>NC_046971.1:7833185-8166519 GCF_009769545.1 Cyclopterus lumpus | reverse complement strand
ACTTTCTGCTTCAAGGTCAGATTCACAAAAGATATTGCGCAAATTATATTACTGCGCAAAACACGCCCAGGAAGTACAATTCACTCTTTGTTTGCAATTAGCCATGTGGCAAAGTATACATGTGGGGGAGTGTTAGCAGTGACGCTCATTTGCACAGAAAGGGGCCAATTCTTTACAACATTATCTTTTTGTTACCATCCTTTTGCTGTAGCTCAACAAGGAAACACAAATAGGGAGTTTTTCACTAAAAAGACAATAAAGGATATTTGCTTGATTTGTCTCACACAAACTGCTGAAGTCTCAAATAAACACAAATATAATTTGTTAGGAGGTACATTCTTCTTCTTCTGAATAATGGCATAAACAAGGGACCATCACAAAAAGAAAACCCATATAATGTGTATATGGGCACTTGACTATTTCAATATTTAAAAAACTTCATGTCTGAATTATAATATTGATACGGGAAAATGTTGAAAAACAAATATGCCTGACAAATATCCCTGGGCAACACTTTTTAAAGAGAAGTGAGCATATGATTGATACAGGCTCTTGTGACACGTTACCTTGAGCATGTCGGCGGCCTCGTTGCGTCTCTGCGCCATGTCCTCGGACTCTGTCAGCAGGTCATCCAGCAGGCCCGCCTTGTATAACTGACCCACCAGCTCACTCTGCAGGCAGTCCTTCACATGGTTCACCAGGAAGTGCATCACCGCCTTCGGTACACTGAGGCCAAACAACAACAACAACAACAACAACAACAACAACAGAGGGTGAAAAGACCGTACAGCACATACGAGCGGCACAATAATGACAAGTTCTAAAGAATGTTAGTATGATTAGTTTTAAAATTGATAACACGAGTACCTGTCCTGGATGTTTTTCCGTACAATAAGGAAGTAGGACTTGATGAGTCTCTCGATGACCTCACAGTCCCTCTGCTCTCGAGCAGACAACCTTCTGGACACTGGTACAGGCTGACAATGAAATGTAAAAACATGACTTTTTAACTCCAAAAAGGATTACTAAATGCAATATAAATTTGACTTGATTGCATTAAGTGGAACGTGACAAGCAAAAGCAAACAGAAACAAAAACTACGAATAAAACAATTCAGTGCAATGGCGTAGGTGAATAGGTGGGTTTTGCCCCAGCAACTTTCCCTGAAGCCTTTTATGTCTCGTCGCTCTCCATATGATATATTACTGGAGAGCAATAACTTAAGATTAAACTACAACACAGACAGTGCACATACTTTAAATGGTTGAAATCAACAATGGCACGTTTTGAAGCCGTTACATCGACTACAAATGCAGAGTACCCACCACATCTAGCAGGTTGACAGCATGGCCCCTTTGTGGGCTTGCAGGGACGGGGTACTGGAGCATGGCTCGGTCCCCAGCTGGTCCGTCCTCTCCCTTCTTCAACATGCCCCTCCAGTTCCCCGTCCCGCTGTCTGTCTGCTCGCCGGCGTTGCCGCTCTGAGAGCCACCTGCTGCAGCCTATACGGGGAGGAGAGAGACGGGGAGAGGGGACGTGTGATAAATCCTGCACATGAGGCAATTAGAAGGGCTGGAAGAGCATCATGCGCATGTATCTATAATATACAAAAGGTGAGAACCATAAATGTTACATTTCAGAATAGTTTAGCATGACACAGGCCTTCTTTGATTTCACTGCAAAGAAGTTCATCAAGAGTATAGTGTTCATTCTTTTAACTGTGGGAAAACACCGACTTAAATTACATAACCCAGGTTTTGATTGGATGATATGAAAATATATAACCATGTAAAAAAAAGAGTTACTTCCTCAGTAGTAGAAGGGAATATTGCAACTCAATTGAGTAAATATTGGATTTACAGGACTTTGTCATCAATTTGTTGAAGTAGGTTTATTTCTCAATTAGCCAGAGGTTGACTTTGTTATTTTACATTACAATGTTGTTTTTCCCTCTAAATAATTTCTATGTTTTTCCATATCGACCACTCTTACCAAGGCTAATAAAGTGTTTCTTAAATTCCACGTAAAAACAGCACATGCCAAATGATTATGATAATATTATATTAGTTGTGAACAATGAGCATGCAGCAAAATGGTACACATAGTTACAGTGTGAAGGTCAAAGGTCATTCATTCAGATCAGGTTGATAAAGGGTACAAACTTTAGAATGGAATCTGAGAATGGTGGAAATAAGGACGATGGGGAAGGGGGTTAATTGTGGGCAGGCAGTGAGCGAACGGGTCACACCTTGGTGGCCTCGCCCTCGAGGGCAAGAGGCTCAGTGGGAGAGAGAGACTGACCACCTGGGCCTTTAAGGGACTAGAGAGAGACAACATCAAGAAGAAAAGAGTGGAGCTACAGGCAGAGAGGTGTGAAGGAACTTTACATCACGTGGAGAGAATAAGTTAGATTTTACGGAATTTTGAAGTGAATTCTTCAGTGAACCTGGATTGAATCTTTATGTGCAATAGTGGTTGGAAATCTGTTAAAGCCAGGGACAAGAAACAGAAGAAAAAAGTAAGTCATGGAGACTGACTGTACCTTGTCTCTGGGCACCGCAGAGGGCAGGTCTCTCATTCTGTTGCGTCTCTGCTCCTATAAAAGAGCAAGTCTGTCAAATCTCTAAAGAAGGAATATAGAAACTGTTCATGTGTCAAAAATAAAGCTCAATGAGTCCGGTGCGAGTCAATCAAAACAGTTGCAGCTAAACAATGAGCTGAAAGTCACTACAAAGCTCCGTGAAGCCGAGGGGATTAACAGTCTCAGGTGAGAATTCTCTGTCGCTTTATCACAACCCTCTGATAATTTGATACGTTGTTATGACAAACATGTTGATTATTAATGCTTTAAAGGATGAACAAACTGATTATCTAATAGATGCATTATGTGAAGTTAGCTTCCATTCAAAGACGTGCAGCGCCGTCTTACCTCTATGTTATTGTTCATGATGCCACAGGCATCGGCAAAGTCAGGGTGCTTGGTGTTGATATAGGCCAGCTCAATGGCAACCAGGTTGTGAACCTGTAAAAATAAAAGATAGATTAAATCAGCACGAGGACGCCCATAAACTTCCCTTAAAGTGGTATTCAGTGTGAGCAGGTCCTCACCATTTCATTGGTGACTGGGAGTCTCTTTCTGAGTAACGAGGTGACCACTTCCACTATGGCATCATGGAGCTTTGGAAACCTCAGTAACTCCTGTAGAGATGGAAAAGCTGTCATAATTAGTGTTTGTTTACATTTAATAGGCTAGTAGAACAGTGACGTGGTTAGTCCAGAGCGTGAAAACAGGGGATTCCACTGGATTTACATGCGAGACGGTGCTTCTCACCTGTGTGCTGTAGTTGCTGCAGTGCTGGATAATCCTCTGCATCTCCTCGTGAACCAGCTCCACGCAGCGTAGACTGGGCTCCTCCAGGCGCTTCACCTGCCGCTTTACCAGCAGCTCAAATGAAACCTCAGGCACGAATAAAGCAGGCCTCGGGCCCTGTGAAATACAATGTGGCTATAAGTCTTCAAAAAAGGGGGCCATTTACAAACACAAATTACACCTTAAACAGGAAGCAGAAACCCACCGTCGCATTTCTGATCGCTGTGAGCACATCGATGGTCGTCAGACCACCCAGGGGATCTACTGACTCCAATGTGCGACCAAACGTTTCATGAAAAATATAACAGATTCTCGCTCCACCACATCTGAAAAAAGGAGACGAAACGACATTAAAGATACAGGCAGAATTTGAACTTGAGAACTCAGGATATGTTTGATGCTAGCACCCCTTAGTGGTGTATGGAAGGACATGCAGTTATGAGAGTTGTGTAACTCACAGTTCAGTTGTCTCGATGTACTTGGCCGTGCCCTCGATGGTGTGGCAGTACTCTGCAGCAAACTTGGTGATGAGTTGCAGCAAAGTGGAGCTCTTGTCATCGACGGGTTCGCCATAACTGTTGAGTAACGACTGGTACTGAGCGGCCAGCACGTTGATCCTCGTCTTCAGCTCAGGAAGACAGTCTCTGATGTGGTGCATGAGTAACCTTTGATGAGGATAAAGAAATCAGTTTATGCTCCGATTTTGAAATTAAGAGGGAGATTTGTTATCGACGACAACAAAATGCCATCAGAATGGAAGATTTAGAAGTCAAAGTCATCAGCTCCACTTTGCCAGACAGAGAGTAACCTTCAAACGTACTAGGTCGATAGGAGACGCAAACATTTCATCTTGAATTCCAACTCCATACCTGTTCAATGTTCTGGCCAGATATTTGGTTCCATTTCTGTTTGCAAGCGAGGGGTACCTCTTCTGTAGGAAGGCGTATTCATCACGGGTGGCATCTGCCACTAACTTCTTCTGATTGATATCCAACTGACTCCTAAGAAAATACACACACACAGAGGTGAGTTGGTCTTCAACACACCACCCATGTGACTATAGTTGAGCATTATTGACAATCTGGTGGACAGTATTACATTTTTCAACATGGTCATGAAATATGAAAATCTGAATGCTAGGAATACATTTCAATTGATACGGAATAGAAAATATAGTTAGTTAAATATAAGGGAAGACCCAGATGCAACCAAGTAAATAGGAATTAAATGCATTATAAACTATCCAGATTATCAGCGATCCTTCCCAACTCGTTCTTACCCTCAGGTATGCCGTGTACTGGATTTATTCGATTTTGTTGGTACCGTGTCCCTGATATTTATCCTAAGCTTTGTGTTGTTTTCTTTATTATTTTGTGTTGAAGCAATAAAACACTTTTCTACAACATGGACCATAAAGCTAAATTAGTTTCTTCCTCCCCTCCTAACTAACCAACCTGTTAACGACTCCAATAATGCCCAGTTTGACAGGAATGACCCTGCCCATCAATACATCCATGGCGTCTGTGCCAGCATCCATCAAATCCAGCTTGGTCACCACTGCTAGCGTCCTCCTGCCTGAAGACAAAAACATCATCGACACCCATCAACAAAACACCACTGAGGCAGGAAATGCAAAGAGCACTTGACAATACAAGTATAGGGATATGCTGACGACACATTAAAAGTAAAAAACGGAAGTATATTTTCTTTATATAGGGGCTCTACAAACTGTAGACTCTTTTAAAAACAGGGGAAAATGGAAGAAAGGTCAAGAAAAACAACATGAGAACAGGATTTACCATCAGGGTCAACCTCGCGGGCGACTTTAAGGGCCTCTGAGGTTGCCATGTCCGTATTGGCAGCCGTCACAGCCAGGATGATGGAGTTGGGGTTGGAGATGTACTTGAAGATCAATTCTTTGATCTGGAGCTCTATGTCTTTGGGCTGGTCTCCCACCGGCAACTGTTTCAACAGAGACACACATTTGACTTCAAAGCATGACATTCATCTGCAGGATCATCTTGAGTTCATAGCTCAGTCCGGTTTGGACATGGAGAGGGAAAAGGGAAACCTCTCTCACCTTCGTAATGCCAGGCAGATCCACCAATGTGAGGTTCACAACGTGTGGGGAGAAGATTTTCAGGTGAATGGGCTCCTCACTTATACCCTGGAGAAAAGCAATGTGGTCACTCTTAACAGGCTGATATTGCTTCAGAGGTTGAGTCAAAGTCTTAGGTTTATGCCGATATTTATAAATCATCCATTGTTATAATTTCTGGTTTTAACGTTCCCTCTTAATGTCCGTAATAAGCATACCTTGTTATTGCCTGAAATTCTTTCAGTTTCTGCTACGACTTCTTGCCTGATGTCCTCGAAGTCTGTGTAGGTCTGGATGAGCAATTTAACCACAAAAGATAAAGACTTCAATAAACAAGTAGTTTTTTGACAACAATAACAACACGGAGTAACAGGAAAACAGGACATGAAAGGATTGGTTTTCAAAGAGACTTCCCCTTTCGTGTCATGAGGCTCAGAGCACACAATGAACCATGTGGAGCTAAAGAGACCCAAATCCACCTTGGAGGATATTTACCCATAAGCCACACAAACATATTTAGTTACTGAGAGGGTGTGTGCCTGACCTCATTATAGATGTTGCCGTTTTAAACATATCACAAAACCACAGTGTCTTTATGTTGATAATTCATAAATGTTAGTGAATCAATACAGGATGTTGAACCAGACACAGTTTAACGAATATTTAGATTTTTCGATATAAAAGACAACAATGGTGGCAGACTCCACGGAGAATATTATTTTCTGGCAGACAAGAGTGTGGCAGCTCTACCTTATTTTTGGTGTGAAGAAATTTGCCCCATTCTTCTCCGTCGATGCCTGCAGGAATACAAAGTTGAGGACAGATGTTTCAGTTGCGGATGTGACAGATGTGTTGCTGTGGCCTTAAGATCAGTGTTACTATTATTACTAGTGCTATGTCTCAAGGGATTACTTTTCTATTGGCAAACATGGGATGGAAACAAAAAACTCCCCACAGCAAAACTCCATAGAGGAAGAGTTAAAAAAAGACTGTTTTTTCACACAAAACTCATGGAAGCAAATAAAAGCCTAAAGCAAATGTGTATTTGGTGAAGCAAGGAGCCTTTAAAAAAAACAAAGAAATGATCTCAGCTGCAATTATCAACATTGCAACCAAAAGAAGGAAACAACTTTACATTAGGTGGAATCTGTTAGTCATCTTAGAGGAAGTTGGTATTCAGGACATCATAGGTGGACTTTAAAAATGTAAAACGAAGGACAAAATCTATATTTTCAACAGGAATCTGCAAATCCTCTTCGTCTAACTTCAACTGACAGAGACCATCCTAAATTGACAGCTTGAGCTGAATAAAGTGAAGCCACATGGTTTGGCAGCTTTGTAAAGAAAGCTACACAAATGCAAGGCAGGATGGGGCAAAATGGGCAGGAGAGACTGGACTGTACAGGTTATGTACTATACAAACACAATAAGGCAAAGAACAAGGAAAAGGAGACCTCTGTAAAGGCGTCCATTTTTCTTGATTTCTGTGGTTCAAGAGAGATGACAGGAGACAAAAGAGTTAGCCTGGCTATCTGCAGCCCCTGGATTAAACTGCAGCAATGCAGAGTCGCTTTGAGGCCGTTCCCAGAGGACTGTATTGAATAAATGCAGGATCTTTCCAATTAGAAACACCTGTCACCTTTATATAGCTTGTTTACCAGAGAGCATAGAAATGTTTTTTTTTTTTTTTTACTTGTTAAATGTCCCACTCAGTATAGTCACTCACTTAGTTGGCGGAAAAATATAAATATGCAACAACTCCCCAGATACAGAGATAACAGAGGTGACCGTGATATTACCATTCTCTTCACTGGTTTTCTTGCAGTCCTCTGAATCGATGTGCACTAG
The DNA here is from genome assembly GCF_009769545.1 of Cyclopterus lumpus. Classification (NCBI taxonomy): domain Eukaryota; kingdom Metazoa; phylum Chordata; class Actinopteri; order Perciformes; family Cyclopteridae; genus Cyclopterus; species Cyclopterus lumpus. Next base: position 8,159,203 of record NC_046971.1, on the reverse strand, counting down.
CTGGAGGATAAGAGGTCGACGTGTGACGATGCCGGTGCCGCGTGGCAGGATGTCCCTGCCAACCAGGCTCTCTAAAACCGAACTCTTCCCACTGCTCTGTAGACAATAACAACAACAACATCATAATCATCATCATCATCATCATCATTAAAAGCAGGTAGACTGAAGTATGAATGACTCGTTGAAGAGGCATTTTTTTGCAGAAGAGCCACAGTCTAATTTAGTTCTGGGCCCCAAAATAGTTCATAAGAAGAGGGCCCAGGAGCATTGGGGTTAAGTTGGCTGAATGCCAATCACAGATTAAACCTTGTGGCACCTTCAACTGTACAGCTTTCATTAACACAAGCACGCGACTAGGAAGACATGTGCGACTAGGAAGACATGTGTGGTCGAGAAATTCAAATGAGATCTGCTTAACTGAAATACCTCACTTGACGAGCAGGCTTCGCTTTATTGGACTGGTACCACAGTAGAAGGTAAAGGCTACAAAGTATTTACTGTATGAGAAATCAAAAGTTGTTGGGACTGGCATAGTACTACGTATGGCTATTAATAGATCTGTCAGGGATAACCAATACTTGGCATAAGGTCTGTGTTGCAGCTGTCCTTAACTGAAGGTCTTTGCAGATCTGGGCCTTTGTGGGGCCATGGAAAGGACACACATAACAAATCAGGCCCTTAAACCATCCCCTGGCTTGCCTTTTCTCACTAACACCATCAGAAGCCTGCCAAAAGGTCGGAGACAGACACATCCTATTAGCTGATCAGTGAAAGGAAATGTCAGACAAAAACCTGCCACTTTAAACCAATTAGGCTTTAATGTTGTGTACATCGGGTAGTCGGGTGGACAGAGTGAAACTGTGTCGCTTCAACTCCAGTGTCATTAGTAGTTCGTGGTGCTGTTGAATTGCACTTTGTTCAATGTCATATTTTGTTCAACCCATCTATATTAACAAGGATATACCACGTATCAATCATAATATATGAAAACCCTGTACAACACTGAACATTGTAACCTTTACAAACGCTACAAGTTAACGTTACTTCACCAGCGTTAGCCAGGTGTAAGTTATCTAACGTTAATAACCTGGAAACTGAGAGGAGATGCTAGTGTGAATGGTCTAAATAAATAAACAATTGTATTATACTTTCAGAATAGTGATCAGAGTGCTATGTGGACAAGAGCTCGTTCCCCAACTGTCAGCTAAAAACATTGGTAGATACCTTGAGTCCACAAGGGAGATCACATGTAGCTAATGCTAATGTAGCTACTACGTACATTAGCTTATATGTTTAAATGCCGCCGCTCACGTGAGGCCAGTCTACGCAGTTTGGTCTCATACACCTGCATGAAACTGAAATAAAAACTACGGTTTGCGTACCAGCAGGAGCCAGCCGAGAGAGTAAGTTGGCGCAGGCTAACCAACTCGCTAGCCTCAAAGCAAAGTGACGTTCCTCACCTGAGTCCCCACAACAACTATCTGCGGCAGATGAATGACGTCTGCGCCAACCGTGTTGAATACATCCTGCAGTTTGTTTATGACAGGTATGAGGGCCTCCATGAGCTCCGATACGAATGCCGACCTGTCAAACACACAACTTTCTTCACGCTGCCGCACAAGTGGTACAAAGTCATTCAATGTCTCTCGGCTAATGCTACTGGCGTCTCTTTGGGACCTACAAGCAAACTGCGCACTACGGTTGCTCAGATTAGAATTGTGGGAGTTGGAGTTCACAGGAGTCTCGCTTCACATTCCTATAAGGGGTTGATTTTTTTTACGGAACTACACTTCCTGCGGGTGACGTCATACTCGTGTTCTACCAATGAAAAGGAAGTTCATTATTTTTTTTCCCCCCTACGCAACCGTAACTAAGGTAAGTACCAAACTATTTTTGAAATGTGGGATTCCTTTGTGAGGAGGAGACATTATGCAATAACCAGCAAGACTGCATTTATTAGTTGGACTGCTTCACTATTGTTCTTGTAATCTTTATCAAACTTATTATTGAATTTCTTCCGTACGTATTTTGAACTGTATCTAGTCGTTCATATTTTCAGCTATAGAAACCGTTCAAATATTAAAAAATTCAACTCCTTCGGGAATCAAGCGCTATGACTTTTCTACTTTTCAACTTTTCAAATCTTCATATTATAAATCTTTTTATAGTTTTTTTAAAAATGGGATCACAATGGAGAAAATCTTAAACTTTAAAACCTTATAACATCTTCATACTTTCAGCTAAAGACACCCTTTAAATTTTAAAATGTTGACAGAACCTTCAACTATTACTGTATATTTTCAGATATTTTTTACATTTTCATATCTTCAAATAATGAATATTTTTATGGAATAAAAAATGAATGGGTTCCTATGAAGGGAAAACTTCAAATCCGCTTAAACTTTTTCAACTTTAAAACCTTCCAATGTCTGCATACTTTTAGCTAGAGACACCATTTAACTTTTAAAATTCTTTTTTTGATAGCTTTTATACTTGTTTAACTGTCCCCGTTTTAGTTTGATGTGTTTTTCAGCCCCTTTGAGAGTTCTCAATGAGTGTGTGAGTGGAAGCTTAGAGCTGTGACGTCATCGCCAGAGTGCAGTGGCGCTTCTGGATCGTACGAAAAAAAGATTTGTAAATCGTCACTACGGCCACACCGTTTACTCTTTTTACACCATTTATGGATAAAAACGTAAGGATTCTTGTGCCGGTCCTCACATGTGTCGATAGAATCCACGTTGTTTCCCACATTTGTCAGGAGAACGCTTAACGAGGGAGCAAGTCCACTCTCTGCTCCATAGAGCCCCATTATATCTTTCCCTCCAAAACGTCTTCTCACAGACGATCGCACCTGATTTGTAAATCGCGACTAGAGACACTTCGTGTAACATACAGACCCACAAGCGACATTTATGGGTTCGCAAGAGTCTTGTGTCTCAGGAAATATAATTAGGTTGGGGTGTTACTTTTGAAGTTCTATATGATATTAAGCTTTTTCCGAAAAAAATAAATGAATTGGAGGCTATGGAGATATTCTTCAAAGCAAAAACTCTGTGTCACTCATGACACAGGTGCAGCTAATTAGAGCAGTCTCACACTTATTCTGGTTTTAGCTAAGAGGACACACACAGAGCAGCTACAGGCTGTCTGTCTTTCTGTCTTCCCTTTCAAAATAAAAGCCCCAAGAGTCAGACACACACACACACACACACAGGTATTCTCATTCCTCTCTCTCTCTGTCTGTCTCCCCCTCTTTCTTTCTTTCTTTCTCTCTCCCTCTCTCTTTCTCTCTCTCCCTCTCTCTCTCTCCCTCTCCCCCTCTCTCTCCCTCCCTCTCTCTCTCCATCTCCCTCTCTGTCCTCCCTCTCTCCCTGTCTGTCTCTCCTTCCCTCCCTCTTTCTTTCTCTCTTTCCCACTCCCTCTCCCCATCTCTCTGTCTCTTTCCCTCCCTCGCTCTCTCTGTCTCCCTCTGCTTCTAACAACTCTCTCATTCTCTCTCTGTCTGTCTCCCCCTCTTTCTTTCTCTCTCCCCCTCTCCCTCTCATTCTGTATGTCACTCTTACCCTCTCTTTCTCTTTCTCTCTCCCTCCCCCCCCTCTCTTTCTCTCTCTCCCTCTCTCTCTCTCCCCCTCTCCCCTCTTTCTTTCTTTCTTTCTCTCCCTCTCTGTCCTCCCTCTCTCCCTGTCTGTCTCTTTCCCTCCCTCTTTCTTTCTCTCTCTCCCACTCCCTCCCGATCTCTCTGTCCCTCTCTCTTTTCCCTCCCTCTCTTTCCCTCCCTCTCTTTAACATTTCAGCAATTTTCAGCCATTTTCAGCTTTCTTCAGCTATTGCTTTATATATTTCAGCTTCATTCTTCAGATTTTAGCATTCCAACGCATTTTCAGCAGGAAATGCTCTTTCTAGTTAACATAAATTACCTTCTGGAAATTAGTCTGTCAAATTCATTTTTGAAAAAAGTATGAATAGTTATTGGTACTTTACAGTTTAAAGCACTGAATTAGCAATTGTCTCATGTAAAGATATATATATATATTTATATATATATATATAAAAATAAAAGATGTAATAATGTATGCAATATGTTGTTCTTATCCCAAAACAAGAAATGAACTCAATATTTTAACATAAAAATAACAAGTAAAGAGAAGGGAACTCAGTTAGGTATCTCTTGTCTTTTTATACAAAATTGAAAGTGCCATTTTATATTTACAACACTAGCATTCAAGGAAATACATTTTGTACACATGGAAAACAGTATGTACTGGGGAGTTTCATCTTCTAGTCAACTCTGAGGTGAATCACCAGACTCACAGAATCAAACATTGATGCTTGTTTCCTCTTATACATACATCAGCATTGTATAGTACTGTACTGCAGTATTTCTAACAAAAGTGCAATAAACAATGAACCTTGTGACTAGTACAATTAGAAGTCATGAAAGCTTGAGTACATTCTGTAGTAAGCTTTCAGCTAAATTGGTCCTCTGCAAGTTCTTTGTAGTTTATCTGAGATGCCAGTCAACAGTTTTTAAATACCTAAATGTGTGACTTTCATGTAACATGTTAAGCATTGTAAAAGTAAATTCAGATTACATTCTCTACAGCTAGAAAATATTAGTAAAAGTGTGATTCAGAAATGGTCGTGACTTTTTTGTATTAAAGAAGGCCTAAACCCAGATGTCCTTTGCCACTACAAAGTGCACAGAATACTACAAACACCAAGACAAACAGAACATTGTGGGCTTCACACGTAATTGTGTTAATTGAAAGGTCACAAGCATTTCTCTGTTTACTTATACATTTTCTCAACTTGTACAAGTATTTACAATTACAATGATGAAGATGTAACCACAAATGTTTCAGTAAAGTATGTTAAAACAAACACGACTGGCAGTGTAGATTACAAACATATTTCAACAAAATGTAGCACAAACAGTTTACCAAGCCAACATGTGGATGGTTGCAGATTTTTGTGGACACTGCTCCCCATTTAACAACTATAAGCAAAAACTCCACTGGCTATTGTTTCTGCCTTCAGTTGTGTTTGGAGAAGCACAATGGAGAAACCTATACAAAAGAAAGTCAAAACTGTACAAAATAACAGGGTGGAAGTACTGAACTAGTGGTGAAGTGACATGGAAATGTGTCAAATTGAGTGCGATTGTTTTATTTTTCCAAACTGTACAATTCCATTATCACAGAAGGTGCTTAAAAAAATACTGAGAAAATACTCCCTGTCAGCTTATTTCAACAATAAGTGAAAAACTACTACAATCATGTTCAAGTCTATAAGCACACACACACAGGTAATAGTTTGAAAAAAACTAAACAATTATTTAGATTTAGACCTAAGCTAAGTAAACGGAGTGTCACTGTTCAAACCATTCTGTGCCTGAATGTCAGATATTAATGTCACTGCTCAAATTTCACAGCAAGTGGCTTGTTACCCAATACAACAGTATTGTATGCCGTGAAGGCACATTTTAACCAGTAGTCATTTCGCATTGCATCTTAAGATGCAGTACAGTCTGTGTAAGTGGTTACCATATTTCCTCTGCGCTGCGTCACCGTTCTACAGTGTTGTTTTGCTGCACCGTGAAACTTGTTGTCAGTCTGTTTGGTGTGTCCATCGAAGGTAAACATCCTCTCTATGTCGTCATACATGTCATCAAAGACACCGGGTCCGAAACCTCCTTGAAAGTGTCTCTTATGTCTGCTGTGGGGCTCCTTGTGGGACCTGGAGTGTTCATTAAAGTGTCTTTGGTGACGGGCGTGTCTGTTCTGGCTGGAGATGTCAAAATCCTTAAAAATGTCATTAAAGTTGAAGCTGAAAGGTTGGTGGGCACCCTGTCGATGTCTGCCTTGCGCCTCCCCAGTGAAGAGTGCAGAGGTGTCACCAAACTGGTCATATTCTCTTCTTTTGGTTTCATCTGATAACGTTTCATAAGCTGCAAAAAAGGAAGACACAATTTGGTCGTGGCTCGAGTCAAAGTCATGTGACAATGGCCTAACTAAGTACATGACAAGTGTAATATATGGTAACGCGCAAACTCAGATATATTTATCCTTCAGAATTCTTGAATTGAAATTGAGACAGGCTGAACAATACGCTCACCTCCACACTGAACAAAACGTTGCATTAGAAATAAGATTGTTATGCCAGTATGTCGGGAAACAATTACATTTGTCACACCCAGATGTCAAAGAAAGAAAGAATAGTGTAGCTACCTTCAGCAATTTCTCTGAACCTCACTTCAGCGTCCGGGCTCTTGTTCTTATCGGGGTGCTGTTTCATTGCGAGCTTGTGGAAAGCTTTTTTAATCTGTCGCTCGGTAGCATCTTTAGCCAGTCCCAGGATATCATAGTAGTCCTTCTTGGCGAGTATCAGCTCCGTTATCACGAGGATGCACACCGCAAACGTGACGGCGGACTGCGCGCTGGCCATGGCTCCGATGTGCCCTGCATTGAAAAGAGAGAGCGAGATTAAATGATCAGTTGGTAAATTAAAGTAAAATGTGTTGCATGCAAATGAAGCAAAGGGAGAGTTTATCAGTGTTGGCACATCTGGAGAACAACAAGGTACCTCAGTTAATAGCTAGCTTGTTCATAATCTTAGCGAGATGACGTCGCCATATTAACTTCGGCAACAACAACAAAAATGCTTCCCTAAAATATAGATTATCGCCAGTTTAGATCTCATAAAAGTCCTAACGATATATTGGACTGTTTGCGAGCCACCAAACGTCACTCTTAACGCTAGCTGACGTTGCTAGTAGAAGATAACTGCCGAGGTAACGTTCTTCACCTTTTATGTAACTAAACCGTCTCACCTTTTTGAGGAGCACGAGTGCAGCGTAGCTTTCTGCCAATTAAACCCTTTTTTTATCCGACGCTCAACATGATGATGGTGTTCAGTTCTTACCCTCGGTGGTTGTTATCGGGAGGCAGCGGTCAGAAGCTGCATCATGGGGCGGACAGCGCGTCCATGTCTTCTTCGATCCTTCACTGAATCAAGAGTAACGATACGTTATCAGTCAGTCTGCCCCCTGTCGGCCAATGCAGCTATAACTCCCCTCAACCCGATAGTGACCTTGATGCTGTTTGTGAGTGTTTACAGCAACGATGTCTATGTACTGTTTTTTAATGAGTAGTATTGACCATTAAACTATACATACTGTGGTATTATTGAGTTTGGGCATATATAAACGCAGCATGACTTTGTTACCACGTTTTAAAAAAGTCTGCGGAACGCTCCATTTGGGCATACGCGTATCCCGCGTAATACGTAGAAGAGCGGGGTCTCAATTTTTAATATTTGATCCTGACTCCACCTTCCTCATGGTCTTCCGGGAGAAGTCCGGCGGATTCTCAGAAACTGAACCCATTGCTACAGTGGAGAACTCCCTCAACCAATCAACACACTCCATTTTAGGGGCCAAGTGATAGTCAGCCAATTGCAGAGCACAGAGACTGTCACGTGCTCATTGTTTTTCATTTGACTGGCGTCGCTCGTCATTCTGTATGTTGTGTCAGATCGACTGATCGCGTGTTGCCATAACTTACGTCGTACTACTTTAGTGTTAACGAAGGCTGGGGACTCAATGAAAGTATACAAGGAGTTATGGCTTATTTGATACGGTGACATAAAAAGGTATGGTCTGTTATGGTTTGTGTTGTGTTTATGAATGCTGCTGAGTTAACGGTAGCTAGCTGCGATAGTGGAGCTAACAGCTAACGGTAGTTGCTGATGTAGTATATTTTGGTGAGTAACGGTCGATATTAGCTATTTTGTTGTTCTCTCAGGATCATTTAACATCTTGAGGAAACAGCAATTCTTAGAAGCCATTTTTAGGAGCTGTGTTAGTAGTTTTATTTCAGGTCATGACATTTTGTTTATCATTTTCCTTCTCACTTTTTTTCCTCTTTCAATCATAACCTTTTTTTAATGTTATTGTTTATCACCAGGTTATTGAAAAGGGAGAACATAGACCTAATCTTGATGTGGATGTCACACACTCTCGAAGAATGAGTCATAAATGGGCTCCAAAAACCTGGCTCAAAGTAAGCAGAGCATTTCATTTGTGGCACACGTATGCCCGCAAGTCGACAGCACCACTTCCCTTGTCTGGTACCTCTCACTGCAGGGTCCATGGACAACAACCCTATTGCTACAAAGTTGGCTATGTCATCCGGAGGCACATCCACCATCTTCGGCTCACCGGGCGAAAGGGATGGATCTGTAAGGCTAACCAGGTTAGACAAAGGCTTGGACTCCACACCAGCACCTTGTACTTAAACACTTCAGCCTCACGGTGGTCTGCTGGTCTGAGCCAACACATGTCACGGGTCAGGAACAAACTGGACACAGTTTCTAAAGCTGTGAGTGGGACGCATACGGAACTTCTTTCCAAAATCGCCAAACTCAAGCCGAATGCTTTAAAAGGTTGGAAAAAAGCTAATGCGAGTGTTGAATCAGACCCAAAAGTGGAGGAGAGTGCAGTCACACCTATTCCTGCTCCCACGAATGCTGCGCCCACTTCTACATCTACTCCACCTAAACCTAGATGTAACTCCTCTTCTGCCGGTCCTTCTATTCCTCTGTCTGCTGCTACATTGGATGCAAATGCCACTACCACCACGCATTCTCACCACCCTCCCCAAGCGACTGATGCTGCCACAATTGTGACTGTGGGTGAACGTAAGGAGAAAAAGCTGAGACGTGTTGTTCCCGCTGTCAAAGACAGTTCTGCCAGGAAGAAAGAGGAGATTAAACCTTTGTTGAATGATGCTGAGAGCAAGAGCACAACTTCCGAACAAACCACAGCACTTTTCCATCCCAGCACCTTTTCAGTCAGCATGGATGAGACTTACAACTATCTGGCCCATCACATCAACTCCTACTTTGGCAGCAGTACAAACAACAAGAAAGTGGACAATGTTTACTCTCCCTCTGCTTCCTCTCAGGGTAAAAAAACTAATGACCTCATGCCAGTACCTGGTAAAACAGTCTCTGCTGCTCCAGTTACGCCACCTTCCACGAAGAAGGGTTTGGGACACTACTTGTCATACTCGGCTCCCACTGTTCAAGCCTTCGTAGGAAGCTACATTGCTCCCCTGGTCCCAAGGTTTAGGACGGCAGAGAACAAAAGTGCTACAGGGGAGGAAAAGAAAACCGAGGATGGACCAGTCAAACAGATTGAGGCCATAATTATTAAGGAGCAGACGACTTCAGAGGAGAAAGCCAAAAAACTGCTACTTCAAAGAGAGAAGGTATGTCTATGTTAAAGTGAAACCTAATTCCAACATTGTATAGTTCTATCTATATATATATATATATATATATATATATATATATATATATATATATATATATATATATATATATATATATATATATATATATATATATATATATATATATATATATATATATATATATATATATATATATGTATATGTCCTGACATTGACCAGAGCTCTTGCTACTCTATATGTCTCAGGGTAGTGTAGCGTGCTTACTTGCTGCCTGAGTTCTCGGAATCTATTTTAAAAAACAACCCCCTTGTGGAGTTTGTACCTTCTCGGTCAAGCCTGCTGATGCTTTTAATGTGGTGAAGATTAACAGTTAATGTCAAAGCGGGATTAAGTATTTGAAACGGGAACTAATGTGTTGTGCCTTTTGGCTGATATACAGTAGATAAAATCATTGATATGGTATAATGGTGGGCTTTGCGCCAGTTCATGTTGTAACCCAAAGAGCAGACATGAAATACAAGAGTTACCTTTTGAAATGAACATATCAATAAAGGACTGTAGCTCATTTAGGTGCAAATTATTAGCTATAGCAGAGTTTCTTCTTCAGGCTAACCTTTTTTAAATGAGCCATAATAAACTGGACCTCACTGGTTGCACTTCTTTTTGTGTCTCCAGATCATTGCCAGGTTGAGTGTGGACAACCGGACTCGGGGTCTGGTTCAGGCTCTCCACAGGGCGTCAGATGTAAGGGTCTACATCAACAGGGTGGAGGACCTCAGCTACCATCTCCTGGAGTTTCCAGAAACCAGTGGCGTCGCAGTCAAGGTGAGCGAGGAATGTGTCCGACGCTGCTGAGCACGTCAAAAGCAGCAACTCTTATGTTTGGCACTAGCTCATGATCTTTCATATACTTTTTTTGACAAATGCATGTTAGTTTGAGAGACAAAACGGCAACAAGATATGACAACATTGTTATGCGTTGTTGGAAGAGCAGTGATTGAAACCTTCTGATAACTTTTATTTAAAGTGGTGGCCCCTTAAAGCCCAGCCAATTATCTGGTTTATGAGCATAAGTATTTTGTACTTGTAAATGTGATGCTTAAAATGTAGGTTATTGTCCAACCAAATGCCCGGATATCTATATGCATCGACAAACTCAATACCAACTTACTCAAGGCTGTTATCAGAGGTGGAAGAAACCTTAGACGATGACAGTATTTACAGCAGCATGTCTTTACCCATACATAATCCTGTTATGTTTGGCATGTATTCTTAAACAGCCTTAGCGTGTAAATCATGCAGATAATGGCCTTCTGCTTGTGTTTGGGAATTTTCCCATGCCGGGCAAATGTCAGTTAGTCAGCTATGGCAAAAGGTTACATGCTGCTCTCTGTTTTATGACGGCTGTACACGCAGACAACATACTACAGCATTTATTGATGTCTCTGCTTTATCTTTGATGGCGTTAGAAAGTTATTTAGTGCTAACCATTCAAACCATTTGCTAGTGCTGGGAATGTTAATCCTCTATGACTGGCTGTGTTTTTCATTTCCACATCTGAGTGTGTGTTTTAAAAAAAAAATGTGTTCATCAGGAGCAGGTCATCCCTTGCCTGCTGCGTCTGAAACAGGCCAGTGACACGGGCCTGAGGGCAGCAGTTAGAGAAGCCCTCACTCTGGTGGGCTACCATGAACCTGTGAAAGGCCGGGGCATACGGATCCTGACCATAGACGGAGGAGGGCTAAGGTACAAGTTCAGCTCTGTTGTTTTTATTCTTTCTTTTGTAAGATATGTGTCACTGGTGTCAAATATTTTCCAAATGGAACTAAATAGCATTTATTGAAGTCAAGGCCATGTTTTGAAAAGCAATGAACTGCTTCTATTTGCAGTTTTAAATCAAGTCACTGTACTCCCTGAGAAACATTCAGTTAAATGGATAAGGGTGTATTTCCTTATTTGTCTTTGTTATGATAGTGGGACATTAGACGGCTTGTTGGTCGTCATCTCATTCATTTAGAACTCTTTGTGTATGTCTGACTTTGTACTTTCAGAGGACTTGTTGCACTTCAGACGTTACACAAGCTGGAAGCCCTGACCGGAAAGCCCATTTACAAACTGTTTGATTATATTTGTGGAGTCAGCACAGGTGCGTTGTCCCACTGCCCTACTTCTCTGTATGCGTCTGGATTATTTGAGCAGAGGGCCACATTGCACGTGGGATTGACAGCTTTGATCCATTTGTTGCTCTGCTCTCGTTTTGACTTCATTTTCACCACCAAACACCACCGCTGCTTTGTATTGAGGGTAGGCCACAGAAAAAAACCTGTTTGAAACTGTCATGAAATTGCATTGCCTCATTTGGTTTTAGGAATTGTTAACTGGTGAATTCATATTTTCTTTATGCAAAATCACCACAAGGGGATGCTGTGGATCATTCCTTCAACTGTCTCCTCCACCTGCCACTGGGTTGTTTTCATTTCACAGCAGATTGCAAACATATTTGCAGACCACTGTGGCCTTTAATCAATACCAGAAGTTTCTGTTTGTCCCCAGTTCCCATCAGTTCTCTCGGTCTTAATCCCCACCAGTTGGAGGCACATCATTTAGTGAATGTTTTCAGAGCATAACGTAATCCGTTTGCTCGATCGAATGTTGCTCACACATTTAAAAACCCATCTGGGCCACATCTGGCGGGATTGATCACCCACATCATTCAGGTACACCCCATCTCTGCCCTCGTAGCACTGCTGTGGATTGGTTACCCTGTCGGGATCCTTAATCCCGGAGAGAAATCAGTTGAGGAATATTAGCTTGTAGGGTAATAAATGTGATCATTTCATGCACTTCCTATAAATGGATCATCAGAGGGGAATGTCAGTCTTAACAGATAATCCTTCTGGTAATTAGTGCCGCATCAACTTCAGCCCTGGAGACTGAGAGTAACGGCAACGAGCTGTACGTTCCCCGTTTGCATGTTTTATTCCTTTTTGCTGCGTTCCCAAAGGACTGGCAGGAGCTCTTGTACTTCAGTTTACAAAAGCATGCTGTTGTGCGGCTCATTCACCAGTCCTTGTCAGTCGCTTTCCCTCTGTGACTGTTTGCCCGTGTTTTTCCCTCAGGTGCCATCTTAGGGTTCATGCTGGGTGTGTTCCAAATCCCACTGGACGAGTGTGATGATCTTTACCGGAAGTTGGGTTCAGATGTCTTCAAGCAGAACGTCATTGTTGGTACTGTAAAGATGGGCTGGAACCATGCGTTCTATGACAGCGAAGCCTGGGAGAACATCCTCAGGTTAGTTCCTTTGTCCTTTTTTATGGGGTGGTGCTCATGCTTCATTAATTTGGATGTTAAAATGCCTTGGAAGTGGAAAAACAGGAAGTAAAAGTAAACGCACAGTGATTTGGAGGTACCTAACTAAAATTAGGATATCCATCAAAGGTGAGCTTTATTTTTGTGTGGTAATGCATTTAAACTGCAGATGATTTGCAAAGTATGTACTGCATTGCCATGCAACACTAGTGTATTATAGGTAACCATAAAAGCAGACATGGTGTTCACTGTGATGGATAACCAACTCAAGCAAATTTCAAGGGTCACCCAATATTGAAAGTTGTATAACATTTGGACAAAAAAAATAGTACAATTTATATTAAAAAAACACTGCATGTTTAATTATTGTTGGCACTCGTATTCATAGACTGTTGTAGATGGCCCAAGAAAACCTCAAGAGCAGTAAAATTATCCTTTTGTAAATATATGTGGCAATCACAAAATGGTTTAAAATCCCATTAACTGATATGCAGGAGGGTTTTGTGAAGCCTGCAGAAAGAAATCTGTATCTAGTCTAAAATTCACAATGGCAAAAAATAACATTAGCCTATCTTCCATTCCACAGAGAGAAAATGGGCTCTCAGCTTCTGGTGGAAACTTCAAGAAACCCTGAATGCCCCAAGGTAAGCTTGAGAAGATGGCCTCACACATTTGTTGGTTCTGTTTTGGCACAGACCGTTGAGCCTCTGGCCCACCTTAAAGGCATATTACAAAGAAAGCTCTCTATCTCTGCAACGACAAGTGGAAGGAAAATACACTTTAAAGCCATATAAGATACTGCGGTTGAAGAGGTATCCAGGCATCCATATCTCAGCAGACTCCTGCGAGGCCCACAGTACAGAGACGATATTAAATAAATCTGTCAGCATGTCGATCTTGATATGATGCTCGCAATTTTCTGTTTGTAAAAATGCTGCCTCATGCTGGAATAGTCGGGTTGTATGTCATTTCCTCTAACTGTAGGTGGCAGCGGTGAGCACCATTGTGAACCGCGGCGCTCTCAGGGCTTATGTGTTCAGGAACTACAACCTGCTGCCCGGGTCGCGCTCTCCCTACCTCGGGGGTTCCCAGCACCAGCTGTGGCAGGCCATCCGTGCCACATCAGCAGCCCCTGGTTATTTCCAGGAGTTCAAGTTGGGAAATGATCTCCACCAGGTCAGTAACAGGGGAGTGGTGTGTGTGTGTGTGTGGGTGTGGGGGGGGGGGGGGGGGGGGGGGAGGGACTGGACTGGATGATTATAAATCATACATATTATCTCCTGAGTTACAGAAGAGGGAGCATGATCGGGTTTCATGGCAGTGGATTTAAACTCTACATCTCGATTTTAAGCTTTTCGCTGATGCTTTTATCGAGGACGATTGTCATGAGCACCACTGTTGCATAAGCTTAAATTCCAAGAGAACATGTGGCAGAGTGACGGCACATGATGAATATTTAATGTGTCTTTTTTAGGATGTTTTTCTTTGGCACTCCTCTTAGCTGATGGGTCAGGCTTGGAGGTCAAGCCAAGACATGCATACAAACACTGCATGCATTTAAGGGTCAGGGCATCATCCGCTTGTCATTTCTTTTATCTTTTTATTTTTGGATTGTAACTTTTTAATGAACCATTTTGTGTGACCAAGCTTAATTTTTTTTGTTTTAAATTACTCGTGTCAAGAAGATTAAAAGTCAATTTCTGTCGAGTCCTTTTGTTTCTTGTTTTGAAACGGTCAAAAACAGAAGTTTATCGAATCTAAGCCATATGCAGAATAGGTGTCTGTGGGATATGTCTTTCTAATGATTACTTAACACAATTGTCTCACACTGTTACAACAGTTGGATTTTATTTTAAGAAGACGTGAGCTACATCTGTGCATTTCTGTCAAAATGACAGTAAACAGTCAAGTCCCAACAGTCCCCCTGGCGTGTATATATACACGATCTTCTTCGGCTGCCCTCAAGCCAGACTCAAGGTTATGTTTTCAAGTCCAATTAATATAGCTTGGTCAGGGGCTATCTTAACGTATTGGGCAAAACACATAATTTCCTCTCTCAAATCATTCTATAACATTTAAACACTCCAAGCTGTTTGTCTTCATCCTACCACCGTGTACACGGCTTCAAGTGAAATATTTCACGTTCATTGTACCTTTTTTTTTTAAACTCTCTCTCTCTTTCACACTCTGCTTCACATTACCACCATTTTATTTACACAGTCAGGGACAATTTGACCGCAAGCCTCTGCTCCAATAATCCAGTGCTTACTGTTGGAGTGCTGGATTTAAATGCATGTGCAGTCGGTGTTGATGGGGGGGGGGGGAGGGGGAGGAGCCTAATGAGAAAAATCCTCCGCACAGAAAGTGCGGGGGGGGGGGGGAAACTCCATTTCCTTCTTGTCTATGTTCATTTCCATTCAGTTACATCTTAGCAGGAGAGTGAGTCGCAGTGAGACACACTTAAATCCATCACCACTAAACAGGTATGCATTAGCCATCCGTGACATTACAAACCACGGCTCCACTCTACCGATTTACTAATCAATACGTATGGCGACTCTGTTGGCCTTTACCTTTTTCAGGAAGGGCTTTAGCAGCGAGGCATAGCAGATGGAATCTTAGAAAACAAGTCGGTGTGAATTTTATTATGTTTAAAACCGAAGGTAAACAAAATACGCCAAAAGAAAACAAACAAAAAAACCCCGATGCAAGTCATGAGGCGTCACTTCTCTCCGAGTATTCAGTCGATCTCGCCTGGCGTTTCACCCGTCACATCCAGATTTCAATATCTCCTTGAATCGACATTCAAAACACAGAAGGGTGGGGCAAAGACAGAAGAACTCAACGTAGACACGGCACACGTGAATGAGCATGTGTTTGCATCAAAGGCAATCTCCCGTGTCGGAGCGCTCCCACACTCCTTAATTGGAAGCCGTGTTCGTTGTGTCGGTGACTGGGGGAAGTTCAGGGGCAGAGAATGAAAGAGACTGGTTGATGGAAACCCACCTGTGGTGGGAGATTTCCTCAGCTTGCTGCATACATTAGGCCCAACGCAGCGCTTCATTCATCACGCACAACTGAATCCCACGTCTGCCTCGTTAAAATGAAAAGACGGACAATTAAGACCAATGGCAGTTATTCCAAAACGCTTGTTAGTTGCCGGCAGGAAACGTCTTTCTGTGAGCGGATTTGACAACATCATTAGTTAAACATATATTCGCCACATGCCACGTTAAAACTGTTGTTTTTATGTTATATTCTAATTGAATTTCTGTCAAAAGAAATGTCCTCGTGGAAAAACTGAATGAAATTCAAAAGGGCGCTCCTGCTGGGATTTTGCTCTTGTTTTTCTCAGGCTAGTAGAGATGGAGAAACTATTTTTAAGGAGGTGTTTTGTTAACTGGCAATTCCTGCGTCATTTGTTCTTTTGCTCATTTGTTCCTCTTTCTCTCCCTTTTTTTTGTCCTCTAGTTTTAAGTCAAAGCTTACAAAAGTGTCCATTGTGTCTTTTTATTAGCAGTTTGTGGAAATTAAATGAGTCTTTTCAGGACTCACCACGGCGGTCCATCTGTTTCTATCTAGAATTTGTTGCTCCGAATTTATAGAGAAGCTGTTATCAAAATAATATTTTTGATTTGTCTCCAGTGATAACGCAAACTCTAATTCAAACGTGGATGAAACTGCAATATATATATATATATATATATATATATATATATATATATATATATATATATATATATATCGGTGTTGGTGGCAAATGTAATCCTGAACAAGAAGGCGTCTTGGCTCCATCACGCCTCTGTCCACGTGAGGAGTGAAACCTTCATGCATAGTAACGCGCACATTGCAGCAGAAGGATTCAGTCTCAGTCCACTGTCGTGACAAATGATTCCACTGGGTACAAGAAGTACAACAGATTTTTGCAGCAGGAGAACTCTGCTTTCTCGATCTACTCCATTAAGCATCAGCACCGATTGCACATTAAAAAAAGGTTGCAGATGCCTCTTTTACAAAGTCATTTTTAATGAGTTGTTAAACATGATTTGACAAAGAACAGCATTTCTAATGGGCTCCTTCTAATATAAATGTTCTAACTGCTGTCAGCTACTTTACTTTCCACGTGAATGAACCTCGGCAGCTTCAAAATGCCACCCAGCCTTATGGCTTTAAAAAAAAAAGAAAAAAGAGTTATTGGCCACTGAAACCAGTCATGAGCATAACGTTCTGTCTGTGTGATGTCAGGATTCCCTAGAGAGAGAGTCATCTCGCTCTTTTCCACCAACGCCCACAGAGTTTTCCACTTAATTCAAGGCCTTAACAATCACCCTTTTGATTCGGTGAGAGCCGGACGGCCGCGGTGCCATGTGCCCCAACGAATGCTGGAACTCTCAAGCGGCGCTTCAAGAAAGTTGGGATTGTTTGCTGATGCTTCTGTGATTTCGGGCGAATCGAAATCTTGACGGAGCCAGAAATGTAGATTTCCGACTGGCAACGCAGGGGAAATCGTAACTCGGAGCAAGACCTTTTTTTTTTTTTTATAAAGCCGAGCAGCCGTGGTGTTATCAAAGCCTCACAGTTGCTTCCAGAGCCACGGAGACGACGACGCCTTAGTGAGGGGGGAGAAATGGAGGCGATGAGGGGAGGGTGGTTCCACATTAAAGCTCTCTCAGTTATCTCTGCTCTAAAGAACACAGAAGTAGAAGACTTCAGACGTTTCACAATGGATGCCAGAGCATGCGTGGAATGGCGAGGAGGGCCCGATTTTGTCCGCCTTGTTGCCATGGCGTCTCCTGAGGCGGTGGGGAGGAATGGGAGCATGTTTTTGTACCCACCTCTGCCAGCATTTGATGGGAGGCATGGGATCAGTTGGCCACCACCAGAGTGTGAGCTCCTTAGAGACCTAACAGGGCACAATGCTCGGGCAGAAAGACTTCACACAGCCTGAAATGGAGTAGGTCACATCAGCACTAACATATTTCTTGGTGCTGGTAGATGACAGAGGGAATGAGACATAAATGAGTCTAAGAAGTCATTAAATGTGGCAGCTTTGGCAAAAGAACTCCAGTTATGATTCTGTGTGAGGAAAAGAGGAGGGTAGTGGCATGCGGTCTCACATAATTTAAGTAACATTCCAAAAGTGCAGTTCAAAAAACCATAACCTTTTGGACCACCTTTTTCTGTACACTCTTTCTTTAAAGGCCACTGGAGGTGGATTTATTGGTCTTTAAATTACTTGCTCAGCACCGCAGTGCTTCTCAGATGAGGCAGAGGGGAGGAGAGGTGGTGGATTCAGGGAGGCGACGACGAGTATAAATCTGAGCTTCTTTTTGTTTTTTAAACACTTCCTCATCCCAGTCATCTCTCCTCCTGTGTTAAGCCCCGGGAGCTCGGGCCTGGAGGCCGTCGGAGGATGGAGCTCAGACTTTTGAGCCCCTTCGGCAGACCGTCTCTGGAGCTTTGTCCCTCGAGTATAAACACCCACACATGGATTCTCTCATTATCACTTTTGTTTTCTTCCACGGGCGGCTCTTTTTGTTCTGTTGTATGTTTGCACAAACACTTGATTGCACTGCCCCACTTGTTTGGGGATTAGGCCAGAGCACTGATTATCTTGAGTGACTGCTGTGTGGAAAGCCTTCCCGAATCTTCCTCTCCGCCCCTAACCAACTCGTCTCCGCACAGCGCACAACAATCCTCACTGCAGTGGCCCACCGACTCTTTGGAATAAATCACCGCTTTGAACCTGGCTTTGCATTGTATTGGTATGCAAGTGCGCGTGTTCACTCACATCGCCTGCAGGGAAATTAGCTTTAAATTGCTCAGTAGATGACGGACAGAGAAATTATGCCGTCTAATATGAAGTTGTCAAATATATATACATAAATCCCCATGGGAACCTAGAACCTAGCTACAATTTGAGCAAGGGTGTTCTGCAGCCATTTATATCACTGCAGGAAGTGTCAGTTAAATCTGAATGGCCACAGTTGGCAGGGATGATTCATCGTTTTCAATTCTGGGTGAACATGTGTGGTCACATATTCGCCGAAATGTGTGGGAAAAGGTAACCGTGAACGGTAGATCTGAATTTCCCTTTCCTGCCTGGGGCAACGTTGGCACACACAGATGTGTCTCTCCTCTATTGACAGCCTCAATGTGACCCTTTGAGGCCCATAAAGGAAAGAGGCCAAGAGGAGAACTGGTCGGTGTAATTCCATAATATGGCATGAAGCCCTCTGACTTGACCTTAAGAGTGGCACTCACCCCACTGACCACGTTGTCATTCTCATCCTCTCTGGGGACAATGGTGGCCTTTATGTGGCTCGGATGCCATTTAGGCAATTCATTTTACTCGATGAGCAGATTTATTTTGTTGATGACATAGAAAGTAGCTTTTAGGCGCAAACGGCGTCGATTTTGATTTTGAAAGATTTGTACAGCGACTACGCAGTCATTTTTTATTATAGCGGTCTAATGATCTACTTTATCGATTGAATGACCGTCTCTGGAAAACAAGGTCTGGTTATTGTCACAGGCATAATCGGATGTCCACGACTTATGTAACGTTTCCCTAATGAATCATTTGAAAGAGGGAGGGGGGGGGGGCTCATTGGCACAGCCTGGTGATAAATCATGACGGAGCTCAGTGCCCCTCAGTCCAGCTCAGTCAAAGAAGCCAAAGAAGTCTCGATGGCTACAGCTGCTCGTTGGCACTGTGATGCGAATGCTGCACCAGATGTATGTCGAAAGGCTCACCTCATTTGAGATGTGAGCGAGCCCTCTGTGCTCTTCTGTGTTGTGGCTGCTCGTAATGACCCCTCGCACAAGACGCCATTGAAGCCTGCCCGCGGGTTAGAGAGGCAGATAGAGACACACAGGGCTGAATGAAGAGGAGGAGGCTTGCTGTCCCAGCTAATGGGAGCCGGCATACACTGGGGCGTGAAATGACTTTTACTGATCCTAACGATAACACCTCTTTCCTATTCAAACCACTCTCCAAGACCGCTTTAACTGGCACAATGAAGATAAGCCCTCCAAAGTTAATGACGGTGGAGGAATTTCAAACGGCAAAGCAAGGGGCATATAAATCGCGCGTTTCTTAATTTTTGTATATTTATCTCGGCTCGTATCATCTCACTATTTTCATTTCAGGCGACGCTGCAAGAGCGGTTTCCTTTTTTTAAAAAAGAAGAGGAAAAAAAAGCTTTATTTCAGTTCAATTGGCCATCGGAAGAAGGGAAACATGATCCTGAAGGTGTAGGAGCCCTAATTAGTCGAAAAGTGGCTTTATTTGAGCGACGGTGGAAATGAGGAGCTGATTTGTGAATCAGCCGTCAGACCCTGGAGGGCAAAGGCGAGGCCAGAGGAGCTGTGATCCTCTGGAGCATCAACAGACGGGCTCTGCCGGAATCGAGGAACGCTGTCAAAGGAAATTTTTAAGCCTTTCAGGAAGGCATTATTCAAACTCTGAATTTTAAAATTCAGCTTCCTTTCAGGCGGAGGTTAAACCTTGGTCACATGGTCTCGACTGACAGGGTTGTGCCCTCTGAGGACATTTCTACAATGACGCAATGCTCTTTTTCCCAAAGTAAGATTGAGTCATTGTCAGTTTGAGCAGCACTACAGCTTTAAATCCACATAAATGGAAGTGACCTTTGCCTGGCGTCACGCTGAGCGTTTGACTGACGGCTTGTTTTTGGCCGGGTTTTTTTGCACGCAAAGCTCATTTGCAGTTAGTCCTAAGTAGATCATTGTTTCTAAGTCGACGTCCAAATATGCCCTGGCCTCAGTGAGAGAATGTGGCTGTCGGCCAAGTGGAGATATCTCACTGAAAAGAGCCCCGGCTTTACCACGCTGCAGCTTCAGCATCTGTCAAACTGTTCTCAGTGCAGAGTGAGCCCGACGCCATCTTCCATCGTTTGTTCATGACGGCTGTGGAGGGAGATGATGGATGCAAATTATCTTCTAAATGATTGATTCTACGGAAATGTTCTGAGCGCCACACACACACACACACACACACACACACACACACACACACACACACACACACACACACACACACACACACACACACACACAGAGTGTGAACCATACCTACCGTCTTCCAGTGGCACCACAAAGCTTCTTGACTGCCCAAAGAAAAAATTCTAACTTTCCATAAAGGCCTGAACTATGTTTTTAATTGGCCAAGCAGGTGCTCTGAAATGGAGACAAGTTATAGCATTGAACTCCCAGCTCACAGGAGCATTGTGCAGTTAGCTTTTAATGTCGCAGTCCGTGGTTCTGTGTGCAAGGCCGACCACTGTGCTTATGCAACTTGCCCCCAGCTATCGGCACAAAGAACTTGTGACTGGTCCCAGACCGCTGCCATAATTGCCACTGAGTTCAGAAAATGGAGCCTCTCTCACAGGGGTGTGAGTGATAAGAAAACTGCTTAGTTGTTTTGTTTCCAGCTGGGTTCGTCTGGTGCTCGCCACAGCGCCAGTCCCTCTAAGTCTCCATTAGGAGCAACTCTATTCCAGGCATTTTCTCCCTTTTTTTTCTTCTGTGTTCATTTCTTGGTCTGCCAGATACCCTACTGGTGCATAATGACGTGCTTTGGACAACCGGCTGCCTCAGCAGTTCCTCCATGCTTTGTGGGACAGTGAAGCCCTCTTTGTGTGACTTTCATCTGAGCCGGTGGGACGGGTGCCCTCTCAGTCTCTGGCTCGCACAGGAAATTCTGTTAATAACTAACTATAAGGATTTAAATGATTCAGAGAGTTAATTATCTTTTTTTTTTTTTAAAAAGAGAAGATTACTTATTTTGAATAATAGAACATTCCTCTATCAGACAGTGTGACTCAGAGGGATTGGAGTCATTTGCCTTTTTGTAATGTTTTATATTGGAGTCATTTTTGCCATGCCAGCAATGTCCACCGCTCTGACTAAAATAGCAACTATTTTGTCATTCATGGTCCCCAGAGGATGAATCCTAATCATTTTGGTAATCCCTCAACGTTTCCTTTAGTGCCACCACAGGATTGGCATTCAGTTCTTTTTATTGAAATATCTCAACTACTATTGGATGCAGTGTCATGACATTTGGTGAAGAAATTCATGGTGCCCAAACGATGACTCTCTGACACCAGGAGATGTGTGTCAACATTAAAGGAAATGGGCCCTGGGAAAAAATATATTTTCAGCGTTGATTAATCCGTTAAATATTTTCTAGAATAATTAATATGTTTGTCTATAAAATGTCAGACAATTGTCAACAATGCCAATAATAAATTCACATTCACATGTCTTGTTTTATCTGACCAGATCATTTTGGCATACTTTCTTAAAAGGTTATTTAAAATGATTAATTGACTATAGAAGAGTTGCCAATACATTTTCTGACATTTTTCAATGCAGATCAAACTTTTTTTAAAATTTAAAGCCACAAGCATCTTCTATTATGGGAGCTATTAATCGGTCCAGTCTGCCTCAAGTCAAACTACAATAACCAACTCCCTTTGCAATTCTGTTCTCCTGGTATTTTGATTGATGATGGAATTTCTCAGTCCAGCTCCTCAGATGAAGCAGACCTCTACCTTTTGGTAGGCAGCCCTCGAACTCCTCATCACGACGTATGCGGCTACAGATGTGTACAGATATGTTGTTCCGTAGCGACACTACTGAAGTGTGCGGAAAATATGGGATGTTCCCTCCCCTCTCGTCCCCAAGGCCCGGTGTGTTTGAATCCATGTGACGTGTGCCGTCACCAACGCACACCCACATTATTATATGCATTGACTCTAAGCAGGCATGAGCTCTCGATCAAACGTGCACTTACACACACACACACACAGTCACATAAACAAGCAGTTGTCCCCGTAGTGTGTCCCTAGACACCTGGGGGCCCTGCGGCTCCCACCCCCCAGCCTGGCCTCTTTAATGAGGACCGGCCCCTGTGTGTTTGATCCTGCTGCCAGCCGACAGCCCTGCGGCCCCTCAGCCTCATGCCTATTCAACAACCCCCCCCCCCCCTACTTATATTGCCTTGGGTAGACTATGGATCCAAAGCAAAAACACTCCTGGGCGGTTGTTCGATATCAAAGCCAGTCTCTCTGAAACTGTAAGGGAAAGAGAGGGGGGGGGGGGACTATTTAGCTCGATGTTTTGTAGACTTGGAAGCAGCTCTGAAACTGCAAATCGATCTGTTCTTTTTTGTTTCGTCAGATGTTCTTCAAAAAATGTCATCTATTGACTGTTGAAATCCATAAAAAGAGTTTGTGGTTTCAAATGCCAATGACTTGTTTTCGCTGACTGTGGTCTTGGCACAAAGAAACATTCGCAGTGTGTAAATGAGTTCTCTAACACCGCAGTCTCTTCTGTTGTGTGCACAGGATGGCGGTCTGCTGATTAACAACCCCACGGCATTGGCCATCCACGAGTGTAAGTGTTTGTGGCCCAACGCGCCCCTGGAGTGTGTGGTCTCACTCGGTACGGGCCGCTTTGAGACTCCCGGCAAGAACAGCGCCACCTACACGAGCCTCAAAACCAAACTCACCAACGTCATCAGCAGCGCCACGGACACCGAGGGTGAGCGGCCGACGCGTTCAAGATGCATTATGTCATTTAGAGTGGAGTTTCATAGATTTGTCAAACTGTAAATGGGCATCCATATTCAAACTAACTTAGTCTTGGTTGACTTTTATTGTTTGCTTTCAAATATTACATAATGTATGGTTTTTTAAAGT
Organism: Cyclopterus lumpus; assembly: GCF_009769545.1. Lineage (NCBI taxonomy): Eukaryota > Metazoa > Chordata > Actinopteri > Perciformes > Cyclopteridae > Cyclopterus > Cyclopterus lumpus. The sequence continues at coordinate 8,135,910 of NC_046971.1, read as the reverse complement.
AGGTTAAGCAATATAAGGTTGAAAAATGTCTCACTTAATGTCATTTAAAGGGACTCCCCATGGTATGGGGTCACAAATATGTTCAATTTACAAATGCACACAGAAGGATTTACAAATAAATTAGACTCAGAAATGCACGCAGAACGATTCACATAAATTACGATTCTGATTCTTCTGAGCGCATTTGTGAATCTTTGTGTTTTGCATTTGTGAGTCTCTCTGTGTTGCATTTGCAATTATTGAGACTGATCTGACCCCATACCATGGTGATGTCCTGTAGGATCAATTATTTTCTCCAGAAAGATTTTTTGAAAGTCTTGACGGCAAAAAAAAAGAAAAAGAAAGCCCACATAAAATGGTATTTTTGCAAATTGGTTACACGCCACATGTGGAGGACGCCTGCAGTCGTCGTATTTCTCAGTCCAGACGCTCAAACCTTATTTCAAAGTGCTGAGCAGAATCTGTGCTGCTAAGAGCGCAATGGAGGAGAACAACCGTCGGTGAACAGACACTGAAATATATTTGACGGCACGATTGTTCCGAGGGCGAATGTTTCCGTGTTGGAAAGCCGCGTGCGTCACCAGCGTAGCTACGCAGTTACTGCCCCCGCCGCTGTTACCCCAGCAACCCACGTAGATAAGCTGCTGATGTCTAGACACACATCAGATCTGATCACTCACAAATAACAATTATAAACACTGTAGCAAAAAAAGTTTAGATATGGTTGATTTTGAATTAACTATTTAAAGAGGTTACACACCACATGTGGAGGACATGTTTGTACAGGCATACAAACAAAACAGGCAAGACCACAAACATGTGGAATCGCTACTCGATATGTCCCAAAAAGCACAACACGCTATACTGCATCAACAAAGAAGAAGAAGAACATGGGCAAAAAAAATGAAACTCACCCACAGGGATAAGCCAAACTAATGATGCAAGCCATGAAGTGTTTACAATGCTGTTATCTTCATGTTAAATGTCAACGCATGAAGGTTAAATTGATACAAACTAGACTCTGTTTCTGTGTCGTCTGTGCGGGGAGGAATTGTGCTTTGATGTCACCAGTGTAGAAAATGCTGCACTGCAGGTTGACTTGGTTCTGGACGCGTCCCATTGTGGCTCTCTGTAGTGGCTACCTCTTCCATCTCCTTATCACCTCTGGTCTTGGCCACCTCTGCTGTGCCTAAATGCGGCTCGGGCCCCTTCCCTGCAGTGGCTGACCTAGATGCTTTTCTGCACTCGTTCGTCCTCATATTTTCGGGATTAAGCTCTCCCCAGCTATCGGACAGGGGCTTTGTTATTTAGAAACCGCAGATTAGCAAAGAGTGTTCATCACATATTTTCTCCTTCTCTAAAGCTTCCCTCCTGCCTCAGTGTTCACAAGCCTCCTGCTTTGTCTTCGGTGTCTCGGTAGAGCTCGGCTTGCTGTGGGAGACGGATGAGGCTCATCTAATGGGGTGTTGGCTGTAAACGGCTCCGGATGAAACTGACTTGTTTCTCACTAACAAACTCGCTTGGTCATGTTTAGCATGCCGCAATTTAGGTTCTCCGTACAATGGATGTGCAGTTTAGAACTGCTGGCTGGGGGTCCGTCTCCCGGAGCACCGAAGAGCAGAGCGCTCTCCTCCTGGCAGGGTGGCCTCCCGGCTACTAAGCGGTTGAGGCGAAGGTGCGGGTGGAATTTAATGTTTCTAATACTTTGGATTTCGCCCAATAAATGAACTATCAATGCGTACAGCCTGGCACACAGATGGCCAACACCTCAAAATAATCAGATAGCAGTGTTATTTTGGAGTTAAGTTTAATTTTGCATATTCTTTCCCTGTTCGTTAGTAGGTGGCTTTTTATTTTATAACTTATGACTGTAAATTTAGTCGTAGAGGTGAAATGCTGACCCCTATTTGTTTGGAGCACGTGGCAAGTTTTACACATTGCACCGTTTTTACCACATTTATTACCTGTTCAACAATAAAGGCATTCCTCATCTCAGGAATGTTTAAATACATTTCCTCTGTGTAGCACTTTTATAAATGTGATAATGCATCCAGTACATAACTGGGTATAAAAACACAAGAAAGTCGATATTATATAACCTCCGTATAACCTTTTTTTAAGTAAAATACAGGTTTAGTTCACATGCTCAGCAGTGGCTGGTTCTGATTGACTCCGTGTCCGGACTTCTGAACTGCTGTGGGAACACAGACGGAAAACAATCTCCGTCACCTTTTTGGATCCCTCGGGCATATTTCCTCTGTTATTGCTACTCGCTGCCTGTTGGTACGCATTTGCATGTTGTTGATTTTAAGCCTCTCGGACGTAGCGTTTGAAAACAACCATGACGGACAAGCCAGACAGTTTCACTTGGCATCGCCTCGCACTCTCAGCCCCGACGTGCTCACACCGTTACACATGTAACGCTGTCACGGCTCTTGACAGGCCAGTTTTTGAATTCTCACGGCCGTTCTCACTCTTATCGCAATATCTGAATATTTGAACAGACTGAGACCATTAGGAAGCTAATTGTGCGTTTTATGATTTTGGTCTGTACGGAACATGTCGTCGTGTATGATTTTTATTTTTATTTTTTTGTGTCGACCTCACCCTCACCTCTCTCCCTGCCTCCAGAGGTTCACGCCATGCTGGACGCCTTCCTCCCTCCCGCCACGTATTACCGCTTCAACCCCTTCATGAACGAAGACATCTCCATGGACGAGAACCGACACGAGAAGCTGAACCTGCTGCAGGCTGACGGCATCCGTTATCTGGAGAGGAACGAGGAGAAGCTGAAGAAGGTCGCTCGCATCCTCACCCGGGAGAAAAGCTCCGTCCAGAGGATGACGGATTGGGCCAAGCTCAGGGCTGACATGTATAATTTCAACTCCTCGAAGCTCTAAGTCCAGCACAAGCCACCTTTACCTCACTTGGGAACTCTCCCCCTATTTCAAATTGCCTAGAATATGTCCTGTAACCATCATTGGTGTGTCCTAGTAGGTAATGTGTCCAACAAGCCAAACACTACCTTCCTCCTCACTCTGACTCCACACTTGGATTGTGTCCGGCTGTCCTTGTGGTTGGCAGCACTCGACTGCATTCAAAGAAAATGTGTCAAATGACATGTAGGTTTGGGAATTCTCTAAATGGGGATTCACTGTAAGCTAGCCAAGGCAGCTTGTATCCTTTAAAGGAACAGTTCAACATGTTAGGAAGTAATCTTGTTTGCTTTCTTGCAAAAAGTTGAAGAATGGCATCAATCTTCTCGTCTAACCTTCTTCGAGAAAAGTAAAGATATCTTCTAAAATAGACAGAGTACTGTTAAGTAGCCAGTAACCGGCTGTTTTACCAAGTGAGCACTTTTTAAGCACTTGTTTTATCTTTTTGAAGATGTTATGACAATATATCCTCCACAAACTTGTTTTTGTGCTTTCACATCAAATGTGTAGATGGTTTATGGAAATGAAGTATTTGTTAAGCTAATCTTCAAATCTGTGACTCTGTAAAACACCAGTACTGTATCAAGTAAAGACAAAAACATCCTTCTTATTTTTGTAAATGGGTCTATTTCTGCAAGTGACAATTTTCAAATGACTAAAATGTGCATCTTAACGAGGCAGCTAATGGTATGCTGATAATAATATAATATAATATAATATAATATAATAAGCATTTGGTCCCACTTCAAGCATTACAGTATGGTGTAGTTCTATGTAAGTGCATGTTATATTTAAGATTTTACACAAAGAAAAGTACATATCTAGTGGAAAACTTTAAAGAAGTGTATATTGCAAAGATTTACCTCAATATTTATTTCCATAATATCTGCAATGATTAATAAATCGAAATAGCAGATATATATAAATGGAGGCACGCTGGCATAAGGATGTAACTCGTATGTGTTATTTTAGCCTCCAAAGTATTTTAAGTTTTTTTTAATGCTTTTATCCTCATGTGCTTGATTTTTGTTGATCTTATGAATTCCCCACAGGCGATACGCTGTCGTCAGTGTGCCCTCGTTCCCTTTGCTGCCTCCTTCTCTAAAGCCTCTCTACCTTGACGTGCTGTGCTATGACATATTTGATCAAATCAGTTCATAGCTCGGGGACTGTTTTAAAACAAATTGCTGCTTGATTGATTTGTCATGGCTTAAAATGAGCTTAATCACATGTACAGTTAAAAAACAAAAATGCACTTCAGACATTCATGCCTAACCCGGTCAAGTACTGTACAACAGATGCAGCGATGTGTCGGTCACTCCTGGAACAATTTAGGGCGAGCGGATGCAGATTTTACCCCGATTATTGTAATTCCACCGTTGATTATGTGTAAAGACTGTTTGCGAGTGTATGTAATTAAAACCCAGCACTGAACCTCGCTGCTTCTTGCCTCATTATATGAAGATTAGCTGATTGTGATCTGAGAAAACCTGCTGTTTCACTCGTGGAGCATCTGAGGGAGAGGAGACGGGCGGATATGAAGCCGCTAACTTGTACATACAACCGTTTTCATTACTCAAACGGAGATGTGGACTGATGATACACCTCTGCTAATTCCCAAGGTGATTGGCTTGATTGAGGCAAATTCTGATTAGTGTAATTACTACTGCCGGCACACACTCCATCTAGACATACCCCAGTGTGTGTGTGTTCTCTCAGTAACCCGTGTTGTAAAGGTAGGGGTGTATTTTTCAGGGGAAGCTCATTCGAAGGCCCTTTCCCAAGCTGCCTGTCATTAAAGAGGACGGTGAGATGAGATGACTGTGCAAGGCGTTGCTCGGTCACCTGGGTAACAGCCCTGGCTGTGATGGATGGCGGTTCCCTCCAGCGTAAACACCGTGCACTGACACGGCTCTCCACCAACTGCTGACACGCATGAAAACACAGTGATGTCCACAGGACACAACAAACTGCATCAACAATGGTCTGGGGGGAGGAGGGGGGAGGGGGGGAAAATAAAACCAGGATGGAGGCCATTCACAATCACATGTTTTGTTTTAATGACAATAGCAATGCATGCATATGGTGGACTTTGACTATATCTAGAATTTAAAAGGGTATTTTCTAAATATAAGAGCTATTTGAGACGATTGTGATCAAAAAGACACTTTTTTTTTCTTCGGTGTCTTTTGTAGATGAAAATACCAGACGCATCTATAAATGAACTGAATTTTTTTGAAGACTCATACTGTGTGCAACATGCACGATCATACACTGAACGCTGGAGGTGTCTGATTGTTGTATCGTAATAGATCCTGACTAAGCTAAATCGGATGTTTGGATTTCTAGCCAGGAGTACCAGTTAACCGTGAAAAAGAGGCTCCTCATCCAGAAATGATTTATTACATCAGGATGATCCGCCTGTCTGTCAGTTGCACCGACGTTTATTGAGACTGTGAGAGCCGGTAGACTAGTTTGTACCAGAGTAGACGGGTCCAGCTGCTTCCAGTCAGCGGCACCATACTCCTGAAGGCTGCCCTTGAATGCAGCATTCCCGGCTCCATAGACTGCCATGACGTCTTCTGCTGAAGCCATGACGCATGATTGTAAAGAACACCGTCCATGCAAGTTACTTTAATTCTGTCCACCGACCGCTTGTAGAAGACATCTTTACATTCTCCTTCAGAAGCCTGTCGGGTCATGAAGCCGGTCACTGTACACTGTCCCTAAACACTAAGCACACTCTCCACTTTATTTGCGTCTCCTCACTCAGCCTGTGAAGCTGACGACTTCAAAATGTTGACCCTCAAAATTGTTTTCCTTCTTGATGGTTTGGTCCAGCAGTTTCTTTCAGAGCAAAATCATATTGTGACACAGAAAAGAGGATGTTAAATCCTAATATGTGGTCACTAAAGACTCTCTGGGTTCAATGAAGAACTTCTCTGGGTGAATGGTGGCGTATAAACACAACTATGGTCACAGTGGCCAAACTTCTCAATAAATCTCAATTTATCAGTGATTTATACTCTTCACCGACGAGATGGCCCAAAAACTAATACATTTTGTGGAAAATAACCAAAAGCACCTGCAAATGTATAGCACCGGTGATTCAAAGAGATGAACAAAACTACGTTGCCTGGGATTCCCATGAATAATATTTATAAAAAACACATTATACCGAAACACAGGTGCTCCACAGCTGCTCACTGCGCTGTATTTAGTGCATTGCTGTCATCCTTTTGCCCCCTGTGTGTTAACAAGGTTAGGCAGCCAGTAAAGGCTGCTCCCACTCAATATAGAAAAATCATAATGTAATAATGCAGCAGGCTAAGAGAGGAAATGCATCCTCCCTCGATGTAAACAGATCCAACTCATGAACTTGTTCCCCTGCAGTAATCACATCCGTAATTTGATTTCTATTGCACCTTTGGCCAAACCTCCAGGCTCTGAGTATTAATACGCCTCTCCCGTCCATGTCGGGAACATCTCTCAGGGAGGTTTTGACAGGTGATGTGTTCTCCCATCTTTGTTGTGTAACGCTTTATCCTCGGGGTGGCTGCTGCTCAATTACACCTCACACTGCCGCAAGTAAACCCAGCTCATTAGCACTTAATTAGTTTAGAAGCAAGCCTGAGATATTGAGATAAGATGTGAAGAGTTTAATTGAGGAATTTGATTGCCTCTTTTGAAAAAAACAAAAGAAGTGAGAGAAAAACCAGTCATAGAAAAACACATCGTGACAGTTTGAATGGATAATAAAGATAAAGATTTAATGTATTTGACAAAGTCACACACTTTAACATAGCAGATGCACAATATTATAAATACTTATTGTTAACAGTTCTCTTTTTCTTCACAGCCGCTATTAAAATGTGTAAATATTATGAAGGCGGTGGTGTTGTTTTCGACTGCTGCGTTTTAATATAAGTTCTGGTTGCTGGTCTGAGTTGAATCTGTGTCACTCGCCCTACTCATCACCTCGGATGGGAGGTCATTTGTTGGTTGGCTTGCTGGTGCTGCATCTGTTGTGGAGTTATTCTTCTCAAAATGGAATCAAATGACATAATCAGTAAAGAAAAACTGGCGGAATTGGAGTTACCAACGTGGCAGAGAAGACCTTTTCTCTTTTTGCACTTCAACACAGAGACACTGACTAGATTCACGCTGCAACCTTGCAAGTGCTTTGTCTCCAGGGTGCTGTATCCTTGAACTTGTTCAAATTCCTCCAAGTATTTCACAGATAATATGCATGAGGGAAATTAAGAGGGTGTTTTTTTAATGAGATTCAAGAGGTATGCAGACATATCTGGAGGCGGTCTGAAATGAGAGGGGAGGGCGATTACAATACTTCCTATAGTGTGGCACCCTCGGCACATGTGGAGGAGAATCCCCTGGTCCCCTTCAGTCGATGATGAGGGGAAACTGGTTCCATCGACGCTGGGGAATTATGTCCCGACCTTGTTTGCACCCGTTTTTCTTTTTCAGTTTCCAATCACACTTTAATACGAAGCCTATTTGTTAAGTAAAGCAGACGTGTCTTCACACAAATAAAAACGGATTTGAGGAGAAATTAAAGGAGTGGCAGGGTGTGTGTGGGGGATCAGGGATTTTGTTAACCTTTAAAAAGGTAATTTATTCAGGCTTCTCGTGACGAACTGCACTTTGGCTTGTTTCCAAATGATTACATATCTATAAACCCATTTTCATCTTGCTTCAAATCCGTGCAACAACCTAATTTCAGCTAATCTCAGTCAACCAGCCTCTGGATGGCAACTCAAACCAGAAACCTTGTCTTCTTGCCAAACCAGGCTTATCACAGTAATAACTGCGTCACTTGCTCCCAGTGTTTGATACTTTGGCTGCAGATGGCTACCATTGCTAAGCCTGGGATAGTGCATGTGTGTAACATGCACTGAGAGAAGAGAGAGCATGGCTGGCTGGCTGGCAGCAGGTTGAACTAAGAGGAAATGTTGCTTTTAAAGTCACATGTGCTCATCCAGCATGAGTCTTGGTTGATCCCACAGGCTACTGTATGATTATTGGTGCAATCTGGCTCTCAGGGCAAACTGGTGGTGGAGGGTATCAGGACATGCAAATGGCTCCAAGCAATTAAGGCCCAGAACAGCTGGAATGAAGTCCACTGTCTAAAAGGTGAAAGCACTCATACTGGACTAATGGTAATGTGGTTTTATTTGAATTTAGTTTTCATTTACTCACTCTCATTTTGCAGACCTGATTAATGAACATGCACAGGATTATTAATGCTTTAAGTCGGGGAATTATTTCCGTGTTGACCATTATTCCTGCTTGGAGCTCCTGTGACTCTGTAATGTTTAATACTGAAAAAAGAATTGTTAAAACCGTTTTTATATCAAAAATACCTTGTATTGTGGTTATTTTCTTGGAGTTACAATATTTACTATGTTTCTACTGTTACTGTTAAAGTATAATTACTTTAACAGTAATAATACTGCAGCTAAATGAAAAAAGCTCCCTGCTGGTTAATAACATAAACTGGCATTGCCGAGCATTAGGGGACAACTGTGGCTTGTTTTATCCTCAAACTCGTCCAGCTGTTGTCCAGCTGTTGTCCAGCTGTGGCGTCGGGCCTGCAGCACCATTAACGTCTATTTGGAAAACAATTGTCCCGACGGGTTCAGTGCGTCGAGGCGGCCACAACATCGGCAGCGGCGCTGTAGCGCGCGCGCGCGCATCGGGAACGCTGCTCTCTCTCTGCTGCTGCGCGCCCCCGCCTCTCTGTGCGTGCATGCTGCGCGCGCGCGTCGGTTAAACCGGTGGGAGAGGAGAGGACCAGTGACAGAGGCAAGGGGAGAGACAAGTGCATAAGAGGCTCGGCGCTGAACGGGACTCCGCGTAAACAAACAGAGCCGACGCAGCGGGGCCGAGAGACCCGGAGACCGGCTTCGGGTGACGCAGAGACGGTGAGCGAAATGAAACCGTTCATCACAAACACGTGTCGCCGGGCTCAACGGCTCACAGGCAGGAGTTTGTGGAGAGAGAGAGAGAGAGAGAGAGAGAGAGAGAGAGAGGGGAGCAGCACGTTGAGTTGGATGCTGCAAGGCTGAGAGAGAGAGAGAGAGAGAGAGAGAGAGAGAGAGAGAGAGAGAGACGCGGGCGCAGTTTTCTGAGCTGAATCTATAAAAACAACAACAAATTGTTCAAGACACATTTAGGTGTTAGCTCGTGGTGATCAGCGAGAGGAGGTGCAGGTGTGCATTTCAGGGCTGGACACAAGATGCTGTGAAGAAGTCGTTGTCTTCATGTCATCTGTCCTTTGCTCCGTGATGCTCACATGACCCGCTGTAAGTAAAGATAGATGTATGGATGGATGGATGGAGATGGATACTCAGATAGATCTGCTGAATTTGACAGTTGTGTTTGTGTGACCTGTGTTGATGGAATAGCTAACACCAAATCCCTCATGTCCTATAAGCTGATTTGCTGCGCACATGTTTAATTCCCTTCATATTCATATCACAACTCTGTCTTGTTTTGACTGACCAGCCAGTTTGTTTAGTTTAATTTCCCCTCATCATATTCAATATGATTATGGCAGCCCCCCAGAGGTCCACCAATTACATCCCATTCCATTTATTATACAAGCCAAGCAAATGCTTTACTGAAAGAAAGAAAAAAATAAATTCACATTCCCACCCAAATCCTCTGCTTACTCCCCCTCCTCCCTCCTCCTCCCTCCTCCTCCTCCTCCCTCTGTCTCCCCTCGGTCAAAGCTTCAGTCAAGGGGGAACTCACCCGCCCCCCCCACCCCCCCGCCACTCTTCCTCCGCTCATCCCCAGACGCTCACACACTCACACACCCACACACACACACACACACACACACATGCCTCAGCTGCACACTTTCGCTGCCTACTCGGATAGCCATATTAATAAAATGCTAATGATCCCTGCTTCATTGTGCGAAGCTCTTGTTCTTACTTTCTCTCTGAAAGGTCTGACACACTTTCCAGTAATGTTTATTCACTGCAGGCAGACTATTGTTAATCTGTCTAAGAAGATAACAATATCCCCCTAACCCTGCCTTATGTCTCGTTTGCATTAATTCTCAAACGGGCGGCAAAATATACGATACCACTTTACATATGTATATCCCTGACTATGTGTGTGTGTGTCTTTTGATGGACTCTTCAGTCATATCTTCATAAATCAGGATGTGGCTTGAGCCCGGAGAGCCACGACTGTGCAGCTACTTGAGCTCAACCGACAGGACATTTCAAGGCTCATTTGACCATTGTGGAGAAATCAGGACAAGATAGTGACCTACATTGTGCGGCCATCTTTACTTTCACCCTCGGCACAAACGGCACTATATAGGCGGGGAGATTTGCATAACTCTGGGATTATCATGACACACGGTGGCCGGAGTTATTGTGAGAGCAGCAGTCAGTCTCACCGCTGACCTAAAACCAGTGGCGGGCAGCTCTGCTGCGGGGGCTATGGGAAAAGCTTGGGTGTTGGAAGGAAAATGCCACTAATTTCACTCTGTGGGCCGCAGAAACACGCAGACTATTCTGCGAGACGCGATCAACGCTCCTTCTGTCAGCGGCTGTCTGTGACTTTGTGAACTCCGCCAACCGCAGGACGGGGACAAAGTGTCTCACAGATAGACTTGTTCTGTGGTGGTGATGACATCATGGCCGAGAGGATCTGATCTGAACCTGAGTTTCCCTTCGGTGATTCATTTCATCAAAGACACACTTCATCTGTGTCGTAGACATGATGTTTCAAAGATGGGAATGATGAAATGAACCCGACTATGCTGCGGCTTAAGCTTGAGTGGCAGAAAGTTAAAGCCAGTCGATCGTAGGTTAAGAGACATTTAAAAAGAAGATGACTCAAAGTCACAGTTGAAAGACACAGCATTTTAAAGTCTTACTTTTAGAGTTTTAACCTTCATTTCTATGATTTGTACACATCAACTAATTGTTGAGATCTGGTGAAAAAATGGACATCCAACAGGGCAATCAGACTCGAGCTGAAATTATTTGTTCCATCAATCAGTTGATTGCCAGACAATTTATTTTGTATTCAAGTATTATTTCAAGCAAAAAAACAAATGTTTCCAGCTTCTCAAAAGTGACAATTTGATGACCGTAAACTGAATATATTTTGGCTTTGGACTGACGACCGAAGAAATCAATACATTTGAAGACATAGGATTGAGCTGTGGGGAATTTTAACAGACATTATTAGTTATTAGTTTCAGCCCTGGATCAGACAATTTATATGGTAAAACTGCTAGTGAGCATACTTTGTGTTTTGGTAATAAATAAGGCACTTAGTGTTTTCAACTACAATAAGTACAGGAGATGTGTACCAACCAATGTGTTGGTCTGTTTGACTGATAGATTTTCACAACTGAATATTTTGAGTACAAACTTTAGTTTGCCATCTGGTTTTTCTTCCAACTAAGTGTGTCTAACCGTTTGTTTATAACCTTATATGGTCATCTGACTTCCTGTGTTTCTCCCTCTGACTGTTACAGTGTTCTTAGAGCTCATCCGTTGAGTATAGTGTCATCATTACGACACCTTTGGCTTTTAAATAAAGTGCTTGGGATAATTATTTTTTAATTGAGAGTGGCACAGACGCAGTCAAATACATCATCGGTCACTCCGGCTGATTGACTGAATGATTCACTGTGTCCTGGAGACACGTGTACTCTCCCCCTCGCAGAGACGATCCTGCAGTCGTTGTGAATGGAAGTGCTGCTCAGCTGTGATGAGGCGGAGTCCCCGGGGACTGATGGAGGCCCATGCCTATCCATTAGTGTCACCGCGGTGTGGGTGTTTTATCCCAGTGGGCCAGTCACACACAGCAGCGCAGCACACTGACATCGCCTGGACCTCCTTGTCAAAAGCATGTTCGTCTCATTTTGGGACTGATGAGCGCCTCATTAGGGGACCACAGAGGGAACGCTGTCCCCCCACTGCTTCACAGGGGCTGGAACACTTGCCCCTGTTGTAATGTGGACATGCAAAGAAGGACATATATGTTCATTACAGACAGACACACACACACACACACACACACACACACACACTTTCCCTCTCGTTGTGTGGGGCCTGTATGGCTGCAAGCTGGTGTGTGCAATTAGTTTCACACTCAGTTAGGCAGCAGTCTCTAATGGGGATTGACATGTTCCTGCGAATCCATTCCTCGCAGCTGCAACTGTTGATGTTAACATACTAGACCTCTATTATATTACCAGGAGTGGATGGTGACAGATGAGTAAGGCAAATGGATATTAGATGATTTATGTGTCGCTCATAGCTAGACTGGTTTTCTGAGTACTAAAAAGATGTGGAGATACTTTGCTTTTTTCGGTTTCAACTTCCGCAGGCGAAATAGCTTTCCATGATTTCTACTTATTTTGTTATTGATTCAAGGTGGGGTTGGTAATCTTCAAAAACATTTTTGTTACTTTTGTTAACATTCTCATTACATCCCGACAGCATAAATCAAATACTCTGACAAAAAAAGAAATATATCTGGTGTATGTGGCTGTCGCTGTTGTAATAAGCCTGTCTAATAATCTAATTTGGCCCCAATACAATGATTGGACGGCCTTCCTGCCTGTTTACCTGCCTGCCTGTGTCTCTTCTGCCCATGCACTCATTGCTCGTCCCTGGAGTCTTCCAGAAGTTTCTAGCTGGTTTGTTATTTACTTTCATTTCATGTTTATGTTTTGAATGATGATGTTTTGGGGTGTGGCTTTGAAGGGAGGCCTGAAGGGATAGGCTGTCAGTGTTGTGGACTTCACGACTTTCTTGCTAGATTTAACATCTGTTGGAGCTAGTGCTGCTCGCTGCTCATTGGAAGAGAGTTTTCAGTTGGAAACTTTTACAAATCTCTTTCTAGTTTCTCAGGATTACCCACACTAGCTTTAATTGATTAGTGGGTCAAACACATAATCGTCAGTAAGCATAAATATAGAACACTCCCTAGTTCCAGTTAATCAAATGTGGGGATTAGCTGCTTTTGTATCATTGTAAAGGTATCATCTTGCAGTTTGTGCCTGTTGGTTGAACAGAGCAAGCAATTTGACGACGTCTCCTTGGATTCTGGCAAATTGTGATATGGACTGTGCTGTCGAGATAGTTCCAGCTATGCACGACTACATCCCAAGTTAAGTTGAAGAAATTGAATGATGAATAGATGAGAAAAAAATTCTCAAAATTCTCTGGTTCTAGCTTTTCAAGTGTGAATATCTTCTGTTGTTTTAGTCTTCTATCATAGTAAACCTAATTTCTTAGTTTTTTTGAAGAAAACTAGCAACTTGAGAGTCAACTTTATTAAGTAAATAATCAGCAGAATCATCAAGTTTTGTATGAATTAAAGAGCTGTACTGTTACATTGGGTTGTATTTCTTGGGCGGCAGGTATGGACAGATGGGGGATGAGTAGCGGTCAGTGCTGATGTCCCTGAACAGCTTACTGTGATGGTGGAGTCATTACAGCAGAGCTTTACACCACCACACTCATCAAGCCCAATCACTCAAGGTTGCCCAGGGAACGCTATTATCGCCTGTGTCAGGTTATTACACCCCTTGGTGAGAACAAAGCATTTAGAGATGCTCTTTTATGTCCTAACCAACTGCCAGGGAGTTACAGAAATGGAGCCCCCTTTTGAAGTGGGTGGTTGGGGTAATGGAACGTAATGTTGTGGGTTTTATGTTCCCTCTCTACGCCCCCGTGGAGCGCCTGACGGGTTAACTCGCTGCACATACCGCTAGATCTGACTCCCAGTCAACCTTGACTTTAGAGACTCGATATGTACAAATGAAGACGAGATGTGCGCTCGCCATTTATTTTCTGAATGCGCATCAGATGATCTGCTGTCTTGCCACCCAGTAGAACAAGTGGAGAGAGTGGAAAGGAAGAGTGGGAGTGTTTTTGAAGCTTTAGGGTTGCAGGAGGGAGGAGGGGTGGATCATGTACCTCGGTCGACGCTGAGAAGGGGCAGGGGGAACAAAGGGGGTCTGTTTTCACTGTCTGTACTGGCGGGATGGCTGTCCTCGCCTCCTTCTTGCAGTATAGGGGGGTGATGCAGGGCTATGCCTGAGGAGAGCCACAATAAAAACTCGGGTGTTAGAGGCTCTCGGTTTGAACACACTGCTGTTCATGCTGAAGAGGACTGGAGAGGCAGTCCTTGCTACCGACAGGCTTCAGGCCTGTTGAAGCTCTGCCCAACTATGGATGGGCAGCAGATGTTGGAGAGGTAGTTGGTGCCCCGGTGGCATCACATAACAAGGACCACTGCTTCCCTTTCCCATCCTGAAAACAACAGGAGGTGGGCATTGCTCCACCGGCAGGGGGAAGGCTCGCCAACATTACAGAGAATTCAGGAAGGGTGTGCACTTGAATGCTTTCTAGCCTTTTCTCAAGCATCCATCTTCCTCCTATTTGCATAGAGCTTAAGAGTAACTCGGCCGCACATCCCACTCTCTGTTGGCACAGTGATGGAGCTCACTTGTGTTGTCTAATGGCTCAGCAAATACATTTTTTTGCAAATACATTTTTTGCATATAATTTTGGAGGTTTAAAGAATGGGCCCTGCCAAGAATTCCACCTAAAGCCTTCACACTCCAGTCTGTTTTTGTTATAAACTTGTAAAAATAGGGTTCTGCAGAGATAAGCTGTGCGAAGGCGTAGATTATGTTTGTTGCCCCAGCACATGATGCAACAGTGATTGAATCAACAGGAAATAAGTGGACACTTAGCTGTCAGCTCATGAATAAAGTTGACATGGAAACACAAAGTGGCTTTTCCATGGTTCAGAAGGCTCGCTGACCTCAAGGTCTTATTTAGGCCAGGCCTTCCAATGGCCTTACCCCCTGCTCCACCCTCTACCCCCTCCCACACCCCGGCCGAGGGTAAGACACCATGTTAGCAGCTCAGCAGCCACCACTGAAGGGCCCTTAATCCAAGTGGGATGACAGCTTGGCTCTATATGCTGTTTCTGTGGCGCTGAGACCAATGGGCTTTTCTTTCCCTTTTTCATCTCTTAAACCCCCCAAACACAGCCACAGGAATCCGGGGGGAGAAAAAAAAAAATCTCCCAGGGGAAACAAAGGAACGGGATGGTAAACAAATCCAAGTGTAGATCTGAGATTCCCCCATTTAGCAGAAGATAGAGAAGAATGTGCGTGTTCTTTGAGATATCAAAAGCACAAAATACAATGCTGGCTTGGGTTACTATGTTGTTGTTCTTTTTTTTTGTCCTGATGCCATGTGTGTTGTAAAAAACATAATCTATACCTAGATAATCTTTGTCCAGGCTTCGAAATGATTAGGGAAGATTGAGGTCAGAAAACCATTAGAATCATAACATGTCTCTGTCAAACCAGAGCCCTTTCCCCTCCTTTACACCAATCAGCTGAGCAGTCCAGAGATCACAGATGGGCCAATCGGCACCATTGGTACGACAATGAGCATCAGACATGTCTGCCAGGCAACATCCTCCTTTTCCCAGCTGATCACGCTGCCACACTGATGTGTATCACCGGGAAGAGTCGCGAGCCACAGTAACGTCGCTGTTTAGCCGCATTCATTTTGTCTGAGTATTAAATATCTTTAGTTATGAAAGCTGTCAATTGATCTTTTAATTGATCGACAGACATTTTCAAAACGTGTTGGTCCAGCTTCTCAAATGTGAGGACTTGCTTCTTTTCTCTGTTTTATTTAAATTGTAAATTTAATGAATGTAGCTTTTTGACTGTTGGACAACATATATTATTGATCTGAATTAATCATACAGTCCTGCAGTAAAAATACCTCTTAATATTTATACTGTTTGTGGGCAACGTTGAATTTCCTTTATTTTTCCTGAAATCACACAACAAAGATCACTAAACAGACTTTCGGGATTCCTGTTATATCAAGGACATCAATTTTAAGAGTAACGTTTTCTGTAATTTTGATTTATTAATAAACACCCAAGGCCATCCACCATGGAGGTGACTGTGCTCAGGCACTGTGCCAAAGCAATTTAGGATCAATTGTGGGCAATGGAATAGCAATCAGTATAATCTCCTTGCGGTCAGTCCTTTGCTGGTTTCTCAGCTCCGGCCTTTCTTGAGGAGCTGGAAGAATGTAATTGTCACTAAGATAATTCCTTGCTGTGGTCCAGCTGTGAGGAGGAGAGGATGAACAAATGGCAACTTCATTTATCAGGATCTCCTCTGAGGCTGGCTGGCCTGATAACCCAATCAAACGTCCAGTGTGACTGAGAGCTGTCTGGGCCAACACTGGGCTCTTTTTTTTTTTGGCTCTGTGTTTGTCTCTCTGTCTATGTGGAAATATCAATGAGTCTTTGTCAGTGTGCTGTGGTTTATAGCCAAAGTCCCATGGTGTTAAGAGCTTAAAGTCTCTCAAAGCCCACTAAAAATAAAATAAAATTCTGTTTCAGAAGCAGAACTCATCTTTTCTATGTGCTCCATATCCTGTATGTTCTATCACACAATTACACCATTGTATATTTGGATATTGGCGATGAATGGCATTCCTTATATTGGTTTTAGTTGGTATTGTTCTGGCAGAGGTTGAAAAGACTCTGGTCTGAAGCAGACCTAATGCTCGGGTCTTCAAGGTTGGCTGGTTTTGGGCCTCTCAGGGCTCGAGTCACAATGACCACATCTCTGTATGAGTGGAGCCGTGGTGGACATGTTACTCAAAGGGGTTACTGCGAGGTAGAGAGCACGCCTCCACAGATCATGTGAGAGAGAAAAAAGGACACTTTCACTCACTGGTCATTTGTGATGTGTCACTGAGGTGGAATTCATATAGCTCTTGTTTCTGAAGTCAGTATCTTGATTGTAGTCGACATTCGGTGGTATGTAGGAGGCTCAGCTCTGAGTCAAGGGGCACTCTTTAGATGTTCAGCGCTGCTCTCATTAAACGTGATTGGTGCAGTACAATAGATGAAATTGTGAATGTGCTGTATGGCTGCAGTACTCGCCGTTGGGTTATATGCATTTTGTCAGCTATTTCAGCGAGAACTTAAGTGCACGTCTGAGGCTTTTACATAATACAAAACCGCCATCTCAGTAACAATCTCAGTTCCCCTTGATTGAATGATAATGATTAAAATGTCCAAAGCCAGCCGTTGAGATTCTGATATGCACGGCGCTTATGGAAATATCAAAACCTATTTTCTAATCTCAGTTTGTAGCCATGTGATTTAAATAAAGGAGCAGCCGCTGCCCTGAGAGCAGATTGCGTTGATCTCTACCACTGTCTGTCTCTTACTCCCTCTGTTCCTCTGTGTATTTCCTTTCCTCTTTGACCTCTTCCTTCTATATACCAATCACTCTGACTATATTTTCATATTGTGCGTCACAGCTACTTAATGTATAAAGTCTTTCTGAAATTCTTAGTAACTACTCTTCTTGCTCTATACGACTAATACATTGCTTTTGCTTCACTGACATAATATAAACGTGAAGTCAGTGTAGCATCAAATGCTGTCGCATATAATTCAAGAACTGCAGTTTTATATTAAACTTAACTCCCAGTCGTTAAGCCTAGTATGTGCTTCAGAATGAGTGGGACCTTAGATTAAGCTGAAGGAGCTTTCATTTTGATTGCAGGTTATGTTTTATCTCTGATACGTCATTTAAAACGTCCCTAATGTTTCATATTTCAACATTATATAAGTGTCAGGTCAGATGTGTCGACCATATCCACCATATAACTCTTTCAATGGGTGATGGTATCAGTAAACTGACATTAGTCTTTGTCAGCTATGCAGCAGCTATACAAGGCAGCTGCAGGGTGTACATGTTTATGGCTTCAAGGAGCAAATGTAAGAACAGGTCCCAACCATGGATGTACTCTAGGAACCAGAGAATGGACCCCAAGGTCGCGCCTTTTCTCTCTCGCTCTCTCTCTCTCCAGTCTAGCGGGCTATCATTGTCACAGTGAAAAGAAAACTCTATCACATTTTTATTCCTCCTTTCCTTTCCCTGGGTTTGTTAAAAAGACATTTCACCATATGACTCTCGTCACGCAATCATTAGGGAATTCTGATTAACACTCTCTGACTTCACATGTTGTTACCCCAACAATGTACATGTTATGTACACACATCTGGGTCCACGTTATGCTATTATAATTTCCGGGATCTTCCATGTTTACGCTGTCTTATCCGGGGCAAAGCCTTAGGCAAACTGCTAGCGTTCATTTAACCCATGCATATTTTATGAACTCAGAGATTCACAGTTTCCAACATTGCCTTTTTAAACGTAGGCGTTGTTCACTGATATAGTGCCTAATCGGACCAGAATTGTGGATCTGCAGAGAGGTGGGACTGATTGGATTCTCCACAGTCATCGGCAGTGAAAAAAAATCAAATTAAGCCTTAAGCGTCCCAAGTCAAACTCCCCAGGATTACTCTGGCCCTGCACCCGAAACTCAACCCTGGGAGAGGGTGATAACTAGACTCCCATAATCTGAAGCTAGGGTTGACTGGGGGGTCGGGGGGTTGATGATGAAATCCTTGCAAACCTACCAACCCAACAGGGGTGGCTGTCGGCACCGCAGGCTCAGCAATATGTCAGTCACGTCAACCTGGAAGCAGGGAAACATATCGGGGAATTAAAGTTCAAATCAAACTACACAGTTTGAGTGAGTGCAGTCTGTGTCAATGTGCATCACCGTGGCAGAAAGTAGTGCACCGAACGACAGTAACATCAGCGTGTTTTGGGGAGATAATTCTTAGAAAAAACTGATTTCATGCCGTTTCGTCCGTATAGCTCACAATCCCCCCGTGCTTTGAAGTGAAATTAGAAGTGTGTCTGGATGGAAACGACAGACAGATTAGAGAAGAGAAAACACGCTTTGAAAGAGCGTTTTTAACGCCCCCTCTCATCCTACCCTTCAAATCATCTGAGGCAAAATGAAATCATGCAAAGTGTCTTCCCCTTTGTCCCACACTTTAGGATGTGGGTTGGATGTATGCTCTAAACTTTAAGGGTTTGCTTTTCACTCACCCTTTTGTTTTGGTGTCCATTGAGTGAAAGTCCATGTTTACTGTGGTCATTCCCTTTTTAACAACAGTCCTTGCAAAGTGTGTGTTTGTGAGGAGAATGACTCACAACAGGAGACTGCTATTGATCAGGTGTTTGCCTAAAGGAAGTGGGGATGAAGGGGGGAAGAGGTGAGGGGGGATGAGGGGGGATGAGGGGGTCAGGATGGGGTGAGAGAGAGACGGGGAACCAGGACGTGTCCTTCCTCTCACCAGGATACAGCCAAGTCTGAAATATGGCTCTTTTCTTTTGATCCTGGAAACAATGCACCTGCTGGAGGCCTGAGGACATGTCCTCTACCCATGTGCCCTTTCCCATGTCTCCCAGGTATCGCTGACCTGTACCCATGTGAATAAGGGCTCTGTTTTTCTATTATCACTATATCAATGACTTAACTTGGACAACAAAAAAAAAGTTGCTCGTCACCTGTTCTCGCCCTCTCACGAGATTCAATTGATTGTGTGTTTCCCAGTCGAGCATCAGAATGCAGCCAGAGTGAGAGCTGAATATGCAATTTTGTCCTCAAAACAAAAGAATCTGTTTCACTCGCTCTATTTATCTAAGCTGTGATTCAAACCTTTGGGTTTCTGAATTTCGAGTGGAAGCAGAGAGTTGGCAGCAGTGGCAGGCCCGCGATCCTCGACAGCCTCGTTGAATTCATTCCTTCCAAATAGCTGGTTTGAAAGAATGGAAAGAGGAGGTTTGAATCAAACTTACTACTGATCTAATGCACCGCTATGATAGAGGTCCTTCTTCACGCATAATGTCATATGCATCCCTTTTCATCCCTGTGACTCATAATGTGTGGAATTGAAGGATAATGGAGTAGGTGGCCACAGAGGAACCACCCGGGACGGCTCGTCATAGCACTTCAGTTTGATTGACATCGAACTTCAGACATGGTGAAATGGTATAAAAGTGGCTCTTTTACATTACATTGGACAATTGCATGCCGAACCTCCTTCATTCAGCACTGGGCCTCTGTGGAATCTAAATGGAGCAACCTCAACATATCTTGGTTTTGTAATGCTAAAATTAGCAGAATCTGAGGCAGGTGCTTGATCGGGTGATACGGTAGGAAAACCGTGTGCGAGTGGTAGTTTTCCATTTAACTATGTATATTTGACAGGATTGACTTCTTAAATTAGACTGGAAGTCGTTGGTGTTGGTTGGTTGGACATATTATTTGGGAATTATGATTAAGCAATATGGACGAGTCATTTTATATCAAGAGGATACAGCTTAAAGGTTCCCTCGAGATTGTTGTGGATGAAGTTATCCAATGTGAATGTCCAGTTTTTTGATTGATTGAGTCAGTTAAACATCTGACAAATCACTTCACATAATTACCATTATTTTGCATATAATCTCACTACTACCAAACATATCACCATATCTAGTTGCAGCATGACTGTCTGATTGTGTCCACTTGTCCTCCATGTTTTGTATTAATTTCTTGTCCTATGTTGCATTTTGCTTGTTTTACTCTTTACACTAGTAGCTTTTGACTCTATTTAGCTGCTTCATGTATTGCCTCTGTGATGATTTGACATGTCACTTGCATGACACTTGCATGTTTGCAGTGATCTTGCTCATTGTTAATGTAAACTGACAAATTAAAAGGATGTACTGTCAATGCGAGTAACTAAAGTAATAAATCACATTATATTAGGGGAGTCACAATCTATTTGTTTGGCCCCAATCCCCAATTTGAGTCCTATCAAATACTTTTATTTACTTAAATGTTGATTTAATATGTATATGACGTTTTTCACAAGCTATTTGATCCAAATAGTCAAAGTCCCCTTTAATTATATGAATAAAAGTCTTACCGGGGAGAACCCGACTCCTTTGAGCATGAGAGAAGACGTTTAACGAAAATAAAAACTTCTTAACACTTGTACAGTGTTGTTACTGAGGTTCTTCCCACACAAACAATCTTTGGCTGAGCGGCCAGCAGCTACAAAGAGCACACAAACCCAACAGTCAACTTTAATTTTGGCCTGTTATCAAGTCAAGGCTTAATTCCATCTTTGTCTTGGCTCTCATGAACTGATCAGATAATTGTAAGAGGGACATTTGCTCTGCCTTAAACCCAGATCCCTGTGATTAGCCTAACCATTCTGACCACAGATATGGAAGCGTGAGGATTAAATATAACACAAGATATCATCTTACTCCCCATGGGCCAATTTAAATAATATTTCTTATGGTACCATGCAGTTTCTCCTCTGCTTCTTTCACCTCGTATCCTTAGAACAAAGCGTTTATATATATATATATATTTTGCATATATATGAATATTTTATATAAAACCTGCACACAGAATAGACCACTGTGTTGTATGATTTCTGATATAGATGGTAGATGTGGCATGAATGAACACTTCTGTGACACTGAGATGTTTTCACACAGCAGCTCTCAGCTGTACCGTGCGCAGCTGTAAATGTTTAATGGAGAGTTAAGGAAGAAGGGGCATCTCCTGTCTCTCTGTGAGCATCGTGTCTCATTCCCACCTGGCCAAGCTCCAGTGCTCACTGCAGCAGGACCCAGGACTATGCTGCTGCATTGAGACCGGATACAAAGACTCATTGGAGACTTGTGTTATGCGGTATACTGACTATTTTTTTTGCAGCTCAGGCTACCGTTCTCAAACTTGGCCTGACTATAAACTTTTTGACTCCTGTGCACCTGCATTTCATTTTATGTCCGTCGCCTTCCCAACCTCCGTGTCAGAGTAGTATGCAGGTCGTTCCACACACCACCCACCGGCCCGTGTCACGGTCACAGCCTCAGCATTGGCTTGAAGCCCTGGCTGTCCTTCAATGGCTCTTTCACTGCCGCTTGGTGACAATGCATTTTTTCCGTGCCATAAAGCAGATGCTGTATTATAGCAGCACAATACTGGGCTCATCTGAAACTGTTTACCATGTGAAAGGCACACCGGGATCAGGATGCCTTCCACTGTGTGGGGCTTTTTGACTTGCCACTCTATAATGAGTACACACTGGAAGGAAAAGGCGCTGGCAGCTTTAACTGCATTGTGATCACTGCATAGAGAGAGGAAATGCAGTATATAGTGCTGATCCAGGCTTTTCTTCCAAGGCCTTTTTATATTACTAGAATACAGAGATTACTGTGACATCAAATGAGCTTGTCAGCAGTTACCCCCACTACACACGAATAACCAAAAAACAGTTCATGAGTTGGTCCACCTTAAAGAAAACAGAGAATATATCCCGTCACTTATTTTAGCGCTATAAAAATGATAGTGGATTTTTCATCTCTGACTGAGTTGCAGCTACCTTGACACAGCTGCGGCAGGTGTCCTCCGGATGAGGACGCTGATCTTTTAAGACCCCTTTCAATGAAGTCAACAAATGAAGAACTAAGAAGTGAAGTGAAAACAGCTTGACTACAGAGGCTCACCCGGCGGGAACAAAAAAGCCCTGCAGTTAAATGATTATCCTCCCTTGTGTGACTAGTACCTGTCTTCCCTTGTCTTTCTGTTTGTTGTCGGTGGGTTGAAGAGGCTCCCCTTCCTTGTTCAGAGTTGTCTGTCCTCAGGCCTTCTTGTATGATGTAGCCCCCCCATTTATAAAAAGACAACTGAAACAGTGTTGAACCAGCACTACTGTTGGACTTACTGGTAGTCTGTCAGCAAGGCTCTTAGTCACTAATTGAGCACTCAAGCAGAGAGGGACCTTGAAAGGCCAGAGTTACCCGGCCAGACAGTCTGGTTGGTCAGTCACTCTTCACAGTCAGACTGCACCCCACCCCAGATGTGATTTCAGGGCCTACTGGAGACAGGCAGCACTCAGACCTCCTCCTGAAGCTACAGTCCCTCTTGGCCCCCCCAGCACCTCTCAGAGGGCTTATCCATCCCTGACGAGAACTCCTCGAGGTCTCCGGCCCTCAACTGGCCATCAGTCACGACAAGGACACGCATCCATCACGTCAAGAGCCCGAGGTAATAAGAGCCGCACCGCACACATAAAAGCCCAGAAGGGGACGTGTTTAAGTTCATTAATCCAACTCTAGTCCCGCTTCAGGAAAAGGATGTCACTATGGGAAATAAGGAAATAACTGTGGGTGTAGGAACCAATTGTATAATTACATTTATTCCTTTGAGTTGATGGCAAAGCAGTTTGGGTGAATGTGCAGGACTGTGGCCTTGAGGTAGAACATGTTTGAGCAAAGCTTTGCATGAGCTTTTTTCAGTAAATACAACATGTGTTTTTTAGTCCGTTGGTCCATCCGCTACTTTGGTCCAGACGGAAATATCTCAACAACTATTGGATGGATTGCCATGAAGGTTTGCTCATACATTCATGGTCTCCAGTGGATGGAGGCCTCTGACTTTGGTGACGTTTCATTTCCATCACAAGGTTCAGGTTTTTAGTGAAATATCTCGATAACTATGGTACACACTTATATTCCCTGCAGGATTAATTTTTGCTAACTTTGGGGATAGCTTAACATTTACATACAATTTTTGTAATTAGATTGTTTTGATACATTTGTGATTCATTGCCTTTTATGCGGTAGTTCAGCATTTTTGAGTAGCAACAGGGCAATTTGTGTCAAGCACTGTTGCAATCTCTTTCGATATGCTGCACAGCATCGTTGAGAGCTTATTGCATACCGATTGCTATGTTTCTGCCCAATCAGTACATAAAAGACATCTGGGGTGGGTAATTAAGTAGCAAAACACTTTTAAGCATGCTGTCAATACATTCAGCTCGCACTGAATCCCTGCCAGCCAATATTTGAATAAAAACACGTTGATCTATTCACCCAAAAAAAAACATTCCTTCACTTTTTTTTATCACGCAGCTGTCGATGCTGCCATTTAGGTTACTTCAGCTTTGAACATCTGTCCAATTTGACTGTTTTTCCCTGAAGATTACGAGGTGTCTTGTCACAACTACAGCGATGTTAGTTTTGCGTATCAAGAATGAAGCAGAGGGAACAGAGACTAACCACTCATACAGTGGAAGCTGCATGACGTTTGTCGTGGTCCGGAATAACTAATACAACTCCGGCCCAAATGCCTGTAAATGACAAGACTGTTGTCTCAAGCAAATCAAGTGGAGGCAGTTTCTTGCAGCTTCTGCTTATCTTCGCAGCCAGTTTCTCTGACATCGTGCATTCAGGCACAGCTTGTCTGTCAGCTTCGTTTTGTGACTAATTTATTCATTTAAGCAGTGGCAGCAACATTAAAAGACAATAGTGCACAAGCTCTGCGTTGAATTAACCTCAATAATTATGCAGATTTAGGGAAAGAAAAGCGCAATTGTTACACACTCCTCACAATTCCTGCCCCCTCCTGTTCTTGACATCCAAGTGAATAAATTACTAGACTCAAGAAAATGTTCAAACTTTCCCTCTTAAGGATCCACTCTGAACAACAGTGCACTGCATTATTAGTGTAAGAATATTTAGATTGCACCCTTCAAGGTCAGACCTTCTTGTTTATTTTTGCATTGCTGATCATTTTCATATCGTCTTCAGCCTAATGGAATCCATGTATCCACGATGAGTGCATTATCCAATGCCTGTAGTGCAGGGGATCCATTTTCTCAAAACATTATAAAGGAATTCACTTTAAGAGTTTCCAATAAAGACCTGCTTCAAAGTGCTAATGGAGCATTTGATCAATACATGAGCTTTTCCACTGTAAATACCAACGCTGGTTGAACACATTTAAAAGAGAGCATTGGAATCCATTAAGTGTTCACTGGAACCCAGGAGCCATTTGAGCTGCAATGGGATGTTTATGGATGTTGTATTTTGATTCACTTTTTATGTGATTTATTCTCACCATGAAATATCATTCAGCTAAAATACAATTCCATTAGTCTTACAGTTAGCTATGGTTTCATTTCTGCATAATGCCACACTTTTGTCCCATCCCGCATAGGAATACAAACCAAGATATATATAACAAGATCAATTCATGTATACAAAACAAAAAATGTTTACGAAAAAAGAACGAAAAAAAGATTGATAACCAACATAGTTTGTTAGTATTCCCAATACCTCAGAGAACTTATCAAAACTTCTAAATGCTGGATAGTCGCTTCAGTAACAACACCTGGCCACATCTAATCACACAGTATAACAATTGGCCGATTGTGGGGGTGGGTTGGTGGATGGGGGGGTCGGGTTGGCTGCAACAACAGATCAAAACAACAGCGCCAGATATCCATTTGCATCCTGTAGGCTGAGCGTTAGGCAGACGCCTAATGCACCACACGCAGTGGAGGAGATGAGAGCGTCTCCCAGGCCGTGTGTCTGCGACTACCCGTCTCGCATGAAGTGTAACGACGCATCTGGAAAATAGGAAGCCCAGGGATGCTGTTTTTATTCAAGTGTTTCTAAGAATAGGACAGAGAAGTCTCCGTCTCAGCGTCTGTGTTTACACGACTCATAATTGGCTAAATATCTGAGGTACTGTGTGCTGTAATGATGCCGAATCAGCCTCGAACCACAGTTATTCCCTGATTCTCTCAGTTCCATTGTGTGCTTGTGATGACTGCCTCCTCTCACTCAAAGACAACCTGTGTGTGTGTGTGTGTGTGTGTGTGTGTTTGTGTGTCTGTTTGGGGATATATGTGAGGGTGAATTATTGATGCAGTGTAAATCCAATCTGCCTCATGGCAGGTGCGTCGTGTGCTGTTTGCTGTGTGTGTGTGTGTGTGTGTGTGTGTGTGTGAGACTTTGTCAGAGAGGAGGAAGGAGCAGCGCTGTAATTAAAAGGCAGCACAGTCTGCAGTCCTGCCTACACATATTCAACTATAGGTACATAGGCGAAAAGCTCAGTGTAGTTTGCATACACACATGACCACCAGTGTTCACAAACACACACACACCCCCCCACACACACACACACACACACACTGATGCTACAGATAAAAGTGTCTTTCCTCCTCACTCTTCCCTCCCTTCTCCTCCATTCTGCCTCAGTCGTGCAGTACAGTTTGCTTTTCTTTCTCCCTCCCTCCCTCCCTCCCTCCCCCTTTGTCTCTCTCGCTCTTTGTACGCCGTTTCTCTCTCCCACAAACTTCACACTGTGCCACACTCGAGCTGCAGCAGTCTGTTATTGTGCAGCATGCAGACAAGCTGCTAGGAGCCGAGCAGTGATATCATCCCATTGTCCCTGCGCTGTCACCTGCACCAGAGAGCATGGAGTCCGGGAAGGGAAGGAGAGGAGGAAGGAGAAGGGAGTCGGAGGGAGAGGGACGTAAGACTGTGTGGTCTTCCTCCGCTGGGCCAGTTAGAAATAACAAAGTCTTATGGGGGCAAACGACAGAGAAGGCCAAGCAGTAATATTTCTGTAACACGAGGATCAGGGCCGGTATTTAGCTTTGTTGGAAACTTATTAGAGACACGCCTGTATTTATACATTTTCAAATCAACATTATCCACGTAATTCTGTTTAGTCCCCTCAATGCTTTGTACCCAGCCTTTATTTGTTCGTCCCGGCCAATCACACACACACACACACACACACACACACACACACACACACACACACACACACACACACACACACACACACACACACACACACACACACACACACACACACACCTACCAATACACACTTACACAAGGGATTCATGTTTCACCAGACACACAACCTAACACTTCCACTGACGTACAAACACAAACATTTGCAGATTCGTGTTGCAGAAACATACACACTCACACACTCGCATATATATGTAGCCAACACATCCACCGCCCTTCACTTCTGCTCCTCTCATTTGTCCCCGCCTTCGGCAGACCTTCTTTCTTTCCTACATTTCATTCTGTCTCCCTGCCTCTGCATTTTTATCTCAGCACCTGCAGTGCGTGTGTGTGTGCGTGTGTGTGTGTGTGTGTGAGTGTGTGTGTGTATGTGTTGCATCAGTCCGCTGTAGACAGGCTGATTAAACCCTTCAGCGCTGTCTCCTTCACCACTGGCCCGGCACACCTCAACATAATGACACTCCCACACCGGCCAGCTGTCTGCGACTTGTTTCACTTCCATCAAAAGTTATTTATTTTTATAGGTATATCTGTCAACTGTATGTGTCTTGAAGGAGTTGTTATTTATACTCAGCCGTTGCCTTTTTCCGTTGTTGCTGTTGACTCATTGAGCAATATGGATTTCACATCAGAGCAGGAGTAGGAGGCGAAAGATCAGATTTGTCAGTTTTTGGACTCACTAAAAAGCAAATAATTTTGCCTCGCAGCATTTGTTCTGATGCACCGGGCTTCAAGGTGTTTCTCCTGGCTTTTGCTTTGCCGTCTGTTTTATCTCGCCAGCTCTATCTCGTGTAGTCGTGTATTTGAAGTGAAGCCTTTAGAAAGGTGATTCTTTATCACCTTTTATCTGCTCTTTCAGTGCTTTGCAGGTTTGTGTGCTGATGCAACCGCAAGGCCAACGATTGCATATTTTAAGCTAAGATGGGGAACACTGTACCTTCTAAACACCGACATGCAAGTCGTATGTTACCATGCTGACGTTAGCATTTGGCTTAAGTGCTTACAGAGCTGCTTACAGAGCTGCTTGCATCGCCCCGGTTAAACTCCCAAGTGAGCGCTTGAGCTTTGTTTGTATTCACGTGAGGAATCGTGGCGCCTCCACACAAAAGCGGCAATGCTCAACGCGCTCTCCGTCGCATTATTCTCCGAGACACCAGACAAAATATACTGTAGAAATGCCGAGAAATAATTCAGATTAACTGTAAACTCAGGTGTCATATTCATTGAACCAACAGTTCCGCATAGAGCGTACATGTCCATCCCCTGATGACAAAATTGAAGTCCCTAGTTGACCCTCACGGCTGCATTGTATTTTGGCTTGACTTAAGGCTTTAAACTCTTACGCTGAATACCTAACAGCACTGCTATATCACTTTGGCTGGACTGTGTGTGCATTTTTGTGTGGATACCATACGCGTTTGTGTGCTCTTGGGAGGCTGAGGTTGTGCTGAAGAGACAGGTGGTGTGAGAGCTGGACGCACAGCGTGGGTGAGAATGAAGAAGAGGATAAGAAGGAGGGAAGAAGAGGAATCCCATTCCCCTCCTGCTGCCACAAACATGCACTTCAAAGACGACACGGGGCTCTCTCAGCTGTTGAGGTGGTTCGTTAAGGAAACTAATGAAAACTGATGACATGTACATCCGTAATGACAGCAGACGCAAGTTCTGCTTATACCGCGGTAACGAGTTAATGCTTCGGCTCGGCGGTAAACGAAACCGACGTCCATTCATCCGGCCGTGGCTGGAGTGCACTGCGTCAGCGGGCCAGGTTGTTTGTCCTCACGGCTGCAGCGTTGCCAACAGTAATGAACAGCCTGGACGACGCGCCCCGTGCAGCATCGATCGCACACTCTCACACAGACGGCGGATGGAAATTGGTCCTGGTGGGAAAGCGAAGGAGGCGCACACATGCCTGCGCCTTCTGTGGACACATATGGATGCAGGGTTGAGCCCACATGTACATACTGAGAGAGTGCGCGTGTGTGTCGTGTGTGTGTAGGGTAGTGTGTGTTTATTGACCGCCGCGGATGCTCACCGAACCTCGGATGATCTTCTTATTTGTGACAGAATGGAGCGTAGAGAGGAGTAGACCTGCTCAGTGGGCCTCTCTCCCTCTTTTCTCCAGAAATTCTGGATCTCTTCCATCTCCCCTCATGTCCTCAGCTGGTGTTCTCTGCAGTTGGACGAAAGCCCTTCACACACACTGTATCAAACTAGGCGGTAGGGCTTCCTCTCCTGCTTTATTACCACATGAATGGTTGCCATATTGCCATATACTTTATGGCTATTGTTGGCAAGTCACTCAAAGTCATTGGCTCGACCATGGTGAGCTAACAATAGCCAAGGCAGCAGGGGTTCCTGTTTCAGTTGGCTGAGAGGCAGTGTCGGTGGTCTATGTTTAAAGGGATATTTGGTCCGGCTTTACTTTTTTTCAGTTTTGGCTGAGGTACAATAACATTGTACTCATCAATTTCATTGTGGAAATCTGGGAAACCAACAACATCGAGGATCAGACGGGTTGCAAACAAGCCAACAATCTAAATCCCTTCATAGTTAAAACTCAAAATGTGCACATTGGCTTTCAGAGATACTTCTTCATTGCACAGAGAACCTGTTCAACATGGCAAACAAGTTACCAGTTACAGTAGAGGCAAACAAAAACAATTGTATTGGCTTTTTAGTTCTTCTGGGATACAAAGCTTATGATGTCCCTCGAGTGGGGAGGAAAACTACGGGTTAATACACATTAGTTTTTATGATTTAATGCAAACTCCATCGGCTTTGATACCATTGTACTCATCAAAGTCATTTCTGACATCCGAGAACAATGAGGAAACAAACACGAATGTTCAGACAATGGTACAACAAATCCTCCCATCCAGGCAACTTATTTTGAACGAGATAATGAAGGGAAAAGTCCAAATGATTTCCCACACTGTTCGCTGTCAACATCCATTGCAGTTTACACATTCTCCCTCGCTGTAATTGTCCGGGTCTTGTCTGTTGGACCCAGCAGTATTCCCTGAACTCCTGTTTAAGTGGACTTTCTCGCTCTGCGTCAGTTGCTTGGACAATGGGTTTACATCAGAGTGAGTTGACAGTCCAGTGCGTCTTGTACAGACGCTACAGGGTTCCTCGCTGTGTCGGTATCAGACGCCGGGGGCCGCTGACCAAGCTTCGTCAGAACGTCAGAAGAGATCCAGTATTTAAGATGGTTTTCTCGATAGCACACGTTTGGGTTATAACGTCACCTTTGTTATCTCTCACAAATAGGTTTGGCTCACCCTAGGGTTTGTTTCAAAACCTCTGTGATCGTCTCATCGCACTTGTTTCTTGTCCTTTTTGGACTTACTCTTTGCAGTGTTACCACATTCCCAGATCTCAGCAATTAACTTGAATATTACTATGTGTTATTAATTAGAGGAAAGATTGCCAAAAATGACAAAAATAAGAGCCAAATTGAAATAAAACTCAATTATCCCTTTAAGCTAGGCTCGGCAATCTTGAGAAACTACCAAGAGTATAGATCTTAGAAAATTATCCAACTGAAAAATCGAGCCCAGGTGAAATCTAGCAAGAACGTCGCCGTGTTGGCAATATGAACAGCCCGTTCTGTAAGGCCTCCCTCCAAAGCTACTCCCTCAAAATGATTACTATGAACGTAAACAACAAACATGGCTATTGTTAGAACTCAAAACTGTGAAGCTAGCAGCCTGTAGACAACTCTGGTGACGAGCAAAGCGTGCAGGAGCAGAATAAACAAAGGTAGCCGTCCAATTGTTTAATTTGGGCGATCGGGCTGATTAGAGTCCTGCGACAGCCACAGATACCAGATCGTTTTCTCTTTGTGTCACAGCATCTGATTAATTGATTGCTTTTGGGATGTCAGGAGAGGTTTTACAAAAATATTTTTTTGAAGATCACCAACCCTACCTTGAAAAATGTACATAAACAGAATTGATGCTCTGAACTGTGAGAGGAAAGAAAAAAGAGACCAACGCTTCTCTTGCTGGACTATTGTGTGTTTTTAATTGTGTCATTACGGTTCTTTCAGTCAAAAAGAAATACGATACAAGACACTACAGGTCCTTAACCTCGGGGACGCTCTGCCGCCTGTGTGTGGTAAATCTCTCCTATTCTACACTTTCTTTTTTTTTTTTTTTTTTTACTGCGCCCTCTCTGCCTCTCTTTCTCTCACTCCGTCCTTTTCTTTTTCTCTCCATCATTCTGTCTGTTGTCTGTGAGCATGTTAACACTCCAGCCCTGTCAGTGAGCCTCATGGCTCCATGGTAACCAGCAACACCATTCTTTATCAGCGTCTCTTTGTGCATGTATGCGTACGTGTGTGTGTGTGTGTGTGTGTGTGTGTGTGTGTGTATTGATGGGCGGGATCAGGGTCTTAGTTTCAAAAAGCTGAGGAGAGGTCGCGGCCGTCCCTATGGGCCTCTTGCTGTAATTCATGTAAATTCCCTTAAGACCCCGTCCGCTTTTGTTTTCCTCATAGTCAGATCAGATGCCTGTGTCAACAATGCAGCTTGATGCAACATGGAAAAAAAACGTCCTTAATACGGAAAGAGCTCCTTGTGACGGTTAACCAGATACCTCGAGTTATCGTGATAGTCTTGCTATGTGACACCTCTGAGTCCTCAGCATTACTGTGCTGTAATGAGTTCAGCCAAAGTTAACGAGGTGAAAATTAATACAGACATGGACGAGGACAAAATGAAGAAATTACCAGAGAACAGGGCCATTCTGCGATATCAGGGTTATTGTTACTTGATCGAGGATCACGTTTTTAAACACTTGCTGATTCGATGTGACCTGAGTTTGGAGTACAAACACGCGTTGAAAATGACTTATAGGAATAGAAATGCATGAGGATAAAACTTAAAAAGGGCTAAATCATCAATACTTGTCTGAAGTATTTCCCCCCTCCCTGCCTCGATAGCCTTGTGAACCCAGCCCTCATTCTCTCTTTGAGCCAATCATATTTCACTCCCATTCACATTTCTGAATAGGACATTCGAAAAAGGAGTCCTCCCCACGAACACCCACTGATAGACAAATGCACACCCACACACACACACACACACATACACACAAACACACACACACACACACACACACACACACACACACACACACACACACACACACACAGTGTGCAGCTCTAGTTAGGAGGGCTTGGTCTAGACCGCAGCATGAACTTTGTTCTGTTAAAAGTTGCCATTGAAATATGCGGTTGCCATTGAAATATTGTTATTCCATTGGTATTGTGACAAAGAGCAGGGAGGGCGTCGGTCCTATCTCAGTGTGAGTCTGAAGGAGCAATGGGCCGGCGGGGTTCGCCCAGTGTCTCTGCTCAACAGAGTCAGTGTGCAGAAATAATGCCCATTAGACTTGGTCAATCACGCCCCTCGCTCAATGAAATATGGCCCATTCTCTCATTTCATACCATAATGCATACACCTCGGCACTATCCATCATCTCACCCAAAGATGTCTGCCACTATGAATGCTTTAATTTATGATACATTTTTAAAATGAAAGGCTTCTCATGCGGTGACGTGAGATGCTGCGAAAGCTTAACGCGATGAGTTATGTGCCCATAGAAAAACGACCAAAGTTGTTCATTAGTGAATTAAGGTGGAATTCCAGCGCGGAGGTTTCAGCTCTCTCGACCACCAATGAAGCTCTGACGCTCCGCAGGCTGATGGTTTCATCACGGTAAGTGGGAGGAAATGATATACTCGCAGTGGCATGCAACAATAACCATGTTGTGAAGCCATTGAACTTGCCTCACTGGCACACACAGAATTCATATGCCTCTGTAGGATTATTAAGTGGCTATTCCCAAACCTGCAAAAGAGCACCACACAAGTGGAAACAATTTCGCAATGGTTGAAGAAGTGATCAAAACCCAACACATCCCTGTTTAATTGCTTGCGGCCTTCTTCTTCCCTGACTGGTACATTGGCGTATAATGTGCCGTGGCACCGCCACCAGCAGATCAGTGTGAAAGCCTTGGCAGAAATGTGTATTTCTTTCACCAAGCATGCATAAACAAGATACAAAATGAGGACTGACTCATAGGAAATCAGCTCCATACGGCGACGACCGGTCTTAAACATCACAGGAACCTTTTGGTAAAAGCAAATTTCTCAATTGCAAGTAAAAGTCTTGCATTTATAATCCCCCTTCCATAAAGTTAGGGCTGGGCAACGTGTGCATTGCAATAAAGATATGTTAATTTACAAAAATTCTCATTGTGCGAAAATGTGGTTAAAGCACCAATATGCAATTGCAATATTGATACCGAGGGGTTGGACACCTCCAAAGGGTCACAAGACACATTATAAAAGGTCGTGAGACGATTCAGGTAAAAGATTAGATTATTTCTTAAATAATTTATTGTATTTTAGAAGTTCATTGTATGTCTTCTATGTCAAATATTATTCTGAAAAGTAACCAATCTGTCAAATCTATGTAGTGAAATATAAAGTTATTTACCTCTGAAATAAACATGAAGTAAATGTACTTAGTTACTTTCCACCACTGCAACTGAGAGGGGAAAAAGTGTTTTAAAATATTGTTTTGATACTGGCGACTAAATCATTGTTCAGTTTGATGGACAATGTGCTTTGAGGCAGATCATGTTACATTTTCTGTGCTTTTGTAATGGGAGGAGCATTATTTAGGGCCGGGCCCAGAGAATAGTGACTCTTTCAAAGGGATAGCTCCCACCATTGTTGCCCTCTGCAACCATAGCTAAGGGACGTCAAAAGACCTTTTCCCCGTCTATTCTTTTAAAAGGGGTCGCTTTAATACTGGCGAGGAGTCGGCAGTAAATAAGCTCCCCCTCTCCGAGTCGACTAGATTAGATTGCACGGGGACATCTGTTGAGTGTAGGTGAGCACTTTCTCTGGCTTCCCACTGTATGGGAAAGGAAGTCCTCACGATGCGCCTTGATTCTTTTTCCTTTTATTCATGTGGCTTTGCTGGTTTTACTCCACCCTCCACCCTCCATTGAACATCCAGAAAGCTGCATTGACTCGAGCACAATCAGTGCAGCTGACAGTTATGCTTGTGTACACTGGGTGCCATTTGATTTAACATGCAATTACAGGGTCAATGTTGCTTTTATGCTCTGCCAAATTCATATCGCAGCAGGATGTTCTGCTCCGTCATCTCCTCATCCTGATGACAGTCGCGTCTGATACGGAACAAATAACTCGTCGAATATTTAATGCATTTGTACAAATGTGTGTGTGTGTGTGTTTTTTTTAAACCCACCCGGTAACTTTGTGGGTTCTGGTAGCTGTTTCATGTGATACCAGGAAATGTTTAACCTCTATTGTAGAGAGACAAAAGGTTGTTTTAATCCCCCTGTGAGAGGGGAGGGAGGGTCAGGGGAGGGACGTGGGAGGAGGGGAGGAGGGGAGGAGGGGAGGAGGGAAGGAGGGGAGGAGGGGAGGAGGAGGGGGTAGGGGGTGATTTTGTGAGGGAACCAGCTCGTCTCTCTTTACTGTCACTCAGTCCCAGCAGACACGTCGAGGAATACACAGCCTCTGGGATTATGTCAAGTGAACTGTGCTCTCACACTGCGGAGGCACACGCTGAGGGGACTTATTCTTATTGACTCATATACCGACATAAAGGTGATGTACTCTCTCTTTTGTTAATGGGTGTTTTATGACATATAAACCTGTTGTGTGGGGAGTGCAGCTTGTGATGCTCTTGACGGTCTGCAGGGTGATGGTCCAAATCAAAAGGATTTATTGTTCGAATGTTTTGCTTCTCCTGAACTAATGAAACTAATAATGATTCATGACACATTTAAACTGATCTCATCAGCAATACATTTGATAATCAAGTAATCGTTTGTTATTTATACATTTATATCAATATTTAATGCTGTATGCCTCGGAAATGTGAGGATTTGCTGCTCTTCTGTCTTTTTTACAACATTGTAATTTAAACAATTGGGGGACTTTTGGTCATTTAAAGCAAGACCTTTGATTATTTTGGCTTTCGCGTTGAGAACTTGTGACGGACGTTTTCCAAAGTTTTTCACTGTTTTTCACTGTTGATCATGATCTTAACGACATATCGATTAGTGCTGAAACAATTAGTTGATTGACAGAAAATGTTGTCAGCAACTAATTTGATAAATGATTAATCGGTCGTAAATGTAGTCATTATTTCAAGCAAAAACACTGTCAAACATTCCTTAAACTATTGAAGCTTCTCGGTTGTGAAGATGTGCTGCTTTTCTTTGTGATAGTACATTGAATATCTTTGGGTTATAGTCGGTTGGACAAAACAACACATTTTGGGCCCAAGGAAAGTGTTCCAGATATTTGTAATATTTGTTTCCTACTTACCAAACAATGAATTGATTAGGAAAACAATCAGTTCCAGCTGCGGATGATTCCCAACATGTTGAATAAAACAGCAAATCCAGTTGTTTTTGTCCGCTAACTGAAGCGCATTGACAGGTGAGGATGTGAGGATATTTTCTTACAGTGTGGTAAACATTTGGTGAGATGTCCTCTGACAATCAACGGCGTTAAGTTTATTGTTTGCACTTTTCCGGCACTCGCACAACAACACATCTTCAGCTGCTGTTTCTTCGGCTGAATCTCATCTTGTCTCGTCATAAAAGCAGATCTCCTCATCATAGGGGAAGAGACACTGTGTTTCGGCTGTAATTATTTCTCCCCTCTTTGGCGGTAATGATGCATCATCGAGAGAGCGGTAGCTTCTGCAGCCGCACTCTGCCTCTCATTAGGCAAGAGTCTAAAATTAAACCCACA
Source organism: Cyclopterus lumpus (assembly GCF_009769545.1). Lineage (NCBI taxonomy): Eukaryota > Metazoa > Chordata > Actinopteri > Perciformes > Cyclopteridae > Cyclopterus > Cyclopterus lumpus. Next base: position 8,100,554 of record NC_046971.1, on the reverse strand, counting down.
GGGCTGGTGCTGCTGAGCCCCCTTCCCTTGTCTGAGGACACGCACACACACACACACACACACACACACACACACACACACACACACACACACACACACACATCAAAACAACAACGCCTGCAGGAGACAACCAACAGACTCTCATTATAGAAATGTGACACTTCGCTACCTTTGCCCATGGACATCTCACTGTACTGGACAATCACATGCCGCATGATGTGACTAATGGAAACGTAAACTATCTCTCCGGAGACAAGTTTACGTTTGTGTTTCCCGAGCAGCATTGCAGTGAAGTAAAGTGACTGCTGTGTTGAATGGAATAAATAGCATTCATTCCACCGTGTGTTCGCGTGTTCACATTACTGAATACGAAATACTTCATAGTTCAGTATTTAAATTCATAGAGATGTATTGCGTAAAAGATACACTCATGCATTTCCCAACCCAAGATGAATGATTTATAATGCAACTCTACTACTTTGCAGCTAAGGTGCAGCCTTTTGGGGCACTCGGGGGCAGCACAACCAGCTGTAACCACAACATGGATGTACTAGCACTTTTTAAAGTTGACTTGGCATTAACAAATGGCTGCTTATTCACACCAATTAAAACAATAATAAAAATACAAATAAAATAAACAAAAAAGATAAAAGCAGGCCTTGGAAAATATAATTAACCAAACTAAACCAGCTATGGAGCAACATCATCATTCACTTGGAGTTGGAGCTGAAAATGAATGTTGGTCCAATATGAAATATACCTTTCATTACTAAATGTTATGTTCAACAGCTAGTAGCCAATTTGGTCTGTGTGACATCTGTTGGTGGGCAGGTAATGTGCAGTGGATATATCTGCTGAAAACAGCAGCTAGAAAAGAGTCTGTAGCGAGCACTGAGAGTGAACCAAAACAGTGAAGTGGGCTATAAAACCAAAACAGGGATGTGAAAGGCACTAAAATCCCTCAGTAGAGCTCAGAGGAACTGCAGAGTCAGGGTAAATTCATCACCGTGAGCGAGCACCGTAAGGTTACTCACTCAATCGATCAGGTGTGAACATCAAAATATTCCTTCGAGCCGCTCTAAGTTTCAGGACACACAGCCCCGTCTGTTTATTTTCTGTTGCGTCTGAGCGTTTCTCCTTGTAAAGTGATGGTGTGCTTTCTATATTCATGAAAGATTCAGTTGTGTTTGTCGGGAACTTTTGCCACGAAAGCGCTCCCCAAGGTTTTGAGGCCACCGCGTGTCTCTTGCTGTGTTGTGCTTTGTAGTCCCGCTCGACTGTCGGCATCCGATCTCAGGCTATTTTCAGTCTTGTTTCCCTCTTCTCATCACCATGGCAGCCGAGTCGGACTGAGCTCGCCTCGCCTCTGTAGTGTCGAAGAGCTGAGGTGGCGTGGCGGGATGGCTGGCTCGATGTCATAGGGGGTGGGGGGAGGCCGCTTTTGATGGGATCAGCCCGTCAGTTCATTCAAACAGGATGTGGAAAGGTCATTTTGTTGTTGTGTTTTATTCATGGCCATCGATACAGAACAGCGAGGCAGAAATGATCCTGTACACGAGCTGAACGGGATGATAGCTGGACTGTGGTTCTCTGCAGGTAAAGTGTCAGCACAGGTGCCGGCAATAATGTGAGACTGTGAGTGAATAGCATGTATGTCAATGGTTTATACATCTGAGTCAGGAGCCTTTCAAATTCAGGGCTGCGGGAAGTCCAGATACTCTGTTCTATTATTCTGTAAGAAGTAATATGTTATTGACCACGACTCCAAGGCTTTCTGAATCCTTGCATTGGCACAAAAGTTTGGATTTTTTCAGACTAGCACTATGAAACACATCAGATTTTTTTAGACATGTACACAGCTGAATCTCATCTTGTCTTCAGTGTAATGGCATAAAATCAGATCTCCGCTTCTGTGAGCGATGCAGATGGTGCCGCATTGCATCCTGGGTGGTGAGACAAAAACCACATCGGTTATTTGCGTGAAACAGAATGAATGTAAACCCGTAGTTTCGCAACAGTATCTGAGTAGCGGTGCAGAAAGCGGTGTTCCTATTTAACCGGGTGGAAACGCCGGCGTCTCTCAATGGGGCTTCACACTCTTATGTGGAGCGGCGGGCTGAAGTCGATGAGCCTTCGCGAGGAGTAAATTGGATTGCTTCTTCAATCATTTTGCCCATCGATTCCGATATATGTGTGTCTGTGTTCACTGTGACAGTGTTTGAGGAGAGGTCAGGACCAGGCTTGAAATAAAGAAGGGAAGGATGTCGGGAAGAGAGTCGATATAATGTAAGGAGATTATTAGAGAGGAGGAGGAAGGGGGGCGAAAGTACAGGATTACCTCTTCGTGTGAAGAGGTAATCGGAAAGGAGAAGAAAAAGGAAAAAGACATAATGGATCAGAACAGAAGTCCTTTCTGACCCTCCCAAATTCACATCAGAGCAAGGAGTTGAAATGGGCAATACACTTTAGTACTTTCTACTACTGAAAATAAGATCATTCATATATCATTTAACATTACTTTCTGCACGAGGGGTCTTGATCTAAAGGCTGAACAACTCTGGGATGTAGGAATTTACGGAGACGATAGTATTTGATTCCCACATCTGCATATAATGCGGCTCCACGTGGGATCCTGAACGTAAGGTACCGGCACGACAAGAAGGGAGGAGAGGAGAAAAAAAGACATGAGATCAGGGAGCTGAGACAAGACAAGAGCAGAGACATAGGGAGGAGATGTGTCCTCTTCCAGCTCTCAGCAACAGGCTTTTGTGTCCATCAGTTTGGATTACACACAGAGAAAATCCACGTTCACACTTTGCACAGCTTTCTTTTCACCATCACAACTAGTCACAGTTGGAAGTGATTTAAGTACATTTCCAAAGAGTCAACACACTCGAGGATCATTACGCTTAATAAAAGGAGAATGGAGGAGTGATTTTGTGTCCTGGTGTGCAATCTGACAAGGATTTTAGCAGATTGTATTAAAACCAAAGATGGATGAGTAGGCCCATTGTGAAGTCAAGTTGATAAACTGGTTGTTGGAAAATATGCGTACTGTTGTGACCACACTTCGACCCCAGACACCTTATTAAGATAGATTGTGTTTTCTTCTCTGGTCTGGAGTTATGAGTACTCACATTTTTTTTTTCTCTCACATTATTGTTTCATCAGATTGAAGAAAACCAAAGAAGAAGAAGAAGAAGAAGAAGAAGAAGAAGAAGCAGACAGCCAGCCAGGGAGGAGGAGGAGAAAGGGGATTTGAGTTTCTGTGGTAAGTTGGAAACATTTCCGTCAGGCTTTGAATCCATTATTTATCATAAGGCTTTTTTCTTCACCGACACTATCATTTTTCCAAAACAGTGTGAACTTCCTGCCTCTCTGAATCAAACGCTCTTGTTCTTCTCAAAGGCAAATTTCCCCTCCCATCGGACGTGAACACACACAAATGTCACTCTGTTTGCCATGCCTGGCAAGTGTCCCCAGTCCAAATATCTTCATCTATTCTCCTGCCAGAGTGCGAATGTATTAATATTAACACTCTCTGTGGAGCTCCTCAGTCCACGAATGCCTTCCACCGCTTCGTCTCTTTCTCTTTCGGTCTCTGTTGTGACGCCTGCTCTTTTGCTCTGGCTGCACAGCAAAGGTCACCGCTTGCTGGACTGGCATTCGTCCACTGGCAACATGTCTTTTTGTGTCTGCCTCCATTTTGGCAGCCAGGTTTGGCAGGGAATTAAAAAAATTTAAAAAACAGTTTTTTCAAGTGTTTGATGCATATGGTTGTCAAGGTAACACACCCTCTCATCCTCACCCACTGCTGTGACAGTGGGCGTCAATACGTAGTAAATCACAAAATAGCACTTTAGAGCCTATATTATATGCCTAGTGCCTCTCTCTTATTGACACATAATGTGTCGTAATGGAGCACGCAGAAGTGGAAAGGTTCCCTAATGGCAGTTGCACAATTAAGAGCTAAAGTAGCTCCCTTAAGCAGAAGGTCTCCATGTGCATTAGAGCCCAGAGAATTGACCCACAGCTCACACAGGGTTTTTTGTTTTTTTTCTTCAATGACCCTCAGTAACCTTTGGCTCGTCCCCTCATTCAATAGTACTGAAAGTGTATCTGTGATTCAGCGGGGAGTTGATCTAACGCTCTGTGAGTGGAGGTGACACGGTGTGATGTGTGTCCACCGCCCAGCGGAGTGTGAAGGAAGGAGCCCTCCTTGGCCTCGCGGCGAGGAGAGGGGAGGCCGGGAGGGGAGGCTGCACGCACAGCCCGGTGGAGAGTTAAGGGACTCTGACGGCTCGGAGCTCATCTACCTCTGCTGTTGCTGTGCTACTACGCTGGTTTTATTTTTGGCGACGGGTATGGGCCCGCTCTCTCTCAGTTTATCCATTCATGTGCCTATTTCCATCTTTTGCTTCGCCTCTGCCTATCTGTCAGTCTGTTTGTCTCCGAATCGCTCATTCTTTCCGTTTCTCTCTTGTCATCCCACTGTGGCAGTCGGTTGTTGTTGTGAATGTGTGCTGCGGGCCAGAGAGGCTGAGTCCACTTTTTTTTTTTCAATGGCCGAGTCATAGAAGGCCAAACGTAGGAGCTGCAGACCGAATTTGCGGTTTGAAACTCAGTGAGGCGTGAAGCGTCCATTGTGAGCAGCAGCATTCAGGTCCCAGGCCCTTCAATAGACGGCCGCAGAGGTTTCTGTTTCCCTGCATAGTGCCGCTTTCTCTCATGTGGCCGTCAGGGAGTTGTGGTATTATTGTTTGTGTGTTTTAATGCCAAATGGGGGAAGGTGGAGAAAAAAGATTGGGGATCGGCCAATCAGAGCTTTGCATAGCTCTGATATTATTAACTTTACATGAGTAGAGCGATTGATCACATAACCCAGTCTTTTCTTACACAGGGCAGTCAGAAAGCATTTGTGAATTGATGCATTTTCTATCTAACGTGACTTTGAGGTAAATGTGCTGACTCCAGTGAAGAGAAAGATGCTCGGCCCGTTTTTTAAAGCCTGAATTTTGGTGCTGCAGGACAACAATCTTCAACACACAGAAAGGGCAACTGAGCAGTTTTATGGCTAAACCCTTGAATGTCCATCTAACCTCTGGCCAGCTCATCGTGTGTTTCACTTGCTTAAGACCAGACTGAAGGCAAAAAGCCCCTGAAACAAGCAAGAAGTGCAGATGGCTGCAATACAGGCCTGGCAGAGCAGCCACAGGGAAGATGCCAATCCTCTGATGCCTGTCATTTTCTGCAAAGGATTTGCAACCAAATATTAAATAGGACGAAACACTTCTAAGAAAATAAATCAAGTGTATTGTTTAAGGTTACCGTGAACAGCAAAAACCTTTTCTGTATCTCATTTCCCTTCTCTGCCCCCAAAACATTTAAGATATTCTATTAAAAGCGATGAAAGAAATTCTGTTAACGGCTTGGATGGTATTTGTTTTATTTCCATCCCCCACGCCCATCATTTGTATCAATAATGATAACCTTTAGCTTTCTCAAAATGAGTTTGGCAAACTAAGGGGTTTGTTTAAACTTGTATGATCATCTGACTGCTTATGTTTCTTCTCCCCGTTTAATTTGTCCAGTTATAAAGCTTAAAACACTTTAACCTCGGAGTTATTGTTTCAAATGTATATATGCCAGAGTACAGAGAAGAAACAAATCCGTCTTAATACTCTTACTTCAGAACAAACAACTTGCACCACAGTTGGTGACGGAGTTGCTTACTTAAAACACAAAGGACTTTGAGCCCTTGACCCTTCTTTCCATAAATGCCTGCGTACACGTGGACATTGTCGTCAGTGAAGGTTGGAAAGCATTGATATTGCGCGGCAGCAGTTCTGAGATCCGACGAGCTGCAGATGAGTAAAAGGGGTCCAAGCACCCACAGAGGGCCCCTGGGCCGCTCCCCAGTATACGCAGTTTCAGATGAACGCGTCGAGATATCTTTTAGCTGCCGCTTTCACAAGCCTGACAATTCTCCGACGGTTCTCTGTGTCAACACTCCTGTCGGAGCAATGTTACGTGCAGAAATGTGTTGTGTGGATGTGATGGAGTGGACGTCTGTGTGTGTCTCGGCAGGCCGCATGAGAAGCAGAGACGGGGAGGTGCAGGGAGACTGAGTGTCAGAAAGAAGGACATGAATACACAGATAGATGAATAGATGTATACAAAGACGGGGAAGGGAGAGAAAACGGCTGGGCGATGGGAAAGAGGTTCGTGAGGCCCCTCCTCGGGGGCTTCTGCATCTTTCAGGCTTGTGGAGAAAGCCGGCTTCATGCTCAGCTGACTCACAAAATGTTCAGCAGACAGCCCGGAGAGTCTGAGGAGACACCGTTCTATATCCGGCTCTGCATCGCCTTATTTCTTTTTCTTTTTCCAACTCCTCTCACCTGCTCAACCTACCTCCAGGCCCTGTTCTACCTTCACTGCCCTCTCTGTGCAATTATCTGGTCCAGTCCTCACTTGCGCTGCTGAATGCATCTACACTAACTCCTCTATATATTCTCGGGCTGTACTTGAATCACATGTTTTGGCCGTTCAATATGAATATTTAACTATTCGTTCACACTCCCGATCACAGAATCCACTGGCATGACTTTTAGTGATGATTTCAACCACAATAACGTGGTCAAATGAAGTCCATTCTATAATGTGGGTGTGACTCTTTTTGACATTGTCATCACCAGTCATGGATACACAACCAGTGTGTTTATAATTCTTTTACTAGGGTTTGTTGAAAAGGTCTTCTCATATCTAGCCTCCAAAAAATAGGAAAGAACAATGACGGCTCAACTTGAAGAATGTCAGGTCACCAACAGCCGATCTGACTCATTGACTTTCAGCAGGCAGCCCCACGATATTCATTTGTGTCCCTTGTGTGTTAATTAATCTAACAATCTTGAAGCCAGCTGCCGGTTAGCTTAGCATAAGGACATAAGCAGCTAGCCTGGCTCTGTCCAAAGTTGTGGTTTATCAGTGAGTTATGTGCTGGAACTATTTTTCAGACAGAGCCAGGCTAGCTGTTTCCTCCAGCTTTATGCTAAGCTAAGTTAATCACCTCCTGGCTCTGGCTCCAGAGTGGTATCAATCTTCTCATCTAACTCTCGGCATGAAGAAATGCCAAAAAGCATATTTTACCATTTTATGAACTATTCCTTTGACAGAGTGATCCAAGAAACTGGATTTCTCACTTGAGCTAAAGAAAAAAAGATGTTCAGACAGAATACTTGACTGGCCAGAGATGAAGTGAGAAAGTAGAACATGTGGTCTACTCTCTTTTCAAACTTGTATTCTTCATACCGACAAAGCGCTAAAAGTAGAGGAAATAGAGACCAGGTTATATCCGCCCTACATATGGTTCCAAACTCTAACCATCTTAAAGCGAGCAATCTTTTTTGGAGCACACTTTAATTGCCCTTACCAAATGTTCTATCTCAAAGTACAGGGGTTGTAAAGAAACTGATTAAAGATCTTTTCGTTTCATCTTTTTTCCATGATATGAGTCCTTCTTCACACGGTGGACGACGTATCGGCGTGGCTTCGGGACAGAGAAGATTGGTGGGGTCCCTCGCTTTGAGGGGCCTCTAAGAAACCACATGATTTATGTGGCTGTTAGTCCTGGTCCAAGGCCAAGTCTATCTGCTCATCAATACAAACAGCCTGCTCTGCGGGGGTTGTGGTGGCATACAAATGGATGAATTTAGATGTAACCCCTCGCTCACCTGCATCTCAGACGATTCTAAGAGAGACATGGCTCTCTTTACCTACTGAGAGAGAGAGAGAGAAAGAGAGAGTAAGGAATGAGATGAATATGTGAGCACACTCAAATAACAAGCTTTATAAGTCTTTAGCGTCTGGATTTTTAGCGATCAGTCAATTACATCAAACCTCTATCTCCCAATCTTGGATTTTTTTTTAATGTTAATATATTTCAGTAGTGCTGAATGAAAAAATATCTTAATTGCAATTATTTTTGACTGATGTTGCTGTTTTGATATGATTTGCAGCATTAGATGGAGTGATAATTGTTATCTTCATACATCATTACATTTTACATACACCATTATTCTCATCTTCATTAAAAGACAAATGATAAAGGGTGTGATTTTTTGTTGTTGTGCTTTCCACTAATGTTAAAATAATCAACAATGTTTTGCACACCAAAACCCAGATACCATGTACCGTATATATCAGCACTAGTATCGAACATTTCAAAACGATGCCCTGCTCTTAAATGATCGTAGCACAGTGTACGCCTGCATTTGAGTCCTAGTGTTTAATGCTACATTTAGGTGACCATAAAAAGCATCCATTCATCCGTCATGTGTAGACAGCGGAGGGTGAGGTCGTTCCAGCAGAGCTATGGTGGCCGTATCGTTTATGGCAGTAATTCATTCCTCTGTCATGTTTGACCCTGAGGCCCCACACACACTGAAACACCCCTGGTCTCCCTCCCTGGAGGCAAGTCACACACACCGTGTCCAGCGGTGCTGCTCAACCTCCCAGTTCCGACCTTTTTATACACACACACACACACATACACCGAGTAATAGGCGGGCAGGAAAAACCTCCACCGAAGCCTCGCGCGGCCATTATCCGACACTCGGCCGGTGCTTCTCCCGCGTTAGCGACCAGTCTCATCCCGTCAAACACAGACAGAGGAAAGAGGCTGTTAGCGGAAGCCGGGCGGATTGTTGGTGTTAAACGGGAGCAGTGTTTCCTCCGGAATCACCATTTGACAAACGAGGGCTGATAGAGCAGTTCTTGCCGGGGCCATTATTTCTGATGGGGCCAGATGATCTGTAAGGATGGAGCATTGTTTGTCTGAGCTGCGACACCCTCCGGGCCAAACACCCAAAACCACTCGAAACACACTCAAACTCTACACATGATGGATGTAAAAGGGTAAAATCTCTATGCTATAAGCTAGCGACACCCTCCAGTTTGAGTCTCTGGTGAGTTTTCACGTCTCGTCTTCGCATTACTTAAAAAAAGAGTTTTGCAGCACATAAAAGGACTTCTTTTATGAGAAAGCTAAGTCCTTCATTAGTATCATTATTGCTCATTAGCCAACATTTCAGTCATGCAGACGCATGAGACAGATACAAACATGTCCACACTAAGCCTTGGTCCAGCGCCATCAGTCACCACCAGGGGCTTTCCGTAGTATTCTTTAATCTTCAAAATTCTCTCTTTTAATTTCACCCAAAAAAACGCAGCTTCATATAAAATGGGGTCATCCAATTACTTGCTCGCAAAGAAATACTTCCATTCACTGAAGGGAGATGTTATCTCTCCCCCTCCTTTTTGGTAAAATATCACAAGTTTCAGAACTGAATGAGATCAAATTCCATCAAAAGTCTGGATGGGGAAGATGTCAAATTAAAATTCTCCTCGGTTCAAATATAGTCTGAGGAGTTTACTCGGGGCTATTTTTGATGAATTGTGTTTGTTGTGTTTAGCATATGAAAACCTGACTCATAAATAAGTGGCAATAGCTCAAGCCAGTGTAATCAAAGCTCATTCAGACTTGGCTGAGCGAGTGCAGCTGGCACACACACTATTCTCACATTAAGCAGCATTTCTGCATGTGTGTGTTTTTGGTGTCTCGAGTGGATTATATTCTGCGTGATTCAGGTTTCGTACACTAACTGGTTGGAGAAATGCTGCGCGCCTCGTTTCACTGCTTCGGTTCCAGCTTCAAAAATGCGTCTTGATGTTTATTTCGTCAACAAATCAGACGACAAAAACAATAAACAAAAAAACAATCTTTGAAAACTAAATCTTTTACCACAGGTGTCATTTGTAAAAGGGTAAAACATAAGTGACGTGTGAAGTTTGAAGTTTGACATCCACATGTAAACAAATGTTGGATCTTTGTGCTGGAATGACAAGTCAATGAGCATATCAGTCGCTCTTCTGAATACTAATCAATGACAATTTAGCTAATAAATCAATCATTTTGAGGTATTTATTCAGCCACTGAAATATAAAGATTTCTTACTTTTACCTGCCAAACTTTTTATCATAACCAAAACAAGACTACAATTAAATAATATGAATCTTTCAGAAATACAACTTATATTTGTTGTAAACTAATACAAACTAAGTAAAGATTGACGAATGGACATATGAATTAATTGTCACACTTTCCATGTCTGATGCATAATAAACATACTAATAATGCATTATTATCTGATTGTAACACTGCATAAGCATATATGTAAGTATTCATAAATACTACTACTAAATAATACAATAATAGTGACTAGTATATATATAACTAGTATAATATAATAACAACTAGTATATTTAATAACAACTAGTTTCTGGTCACTGATTGTCTTTTTTCTTGCAATAATCATTAATATTAGAATTTCATTATTGGAATACATGATAACCTTTCATTAATGTAATCATTGTTATGATGGATACAATGCAATTATTTATTACTCTGATTCATTGTTTGCTTCATATAAAGTTTGACCAAATTAATTACTTTTTCTGCAAAATCACAAATGTATTTTCTCGACGAGTGAAACGATCTCCTCTTTAGTGTCTGCTTGACCTGTTACACTGATATGATATCTTACATTTCAGTTATGGTCTTTCTCATCAAATCAAAACAAGTAATGAAACAATAAACAAAGTAATCATTAGTTGCAGTTATGTTTCAAAGCTTTATACTATTATTGAGTAAAAAAACTCATAGATCCTTTTGATAAGTCTCGATGAGAGCAGTGTCTTCAGAACATTTTGCACGGGTTAACTCATGATTGTGTCTTTCATTAAAAAGAAATGTCGTGATTTGATTTTCTCACATTTTGAAAGGACCATTGTTTGTGTCCTCTATGTCTGAAATTGGATGGTGAGTCCTTTTAGAGAGCAGTGGAGGGGAAATGATTTGTATTCACCTGCCGTATCTGAAAGGAGCCGAGGAGGGGCTACGAGAGGGGGCAACTACATAGTGCTTCCTTTATGTGATAATGGATTGCTCTGACATTCACACACATTGTGGTGTGGTGTTTCTATCAGTCAATACTCACTAACCCGTGGGATGAATGGCACATTTTAAACAGATGCCATTAAAAGAACTGTCTTGCGGAGACGCCACAGGTGACGACGGGGTTATGTGTTTCTGTCCCGTCTAAATGCGCTGCACTAACACATACAACATACGTGTCTTATCATCATCCAGTCCTGCAAATGAATCCTTTTTTTTTTTCTCATTTTCTTTATTTTATTTTTTTATGTAACTGCACTCTCTTTTATTGGCCCGGCCTGGGCAACTGGATTCTTCTGTCAGCTGCACAAAGGAGACAAAGTGGAACCGGGGACGGGCGTTAATGAGCAACTCCTCTTACAGTGTTACATATGGACCGGCCTCGGTGTGGGGAAGCCTTCTGGAGACAATGGAGGGTTTTGAGAGGTCCTGAGCCCTCTGAAGCCCCTCTTTGATTGAGTTTCCTGGCACTGGGCTCCAGTGTTGGGGCTGATTGTGGAGATGGAGCTGTAGGTTTAGGGAGGGGAGAGGACCCTCCTCTGCGCTGACCTTTCACAGACACAGGTGGGTTGGAGTGGAAGGGGCTTGAGGAGGAGGAGGAGGAGGAGGAGGGGAGCGGCAGGAGAGGCCTATTGTGGCGCTCTGTGAATGTAGAGGTGGCACTCGATAACACTAGACCTTGCTACCTCTGTCCACCTGCTGAGGATTTTCTCACCAATACTTTAGCACTGGCAAAGTACATGTTCTGGAAACAGATTGTCCCAGTACACTGTCAGTCTCCAGGCTTTGTTATCTGATGTTGTAAGTAGATTTTCCGAGGTCTACTTCTATGAAATTTTCTGACTGAAAGATGGATTGCTATGAAAGTGTGTACCGATATCCATGATGCCCCAAAACGTTGGTGATCCCCTGGTTTTTCCTGTAGCGCCATCACGAGGTTCCCATTTGTCGTTTTGAGTGAAGTTTCTCAGTAATTGTCAACATGTTAAACTAAGATGGCACATATAGTATCAGCATTATACCTGCTAAACATGAGCATGTTAGCCTTGTCACTGTGAACATGTTAGCGAGCTACTAGCAAGGCTCTAGACTCTTGTTTTTATTGCTTTAAGGACTGCGTGAAAGGTTTTTCCTTCATCTCATATACTTGAAATGCCTCTGAGTCCTTTTCTCACGGTGGATGAATTCCAGCATGCTCTTTAGTCTGATTATAAGTACCTACATGGCCCGTAGGGCAAATCAGAGGAGATTGTCCTCAATGAGACTAGACATCACTGCCTCTGTCCACCTGCTACTTTCTCACTGGCAAATGACATGTTCTGGTAACACGCAGTGGTAAAGGATCGTTCCAGCCCACTGTCAGTGTTCATGCTTTGTTATCTGATGTTGTCGGCGGATGCTTTGCTCGACTGAATGGTATCGCACAAAGCGTGGACGGCTCTAAATGACTCGTCGCTGCCTGCCTGTACTGTATCAGCACAATTCAAAATCCACCAGAACAGTTTCCATAAAGGCCTGGCTGCATTAACTGTTGACTCTGAGCAATCATGCATAGACGCGGTTTCTTTGTGTTACCCCGGCTGACGTTGGCCGCAGGAGTTCATTTGCTGCAAAACATCCCGGCTGCCAGATTTTGTGTGTCTGAGATGAACAATTCGTCCGCTGCCTGTCTCACGCGCTCTTTTTTCTTCTTCTTGCGCCCCTAAGCTTTAAGTAAACTCCACATATTGGCCCCATCGTGAGAGACCCTTCACATGTGGAGTAAGCCATCCGGTGCGGACACGGTGGCAAACTGAGATTCTAATCATACCTCTTTTGTTGAGCTCAGAGGAGGTTGAGACTTTTTTTTTGAGACAGAGCAGATGCCAAGCGTACAGTTTCTCTCCAAGGATACCTATGACATGACAAATGAGTCTGGACCTCTTTGTCCCGTTTCACTTCCTATATGTCTCTCTTTGACGAGAGCGTTGACAACTTCTTGTCAGCATTGAGATCTGAGAACAGGAGAGGATTGCCATGGATACAGAGTGCCCTTTTGGAGTGGCTCTGCTGAAAGCTGTATGGAGTGTCACTATATTTAGCTATAAAATACTTTCCTGCATTTGCTGAACTGTGTGTATGGATTATATTGTACAACTATAACAACTATTTGTCTCTCATTCCCCGTATGCATGGGTGTTTCTGTTTGCCGTCTCAATGGATTTGCTTGTCTTCCCTCAGCAGATTGGTTTTATGTTGATTACTTTCTCAAAGCTGTTATGTTTCTGTATCTAAAGTGTGTTTTGTGACGTTGTATGCCGAAGACTTTGAGAGTCTTTTTAGCTATTGAGGAACCCAGTCGGCATGCATTCCACCCACTCTCCTGCATTTGCTCATGATAATGAACCTCTGCTCAGCATATGAATGGCTTCACCCATAACACACTCATGTGGCAGGCCGAGCGTACTCAAGCTCCATCTTGAATTGTCTGACGCCCTGCACTGACCCAAGGACTCTGTGAACACACACAAACAAGGAGGGGGCAAATGGTTCGAAGCAAGTACGAATTTACATTCACCAAATACATGAACATGACTGCTTTGCAATATCGAAACCTCCTCTTTTAAAGGTCTAATTACAGCGTTGGGATCAGCTATCAGATAAAGGTCAAGTTCAGATCCACAGTTGCTCGTTCAGCCTTGTGCTTCTCGTCTCATTTAAATAAACGCTTTATAAAAGGGCCTCCACTCACTTAATACTGCAGTAATGAGCGACTGTAGAAGTCAGGTGTCCGACAAGCCTACAAATGCACTTTGGGGACTTAACTTTTGTAACCTTGGTTTCCTTATTAGTTAATCATTTATATAACTTGTGCTACATTGTGATTGAGAGGCGGTGGGAAGATTGAAAGATCTCCAATTTGCCACTAACAAATATCCTCAGGAGAAAGAGAGGGCCTCGTAAACCCATTCAGTCACCAGGCTCTCAGAGGGAGTGCTTGTCTAATGTGAGGACGTGACTCACCAACTATATGTCATATTTAGCTGGTCTTCAGTGATAAGATGAAAGCAGAAAGCCCTTCGGTACCATTCAGGTTAAGCAGGCAGGGATTTCCTCCTTCACAGAGCCGTCCAATCTCGCGGTGCTGCCTCCATCTGCATGCTAAAGAGGAGCTTCCTCTCAGAAGTGCCGGCGCCGGCAGTGATTAGCATTTGGGCAGAGGGGACGGAGAGCAAATCCCGGAGTGTTTTTGGCGTGTACGTGCAGGAAGCTTAGTGAATGCCAATGTGCGGTGCTCTGTGAAAGGAGGGGGACCAAACAAATTGCCGGACACGTTGCATTAGTAGCAGATGTCCAATCGCTTTAAGAGTTGTGTTTAATTGATAGCTGAGGGACAAGTATATAAAACGGAGCAACATATCTTTAAAAGGCTGCTTCAGAGATGTATGTAATATTGCGCTTCCATCAAGTTTATTGAGAATGATCAAAATGTATACAGGAAAAGAAACCTGACTTTTACTTCTTGGTAAAGGTCAAGCTTAAAAAATTTCCTATAATGATTTTATTTTATTAAACTCACGCTGCCTGCATTTTTTTATCTCCATATTTGTTTTGCCTGTCTGTATCACATGCTTTCTGTTAAAACGTGTCGTCATTAAACCCAAACCAAGGTTTAAGTTTATGATGTGTAAATTGGTGAAGGTTTTTTATTAGGAAATGTACAAATAATGTGGATTAGATGTGCATGTATTAAAACTAGTTTTAGCCTGCAGTATTCATCCGACAAGAGAGAAAGGAGGAAGGCGTATTCACCGCGCTGCAGATCTTCTCTTCATTGTCCGGCATTGGACGGTGCAGATGAAAGGGCCACGGCGTGTTTTTGATCTGTGGGCTCGCCCTGAACGACAGGACCCCAATTCATATGTTAACCACACCAATTATTTGCATACGGTCCCCCAATTATAAAAGCTAACGAGAAGATTATGGGAAACGCACGCTGAAGCCGGCCCGCATCGCGATCCTGTCGCCGCGGATCCAAGGCCTGTGAGAAGACTTAGTCAAAGCCAATGAACATTTAGCCTCATACATCATGTCTGTAATTCATATCAGTGCTAATGCCTAATGTCGACGTCATTCGCTGTGAATCGGTAGCAGAGCCATTAAAGACGGTAAAAGAAGTAATGCTCCTTTCGGTTTCTGTTTAAAAAAAGACTTACAGAGGACTATTTAGTGATTACATTATATATCAATCTGATATGATTGTGACTTCCCAAACTTGACCGAATAAAGGACTTTCTCACTATCTTCTCCTTCTCCACCTTTCAAGCGACCCCCCGCTCCCCCATCGATGTTTAATGGCACAGAGAAATGGGCACGCAGCCCTGGGCGTGAATGCCATGCAGTGACTTCCTGAGCTGCAGCGGGAGCAGCCTCCGAAAAATAAACTCTTCCAACCGTGTCCGTTTTCTCATCACCACCTTCCTGAATGCGAGCCATTCTCATCATTATACCCTCACATTCAGCCGCCTGTAGGGTACCCTGCTGCTCCATTAAGGCCATACCGAGGCTCGCAAACCCCCCATTTCATGAGCCATCAATACCACTGAGTATAGGACTTAATTAGGGTGCTTGGCATGAGAGAAGGGCTTTTTTCTTTCACCATAGATGTTAAAACTGTACACAGTACTGATGCAACAGAAGTGATTCTGTCACTGTTGCAGCGTTTCATCACTATTGTTTGGCACAGTCGATGGCAATATCTTCACTAGTGGTTAGCATAAAGCATATGGAGTAGTATTATCTGTTGCTTTTTTCCCCTGCCGACTGCTATTCATTTACACGTGGTGTGCTTCAGTTCTCAGAGCTCGTGCCCCTGTCGGCTCCATCTGTGTGCTCAGACATGTCCTGACCCTCACGTTCTGCAGCCAGCGTGCCTATGTATGTGTGTGTGTGTGTGTGTGTGTGTGTGTGTGTGTTTGTGTAAGTTGCTGCAATGTGCTACGTCTCTGACATGTGCAGAAAACCAATTAGTTTTGGGATGGTGAAGTAGCTGGCCATGGAGAAAATGACAATGGAGTAATTGAAGAGGCTGGCTGAATGAGTGACTAGACAGCTCAATGCAGCTTTTAGTGTTTTCTCCACGGACAACATGAACAGAGAGAAAACCAAGTCCTGAGTGAAGGTGGTCTTATGTAGTTCCAGACAGTAATTAACATTGGAGAATTTCATTTAGCTGATTTCTATTGAACAACCAGCTGGGTTATGTAGTGTCATTCAAAGGTCCTTAACTGGGGTTTTGCATGCATTAGTTCATTTAATACACATCTAATTTATCTTACATCACAGCTTAGCATTTTGCAAACCATGCTGTTTTTGTTTCAGATTGTTTTTCCAAACAATCCAGACTTGCCATTGACTTGCACCACCAGACAGACCCAGGTTAGCGACTAGCTGGTGAACATAGTGGCGCATGTAACAGCTAAGGATCCAGATAATTCCCTCATTGTTAGTGGAGACCAAAAGCAGAGCTTTTAAAGGAGGGTGAATATTGGACTGTCATTCATCAGGTGGCCAGAAAATGTGTTAAAAAGATGATAATGTTGCTCTGCATCTGCATGTGTAAATAAGCAAATTAAAGAAGTTAGTAGTTTAAACTAAGCCAGTACCCTGGATTATCCCTTTTAGTACTTTCTCAGTTCTCATCATGAGGTAATGCTTTTGATGCATCATATATTCTGAAAAAGTGTCCGAACCATCCTGCCTCTTTCTAAGAGATTTCCTGTTTGATTTCCTCAGCAGTCTGACAGCTTTTGGCACAGCACTCCAAACACTACTGTGTTTTTATCTGGGCCTCTGCAGTCTCTGCCGATGTGAGCTTAATTGACTTTGGCTTTTCCCGTTCCGTCAGCGCAAGATGCACAGGAAGTTCAACAATTGTGATGGATATTTTGTGATTGCGCGTCCCCTCGAAGAATTGTATATTCAAATGAGAAGTGGGCTTTGAACTGAAGTTTCTTCTTCAAGATACAGGGCTCAGAATACACTCTTTATGCAAGCGTCTGCCTCATGCTACATCGGTAAAGGGAAGGTTTTACAATTAAGAACCTGAATACTCCACCCTGAGGTCTGGCTGTTTTTAATCATTCGTATGCTCGCTGTTCAGGCAGGATGTCAGTAGTTTTAGTGTCTTAGTTTCACGTCTTAAAAGCCCCATTTGAGTTTCCACTGTCGTCCTGCTGTGAGAGGGATGTAAGGAGTTGGTCCCGTATCACTGCGGCTCACAGGGATAATTATAACACACATACACACAGATGAATACAGGCACACTCATATAAAGTGTGCATACAGAGGTACACACATGCTGACCTGCTTGAGCTGAGCTGCTACACCTCATTAAATTGGGAAATTAATCCTGGATGAAGCCCTGGCTCTTTTTCAGATAAGAATCGCCAGGCTTTCGAGGATTCACCATAAAATTTATAATTAACACATTTATTCTCTTGCTGCCGCATGCTGCCCTTCTGCTTTTTTTTGGTTGTATTTCTTGTTTACAAATGATCGTGATCTTAACAACTTCTTACATCAACAACAAATGTATTTGGCACTGAGAAATTATAACAATGCAATTCCTAACTAATCACCATGAGTGGATTTTGCATAAATGGCATCTGGTTTGTTAATCCCGAACACATTGCACATTGAAAATAAACATTGTTGACAAAAGTGTGTTGCAGGTTTTCTGCTCAGTGCAATTACCTCTCTTTCCCTGCAGCCTATTAGCTTGATGAAATGGCCCCCTCGCTTTCCTCCCTGGATCTTTTTATGTCAAACAGCAGTGCGATTGGCTGCCCTAGGCGTATAATACACGCCTTCCCTAAAGAGGTGTAGTGGGAGCCGGGGGCAGCAGGCGTTAGCCTTGGTCTCTTCCCATGCCACCAGACGCCGGTGCCGAATCATGACTGTAGGGCAGCACTAATAAATACATGAGATCCCCAAGGAGAACCAGGCCTGGGTCTGATTGCCTAGCCTCTAGTCCCAGACACAGCTCCCACCACCTCATCTGCAGCCCTGACCCGCCCCATACCCAAAGGCAGGAGAGCAGCACACAGGCACTCTCAATGGGGAATCGATTTCATTCCTTCATACAGTAACCGGCATCAGTATCCTAAAATGTGATTGTGCGCTTTTGTGATAAGGCAGCAAATGAGTCTGCCCGAGCTCCAAATTAAGCTGTGATGTTTTAATACTGCCTTACTGCAGGCAGGCAGGAGAGCAAGATAAAAACAGGTCAGGCTGCAGTTTTTAAAAGACGTCCGTATCATCCTTTTTACTACGCTCGCATTCACGGGAAGACAATAAATTATACCGCTCATTTCTTCGTGACAGTGCTGAATTATGCAAATGAATATGAATTAAATTGAGCAAAGTCATTTTGACTCATGAGTTATGATTATTCTCTGAAGCTCGGGGTCATGCTGGTTTTGATGACCCTGGCAGTGATTATTTCAACATTAGCATTTTGCTTTCATTCCAGCTTTGTCTCACACAAATAATTGCTGCTGGTTGGATGAAAGTGGGATTCGGCAACACTGAGCTGCCTGGCAACAAGACAACGATTTCAAGCCTGGCATGTTCAATACAGTACAAACATGTTGGTTTTCAGTCTATTTCCAGTCAATCCCCACTGGTGTTGTGATGGAGACACAATTAGGTTATATTGTGTAACAAAGGAAAAGAAAATCCTCACTCTATTAACAGTTAATCAATAGCCAATTAGCCTCTCGCCACTCGGTTCACCTCGCGTGAACCTGAACAACCTGTTGAACTTGTAACATCTGTCCTCATTGAAGGGTTCCCACAAAGATGTCAGAGATCTGGGACCCGCCCAATCGCGCACGATGTTTCCCACTACGACAATCTTTGTGAAAGAATGATGGTTCGCCGTCTGAAACCTGACCTCCTTTTCGGATCAGTTTGCCGCGGGCTCAGTCAGTCAGTCGGTCAGTCAATCAAACTGATAAAGCTGAGAGTGAAACAGAAAGTAAAGGCCCCCCCCCTGTCTTGTCCCATGGCATGGCATCTGCCGCCTGATGTGATCGATATGGCAGAGAGGCCTAATGGCACCAATGGCCACGGCGGTGATTAGCCCAGCAAAGTGTGAGCCCCATCGGTCTGCATTGGAGCGCACTAGATTAAAAAGATAGCTTCCAGCAAACTGCACTGCATGGCAACTCACATCGATCTGTGGCCAGAGCTATATGTGTCTCTCTCATTCTCTCTCTCTCTCTCTCACCATGAGCACAAAACAAAACAAGCTCAGTATTATGAGTGATGGAAGCAGTGACTGGATGTGCGATTCAACCCAGTAATCTCTGCTCCTGCCTCTATCCTCTTATCTCTGAAGCTCTTTCTTTCTCTCTCTCTCTCTCTCCCTGTAGTTGTGAATGAGCACGTGTCCTCCGAGAGTGTGACTGAGCAGAAAGGCGGGGCGTCGCTGTATTTGGGGGCCGACCTTCGCGCCACACACCGATGATGGAGAGGAGGAGGATGGACGCAGCACTGCTGGTGCTGTTCCTGGTGCACCGCGCCGCAACACTGGAGGTCCCATTAGACCGTAAGGCAACACATCACACACCACAGAATGCATTTATATGCCCTCGAATGATTAACTATTCCTCAGTAAGGTGGCAAAATAAATCAGATTGATTGATTATGAAAGTTACTGTCATTGTCGATCTGTATTTTATCAAATTGAGAATGGAGTTTTTAAGAAGCTTTATTGTGCACTAATGGTTTTAAAATGATAACTTTTGTGAAAATGCCCATTTTAATTTCTCAGAGCTCAAAATGAAATTCTAATAAATAAACACAGCTGCATATTAATGTTCTGGGGCATTTATTATTGAATACAGTTATTTCAGCTCTAATCAGATTAATTCTACCCATCTATCGATATATATAATCTACATATCTGTCTATTACTGAGGTCCAATTTCCTGTTTTCGTATTTTATTTTTGGAGGAAAGCATGTCTTGGTTTTGTAAAGCAAACATTGTTATAACCAATGTTCTAACATCCTTAAGATGTTTGCCAGACTGACTTCCTGCACACAGCCTGATGTCACGGTGGCCCTCTACTGTCGTAGATCTTCATGTTGTTTGGTTGGAGCTGTAGACCACTGGAGGCTGCCATTTCTCAACTGGGGACAAACTATATTTTTCCTCCACTAATGTCTGGTTCTCTTTGCTGTCACAATGTTTCTTTCTTGTTTGCTGATTCACGTGGAAAACACTAAAGTTCTGGAAGGATGTAAGTCTCAAACTAGTGTGCATTCACTGCAGAGGTTGTGCTCGCATTGTTGTTGTGCATTAAAGGCTATATTTTATCTTTTTTTTTTAAATGATCTTTTTTTGTATTATATTTGGTCTGCTTTTTTGTTAAAGATGCTGAGTGTGTTTTGGAGTGGACTGCATGCATTGATCTCTTTGTTTCTCGGGTTTGCTGTTTTTGTTCTGTGTGGTTCTGCAGTGGTAGAGCGTTGTTGCGAAGAGCATGAGCATCATTTGTTTTCGTCAAAGTCCATTAGTTATTTCCCCAGCGCTGACAGGAACACATTAAGCATCGGATCATTACAATGAAGGGAAATGTACCTGAGCATGGCCTTTTTGCTGTTGCCCATGTTATGAGAGCTTTTTTTTTCGTGTCTGTCAGCAAACAGCCGCCCGGTTGGATTCAGTGTGGTAAGTCTGCATGCGATTGGTAATGGCTGCTTGTGTGGTCAATACAGCAACGGAAAAAAAAGGCTTAGTTATGCAGTAAAGGTCATGATTAAATATCACCCTCTTTTTGATCGCCTACAGTGCCGCAGCCACCGACCATAACTCACCAATCCCCCAAGGATTACATCATCGACCCACGAGAGAACATTATAATCCACTGCGAGGCGAAGGGCAAGCCTCCCCCCAGGTAGGAATCTGTGAAGTGAGATTTTGCATTTACGATGCTGTGAGGAAG
Source organism: Cyclopterus lumpus (assembly GCF_009769545.1). Taxonomy (NCBI): domain Eukaryota; kingdom Metazoa; phylum Chordata; class Actinopteri; order Perciformes; family Cyclopteridae; genus Cyclopterus; species Cyclopterus lumpus. The sequence goes on along the minus strand of NC_046971.1, from coordinate 8,079,550 downwards.
GAAGATATTGGACTCAAACCACCAACTGTTAAATTCCAGTTAAAAGCCTGAGCTGGCAGGAAGTCTCCAGTACTTCCATTCTAAATGTGAGGAGTAAAGTTATGGTTTATTCATGCTACAATGAATAAAGAAGGAATGTTATTTATTCAGCGGGTACCCTTGCCAAACAATGATTGTAGCTAATGCTTTTGAATCCTCTCGGCTTCATCACTGCACTTCTATACTTGCAAGGAAGCTTCATTGACAAACCATATAAGTATTAGCCCTGAACCTTCACGTTTACTTGAACATAACTTTAACCATGATACAAAGTATTGTGTAACCTTCAAACACCCCTTTGAAGAAGTGAAGTCCAGCAAGTGCAGAGGAGGTGGAATCATTTGAGAGGTTGTTTTTACAGGAAACATATAAACTTCAATTGAAATCATAAGAATTTCAAAAAACATTTCTAAGAAATATTACCTTCCTGCAACTGAACCCTGCATATTTCAAACCAGTGACAGAAATACACAGACAGACATTTCTCATGCAAAATAAGTACCCCATTACTCATTTTAGGAACATGAAATAGGGCCTTTCTGCGCCTTTAAGATTCCTTAAACACATGATTTTGGATCAAGGATTCACCACAAGGAAAGATAAGAGCACACACTATTTCTCCATCCTAACCAGTACACATTTGTCTAACCTTTTCTCAGTACCATTTCAAACCTGTATTACTATACAGCGTTGTGTCTGTACACTTCACCAGATTATCAGAACATAATTTGTCATCTGTGGATATTAGCGACACTATTCCACTCCACTGGTCTGTTTTTCCCCCTCAGTTTCTCCTGGACCAGAAATGGCACCCACTTTGACATCGACGAGGACCCCAATGTGACCCTGAAGCCCCACTCCGGGACCCTGGTGGTGGACATCAGCAGAGCGAAGGCCGAGCATTACGAGTGCGTGTACCAGTGCACGGCGAGGAACAAACATGGGACTGCCGTTTCCAACAACATAGTCGTACAGCAGTCCCGTAAGTGGAGGGCGGTCGATTTCATTTCATTTCTCTTCTCTTCCATTTTCTTAATGTCATGCATATGTCACACATTTCTCACGCCATTCTTTTTTTTTCTTTTCTTTTTCTAACCATTAAGTTGCCTTTTCCGTCTTAAGAGCACTCCTGGAAGGTAAAGGTTGCATGTAGGATGTAAGATAGACAGCGAATATCCCTTTGTATTTCCCTTCCTGCGTATATGTTCTTCAGTTCGGCATCATCCCTCTCACTCTACCTTGTCACATCTGTCATCACGTCAGCGACGGTCCATTAGCAATCCACATCTAATGTCAAATCACAAGGTTCCTCTCCACTGAAGTGTGTGTCCTTCTCCCACCGATGCAGGGTCCCCCTTGTGGTCGAAGGAGAAAGTCAAGGCATTAGTCGTTCAGGAGGGCGTGTCCTTGGTGCTGCCGTGCCGACCCCCTGCTGGCCTGCCTCCTCCCATCATATTCTGGATGGACAATAGTGAGCACATTATAACACACTGTTACCGACTTAGTTTTTCCCATGAGTCCAGGTCGGTCCGGATATCTTGGATATGTGTCCTTGATGTGTCTGCTCTCGAAGAATCCCCATCACTGTTCTTTTCTATAAACATGCTCCTTTCACATCATATTTGTTATATTACAGTACATTACAAACATTAATATGAACATCTGCGACCATAGTTTGCTGTGTTTGCGATGTAGAACCAGGGGTTTATGGGAAATATGTTTTTAATGTTGAGACATACAAGCACTAGAGGCTACCAATAGTGTAATTGTCTATACTACATGAGTTATTTATTACTGGTTCACCCAAATTACAAAAAAGCATGTGCTCTCTTACCTCTTGTTGAATATCTTTGCAGATCTGCTGAGCAGAATTGTGTGATTTAATTGAAAGGTCGGCTAATCAATGGACCTTGTGAATAAACCAACAATCATAAGTTTTGGATACACCTGATTTATGCCTCTTTTCAAACACAGTTACTTTGGATAATCCACAGAACTCGCTGCTACGATATTCCAATGAAAACTTGAAAGACCATACCACATATCTTTTAGCTAAATGTTCACCTTTGACTACAGTGGCATGTATTGAAATCGCTGTACGCTTCGAATGATTTAAACCTGGCGTACATTTCAGACTTCCGGAGGCTGCCGCAGAGCAGCAGGGTGTCCCAGTCTCTGAACGGAGACCTTTACTTCTCCAACGTGCTCCGAGAGGATTCCAGGAACGACTACATCTGCTACGCCCGCTTCCCGTACACACAAACCATCCAGCAGAAACAACCCATTACCGTCAGGGTCCTCAACCGTAAGTCTGACTATGTGAGAGAGAGAGAGAGAGAGAGAGAGAGAGACAAGGTAAAGGAAGTCAAATGAGTGTAATTAGTGAGCATCACTGTACGTTTGTGTGTAATGTGCCCGCGTGAGAGGCAGTTAATTCACAGTATAATGTGCTCGAGTGACTGCGTAGGAGGGGAACAGCCTCTCCTATCTCTGATCCCATCCTCAGAGACGCCAGTGGTCGTCATCCCACTGAAAAGACATATTGTCAGAGCTCTCGCGGCTCACAGCGCTATCTGCCAGGCAGGCGTTCATTTTATTACTTCTGTGAGACGTTCAGTATGCGCACGCTCCGCCAACAACAAAGACGGCTCTCATGCAGGGGAGCATTTCGCAGTCGACATTTATTGTTCCCACAAGATTCTTATGGTTATCATTTCTCATCTCATTTTTTTGGAATGTTTTGTTTTTATTCTGAACACCCGTATTCATTTTGTTAATTTTTTCTCTCCATGTGCCTGATGATTTCAACTTGTTGCGTGTTTGATTTTTTTTGTGTTGTTGTTGTTGTTGTTGTTGTTGTGTTACAGTGGATGCAATCAATGACACAATGGCAGCTTTTTACAATGACACTGATTTATTTAGTGGTGAGTTTTGGCCCCCTCTAGTGTTTACCCCCCCCCCCCCCCCCCCCCTCCCTTCAACGTAGCGCTCCAAACTCTAGCTCTTACCCCACTAACACTAACCCTCCTCCCGGACAACCCAAAGCTTTCCACCCTCTCTCTGATTGGTTTAGTGGTGAGATCTGGCACCCCCTGGTGTTTACCTGCCAACACTTAATGGTTACCCACTAACCCCAAAATCCAAGAAGGTACTTTTCCATCCCTCTGTCACTCCTGCTCTATCCAATCAAAACCCTTCTGACACCTGTTCACTTCCTCCTGTGAATTGCTTAAACCAGCGCTGCATGATGACTCCGATGTCGACTGAGCTGATTGTGTAACTTGGACATGTAACAACATCTGCGCAGGCTTGCTGTTTTGAAAACTACATTTTAATTCAAAATAAAGTGATTACGTAATGCTTTAAACGTATTAAAAATGTAATCTGATTAATGATAATCTGTTAGTTTTAAGGATAGCTATATTAAAACTTTCCTTTTTATTTGCCTTTCCTGTCAAACAGCCAGCTGCAATCTTCATTTTCAAAATGACTCTTTATCCGCTGCCCTGCCTAATATTAAAGTGCACCTAGTTGTTAATCTCTCTGCCACCAATGATTTTAACATCACTTCTTTTCTAATTGCTCAAAAATATCTTTTGCTTTGTCTCTATTTTCTAACCCGAAACATGCAAGCAGTTTCTCATCAAATTGCTCACATGCCAGGGTGTTAATGAATCATCATTACCATCGTCATAAACACTTTGTATTATTGGAGTAGCAGATTACTTCTTAACAAATTCAGTTGCAGAAAGCAAATCTTCATGTCTCTGATTCTCAATTCCATATCCGATTAATTTTGGTCAACATTATAACCCCAGAGAGGGATTAATTGGCTATTAACACCCACAGAATGCAGTGCAGTAAAACACTACATGACAATATAATTGACATCAAACCATAAAATATGAGAATGTGGTAATGAAGTGGCTCAGTGCCCGTGCATTGCAGACCCATTGTAGGAGAGAGGTTTCATTATACCGCGGAGAAGAAAGGAGAGTGAAAGTGAAGGGTCTGTTTCTGGCCTGGATCTTCACTCTGTTGCGGACGCATGCAGAAGAGCTGGTAATAGTTCCCTTTGTGTGTAACTACAGAAGAACCAGCAGATGAGAGGAAGCCAACCTTCCTCATCCCATCTGGCCCCACCAGCTCCAAGATGGTGTTGAGAGGACAGGTGCTGGAGATGGAGTGTATTGCCGAAGGACTGTGAGTGAAAGAATCCGCCATTACTTCAGCCCTGAAAGCCTCAAGTGCCCACCTGCTCCAGTGTCATCATCATGTATTTGTCTTTGTCTCCTTCCTCTTTCTACTTGAGTCCAGGCTCACCCCGGATGTATCTTGGACCAAAGTGAGCGGGGACCTCCCAGCCAAGCGCACATCTTTCCTGCACTACCAGAAGACCCTACGCATCGTGGACGCGTCGGAATCGGACGCGGGAGATTACCGCTGCACCGCCAGGAACCGGCTGGGCTCGGTGCACCACACCATCCACGTCACGGTCAAAGGTGCGTCTGTGATGGAGTGCGCGGTATCCCATCGGGTCGTGCGTTCACCATGTGGACGACACAGAACAATCCCTCTTTCTGTCTCTTCATCCTCCCTCCATCTCCTAATGGATTTATGCACAGATGCCGACCGGGCAGCGCGTTCAGTGATTAATTCTCCAGCCTTCTGCCGCGCTCTGTTCTATTTCCAGCTGCTCCATATTGGATCGGTGGCGCCCCCAGGAACCTCGTCCTAGCTCCAGGAGAGAGCGGCGTGCTGACCTGCAGGGCCAGTGGCACGCCCAAGCCCTCCGTCTCCTGGGCCATGAACGGCATCCCCATCGAGAGTGAGCGCAACCGGTTCCTGTTCCTCTTAATGGCCTCATTTGTTTGATAGCAGCTGGGATGTTTGAATTCATTATTCGAGACATGATTTTGGTTCTCGGTAACGTGTAGCGTTTTCATCCACACGTGGTTGATGTATCTACGATACTTGAGTTTGAGTGACAGGGACTAAGATTAAAAGAAAATCTTGAAAAATAAGCAACACTTGTCAGTTGCATCAGTGTTTTAATATATTGTCACAAATAAATACACCAATTATTGTCACCCTGAGGTTATAACTTCAGGAAGTCACTACACCTAGCCAAGAAATATATAAACCATAACTTGTTGATTATACTGTTTACTTTTTGCGCAGTTTAAAGAATTGAGATACTACTTAGTGAGCTTTCGAGGTGCTGTAGGCAGATGTTGTTTCCTTTGAACAGAACCATGTTCGCTTTCCGCCGTGTTTTTTGTCTTTATGCTAAGCTGAGCTAACCAGCTGCTAGTAGTAGCTTCTCCTTTAATTAGGCAATAAATCAGCTAACTTTAACAAAAGAAAAATACATTTTAAATTACCAAAATGATGATGTAAATGAGGAAATGTCTTCTCTGTGAGATTCATCCGTAATTCAAAGAGCCAGGGTTACATCTGTAACCGCTGCTACCCACAAACAGATTCCCCCAAGGACCTCAGCAGGAAGGTGGAGGACGACACCATCATCTTCACAGATGTGCAGACCGGATCCAGCGCCGTCTACCAGTGTAATGTCTCCAATGACTACGGGTACCTGCTGTCCAACGCGTTCGTCAACGTGCTCTGTAAGTTTCAGCACGCAAGATACGTTTATGCGAGAATGCTGTTCTCCATTAGCATTGATTTCACGTAGCGTGATAAATAACGTGGCAATAATTGCTTCTGCCTCACTGCAGCGGAGACGCCCAGAGTGCTGACACCAGCCAACAAAGTTTACCAGGTCATCAAAAACCACCAGGCCTTGCTGGACTGCGCTTCCTTCGGGTCACCCATCCCTAAAATTACTTGGTGAGTTATTTAACTTTTCACAGAGGAAAGTGTTGTGTGTTGCTTCAAAAAGCTCACGGGGGGCCGCCTCTCCGTCTCAGGTTCAAAGACAGCCGGTCCAGTACCCTCGACGGAGACCCTTACATCCTGCACGACAATGGGACTCTGGAGATCCACGTGGCTCAAGCACGCAATAGTGGCAAATACACGTGCGTGGCCCGAAACATCCTCGGTATCAACGAGAATCACATCTATCTGGAGGTCAAAGGTGAGAGTGGTTCTTCACTTCAGATCCAAATATGATCACCCAAGGGAGAGCATCCAACTGGCTCATAACTCACACAATGCTATTGCAGTGGGATCTTTATGATAGAAGCAAATGTTTAATACATTTATCAAACATTTGTGGTTATGGAGTCGAGACGCAGGACTGAACACAGGAAAAGAGTCACCTCACAATGATTCGTTGGGGGAATTAGTTTATCAATGGGTCATATCTGCCGACGCATGTAAACATGAAGCTTTATCAGCGCAGATTTCACAGGATTGTTCTCTTTTGTTGTTTCCACGAACCATCGTGGAAACAACAATTAACAGAAGATCCACCATTGAATAAAAACTACTGTTCATTTAAAAAAATATCTATTTTGTAGAGATAATTTTGTAAACTTTACTGGAACGGAAATTATCCATCTCGTTTTTTTTAAAGGTTTTATCACCAAAATTATTATTTGAATCAATAAAAATATATATATATTTGCAGCCCTATTAATAACCTTTGGAGTCAGCTCTTTTCCAAACACATGCTTTATGTTTATTCACACTGATGAGGTTGATTGCTCAGATCCTTTGATTTTATTTGACTGACTCTCACCTCCGTCTCCCGTCAGACCCCACCCGGATCCTGAAGCAGCCGGAGTACAAAGTGGTCCAGATGGGCAGGTCCGTGGTGTTTGAGTGCAAGGTGAAACACGACCCCTCGCTCATCCCCACCATGACCTGGCTCAAAGACGACGGAGAGCTGCCCGATGACGAGAGGTCAGAGCGGTCGGCAGATGTCTCACTTCTCAGACCTGTGTTTGCTACGTTAGTTATAACATCAGATAATCCTTTATTAGTCCCGCAGTGGGGACATTTACGGGGATTACAGCTGCATAGTGTAAAGTGCAAACAAGAGACATGGTAAAAAAAATAAACAAGATCAAAACAAGTAGTATAATATAGTATATACAGCATATTGGATTGAGCCTGTATTTAATTAACAATCCTACCTGTAAACCACAAGGTTTGATAGATTCCGATGCTAAACTGTCTGTATGAATGTTTGGGGATCAATAAAGTACTTATCTATCTTTCTATCTTGTTCACAGATTAATCGTAGACTCTGACAGCCTCACCATCACTGATGTGACAGAGAACGATGCGGGCGTGTACACCTGCGTCATGAACACCACTCTGGACCATGACTCAGCCAGCGCGGAGCTCACTGTTGTCGGTATGTTCAGCTTTGCAGGAGCTCAATTTCAAATTATGAAAGAGTGAACTTTTCTACATCGCAGCTCTTCCCGCAGAAGTGAATCTGTCCAATAACTGACACAACAGATTGCCTTTGAAGTCCGTCAAGGTTAATTGCCTGAGAGTTTACTTAAGAGGGTCGGGGCGGCTTTAGTCAGCTATCTTGTCAGCAGCATGAATATTTGATTGTTGCCGTGTTAGCGAGCCAGATAATCTTCTTTGTTTTCTTCTGGCTGACTGACCACTAAACTCCCTATTTCACTCCTGTCCTCCTCCCTGGCAGAGGCCACGACACCAGCTGTTGGCTACGGTAAACCTGCGGCACACAGGAGCACCCAGATGTGCTGACATGGGCTTGTGGTGTTTGTTGGATGTTTTTGTCAAGTGAAGCATGTGGCCCAAAGATTTATTTTTGACAATCACAGAGCATTTTTTATGTTGTTTATTTCGTTTCGATTCACCAATATTTATTTATTTTTTCGTCTCAACTGGGTGTTTTTCAAAATGTATTAATTTCCTATTTTCACTAAAGTGTCTTTGTGTCTCCCCAAAGCGCCGGTCGGAATCTTTTCTTCATGGTTAATTTATTCCAAGCATGCGTTTCACTCAATCATTACAATTCTAAAACATGAGCATCAATTTAACCTCTCTGGTGAGCCCGAGACTCTATTTCATGCAGAGTGATCATGGGAGATGCTCAGATGAGCGCCGGTCGTTTCATTTGCATGATGCAGCGTCTGCATGAGCATCCCAGAGCGCGGCGTCAAATGCAACGTGCACAGAGGACACAACTGGAAGCTGAGCTTGGTTAAACCAACATGCTCAGTATTTGTTATGATACTAGTATCAAAGAAACACATTTATGTAACCGGATACCCTCTTTTGTTTTTGCTCCATCTTCTCGTGGCATGAACCCTCCATATTCTGTAAACTGTAACTGTGTGCTGATGCTGCTGCCCGTGCTGCTTCTCCTCCAGAGCGGCCCGACCCCCCAACTGACCTGGAGCTGACAGACCAGAAAAAGAGGGGTGTTCAGCTCACTTGGATCCCTGGGGATGAACACAACAGTCCGATTCAGAGTATGTCTTAAGTGTGTTTGTATGAGGGTGTCTGTTTGGGATTTTTATGTGAAGAGAGACAATCCACTTTTTACACATATGAACAGAGATATTTGTATTATCTTCCAATGGAAAGCCTGTTTTCTGAACATGTGGTGTGTCGATTGAAAGAAGTGGCCATTGAGGAGGCAAGGAGCTTCTAATTAAAGATGCTTTTAAGTTGCATTGTGGTAATTGTAGGATCGAGCAATTTTGGAGCTCGATCCATACAGGGACTAAAAGTCAGGATGCCTCTGCTGCTTAGGATTTGATTTACAGTATAATAATTGTCTCTGATGAGTCTCACAAAATGATCAAGATGCAAAACTAAATCACTGAATTCACCTTTAAATTATATAATCTTTCACATTTAGCTAGTACATATGTGAACAAAATCCGAATGATTTGTAAAAAACACAATTACAATCAACCAATAATATAGTCTGCAAAAGTCAGTAAAAAAAGGGAAAAATCCACCAAATCTGTCTTTTGGAAAAACAAAACTATCCCTATCGGACTGAAAGGGGGCCGTAACGAAGTGTACTTTCTTCAATGACAGCTGAGGTCATCTTGAAATCATTGGCTACAATGAGGTCCGATGGCATAAAAAAATACTGAATAATCCACAGAAGAGCACTGGCGGCGTGGCATATTCACATTCATTTTAGCAAACCATTTTGATTTTGAGTTACAGTATCCCAGAAAAAATACTTGAGGGCATTTATTTCCGTTATGCAGTGTATCAAGTAACCAGTTACGAACAATAACTGTCTTCTTTTTTTTTAAACAGAATTTCTGATCCAGTATCAAGACTCGCTGCACCACCGAGGGCACTGGCATAATCTCACCGAGGTCCCCGGCACCAGGACCACAGCTCACCTCAAACTGTCGCCCCACGTCCACTACACCTTCAGAGTGTTGGCCCTCAACGCTGTGGATTTCAGCCGCCCCAGCTTCCCCTCCAGAGGGTTTAAGACAGAACCTGCAGGTACTTTGTCTGTGGACTTACTGATGGCCTTGTGTGTTTTCACTCTGTACATTAATTGTGTCATGCTTTTAAATATGACATAAATGATCTACACGTGATTCTTTCTCTGTTTTTCGGGAGTAAACAAGTAAGAAAGCATATTCATCCAATTTTGAGCTGAGCCTCAGTGACGGCTTTAAGGTTTTCCTTGGGATACCGTTTCATATCGTCTTTATTATTATGCTTTTGTTTTAGCTCCAGACGAGAACCCAACCGGTGTCCAGGGATTTGGAACGGAACATGATAATCTTGTAATTTCATGGAAGGTAATATAGTTGTATAAAGCCATCTGTTTTAATCCTGAAGCATTTACTGTTGTCCAGGGACCACTGTGAGAAACGTGTCCTTGTACTGTGTTATTGCCTGGTCTTATGAGATTTCTATCATCCGCCAACACCTTCATTGTTCTCCTGAAGACATTAAGTAATGAAACATAAGATTTCAAACTTCCTCCTCTGCAGCCGCTGTCAGGCCTCCAGTCAAACGGCCCGGGGCTTCACTACAGAGTGATGTGGAGGCAGAAGGTGGTGGACAGCGATTGGACCACAGTGACTGTGGCGAACAACTCCAAGTTTGTTGTGTCTGGAACGCCCACATTTGTTCCTTATGAGCTCAAAGTTCAGGCAGTGAACGACTACGGAGCGGGACCCGAGCCCGCTGTTGCCCACGGCTACTCGGGAGAGGACTGTGAGTTGGATCGACTCTTTCGACCCTTAAAAATATATCATTATTTGCAAGAGTCTGGAGGGGGGATGCATTCGGCTGTGAAAGCTAAAACATTTAGTCCGTATGTATTTAGCTGTTCCTTGTCTATTGTACAGTGCCAGTAGCAGCTCCAGATCATGTGCAGGTCATGTTGATAAACAGCACTCTGGCAGAGGTACATTGGGATCCCGTGCCCTCTAAATTAATACGAGGACATCTCAAAGGATATAAGGTATAGTCCAAAAGAACACATGCCCACCTACATAACACACACACACACACACACACACACACACACACACACACACACACACACACACACACACACACTCACACACACAACTCATACTGTATACTAACTGTGTAACTTGTAGGTGTACTACTGGAGAAAGCACAGCCTCCACAAACACAACCCCGATCTTGTGGAGAACCAGATCCTGACCTTCAGTGGGAACCACACCCACAGGAAGCTGCCAGGCCTGCACCCCTTCAGTGTCTACTCCTTAAACGTCAGGGTGTATAACGGCAAGGGAGAGGGTCCCCCCAGCCCCGACCTGCAGTTCAACACACCGGAAGGAGGTAAAGGAATACTCTTTGTTTGTTTCTTTCTTTTTATTCAATCACAACTGAGACTGACTCTCCTATGGTGCACCTACTTAACAATTTATATAAATAAAATCACTTTTTATATAAAAATCCAATCATATTTCCTTCCTGTAAAACAAAAGATGACGTGCACTTACGTTAACGAGTACCAGCCAATTTCGACAGATTCATGACATCACCCATCAATCAATGTGCAGCTTTAAGCGACAATGGAAGCGTGTGTGCGTGTGTGTGTGTGTGTGCGTGTGTGTGTGTGTGTGTGTGTGAGTGTGTGTGTCTGGTCTTTGTCACGCGTTCTAAGCCAGCCTACTCTTAAGTGGGCCAATCAAATGCAAGGGATTTGATTTAAATCCCTTTTATAACTACCGATGAAATATTCTGTCTCACTAGGGAATATGTCACTCTGACTTTTCACTGGGATTTTGTTATAACAACATCGAATCACACACATTTGAGTATTATGATTATTAAATCTTAAAATGTTATTGTTAATATTCATATTTTCTAGTTCACATCTTCTTCTTTTCCCCTCATTGAAAAAACAATCCAGAATCTATTCATAAGCTAATATTTTGTAGTTTTTGCCTTCTACTTCACTTGAAGTTAAGCACACATTTTTGAGTAGAGGGGGACTTTAAAATTCCTTTAAAACATAAAACATACATATATATATATATATGTATATATATATAGAGAGAGAGAGAGAGAGAGAGAGAGTTGCCCTGTTAAGCTTTACATGATGAAGTTGTGTATGGTTTCATAGTATATGTGTTTTCTGTAGTGCCGGGTGCTCCTACTTCCCTGGTCGTCACCAACCCCAACCTGGACTCTCTGACCCTCGAATGGAGTCCTCCTCATGACCGTAATGGACGCATCACCGGCTACACCCTCAAATATCAGCCAGGTGAGGCTTCTCTTCTTTAAGACTTCTATATCTTTGCCTAGTTCCTTCATGTAGTTTGTAGTTTTGTATGTCCTCCTGTTTCATGTTTTGTAGTGTCATCCTGTTCGGAGATTATAAGACAGAAACAAAGGAATAATAAACATTCAGAGTAGTACTAAGAGTTATTTTGCCTAAATTACAGCACAAATTAACAAATCAACTTTTGTCACTCCCGTCTTCTATTCCTGAACCCTCCTGAACCCACCTCTGAACCCCAAACATTTCCACCTTTCTCATCATTGACACTGCGACCCCATCCTCCTCCTCCTCCTCCTCCTCCTCCTCCTCCTCCTCATACCTCTATTCAACTTATCTCATTACTTCCCAACCTCCATCCCCTGTCCCAATATTCCTGTCCCCCACCCTCCATCCCAGTAGTCAATAACTCCAATGAGCTGGGCCCAGTGGAGGAGCTGGCCCTGCCGGCCAATGAGACCTCAGTCACTTTGCCGAACCTCAAGTACAGCACGCGCTACAAGTTTTATTTGAATGCGAAAACAGTCAGGGGAGCAGGCGTGGCCATTTCTCAGGAAGCTGTCACCGTCATTGATGAAGGTAAGTAAGCAAATACAGACTGCTACAAGTAAATGACCGTAATTGTATTCATGTTTCTTCCACTGGAAAGGGAGATTGACGTGAATTATAATATCTTTAACTCAGGTGAGAGAATCCTAACATGCAATTCATTTCCCGTACATATTTACAAAGTATGAAACCCATCAACACAATTCCTCAGCACACCATATTTCATTCGCCAAATGTTTGATTGTCTTGCCTTCATCAGAAGGCAAAAAAGGTGATGTTAATGTAGTTTTTATGTGATGTATAAGTAAGAACACCAGACTACACCACGGACGCCATCCTGATGAAGGCGGGGCAGCCAAAAAAATGCTCAAGACATTAAATGATAATGAGTCAGAACATTGTTGTGTGTTTTGTGAATGTGAAATCCTCTCCATCTTACCATGTACAATGCACACTATTCCATGGCATAATCTTTTATTTTTTTAGCATTTTACATCCAGTAGCATGATGTGCTCTTCGCCCACGTGGAGTAGACCATAAGTGTAATCCAGTTGCATTGTTACATACCTGTAAGGTGACCACGTGCTGTTGCAAACATCGTCTCTCATATTACTCGGCATGAGCAGCGTAAACGTTGTTACCGCTACATGCAGTGCCACAAATGGCAGCGGGTGGGGGCGGGTGGGGGGGGGGGGTCCCCTCATAGTGATCCCTGTCCTGTTGTTTCTCTGTTTCCTGTTTCTCTCTACAAGCTCTAATATCACAGCATGACGTAGATGTGGGCGCAGGTACCGCTCGGCATCTCGACTCTCGCACGTTTTACTGACGCAGCCGTAGCTTCAAACCCCGTCGCAAAGCATGCACTCATTGAGCAATTTCCCCTCGTCGCTATCGGCTGCTGCAGCCCAACGAAATGCTGCGCTGAGTTCAAAGCCGAGCGAAGTTCAAAGCCACGTCGATAAAGATGCTGTGTGACGAGCCTTTTTTTAATGTCATGTGATAAAACTAGATGAGTCTCTGCTGTTTTTCTTCTTCTTTTTCTTTCACTTAGCCTTTGGCGACTTTGGCCCCCCCCCCCCCTCCCCACTGTACTCACTCCATGCTGGCTGCCAGTGATGCTTCCCGCTGCATGCCAAGTGTTTGCTTGGCATGCCAATGAACTGTGTGCATTGTGTATCATGACTCCGGTGTCTGTGGTGTCTCCTGCCTGTGGAACGTGTTTGCGTGTCTGTGTGTGTGTGTGTGTGTGTGTGTGTGTGTGTGTGTGTCTCGTGTGTGGTGCGGTCTTCACCCCTCTCCATGTTGTTTACAGGAAACACGCAAACCCCTCATCCCATTGCACGGTCTCCTCCACAAGGTCCGCCCGACAAGGGTATAGATACTGCTGTGATCTTAGTACACTACTGTACATGTCCGATTTGTTACATCATCAGCGTTGTGTATTCCTTTGTTGGCTCGCATAGTGTCCCCATTTTAAATTGCTAGTGTGTAATGCTATGAGGTAAGATATGATAATCCTTTAGTCGTCCCATAGAGGGGACATTTTGCATTTTCTAGATGAGGTGATGCTAAGAGCATTTATTGGGACTTCATTTATTAAATCAAAAGAAATTCATTGCTACTTATTGGACTGTCTTTTGACCAACAGACAGATCTTGATGGTTGTCTCTTCTTTTGTGTGCTCAGCGCAGCCTGTGAGTGCTTTCAGGAACATTAGCTCCTTGTCTGGAGAGGACGGGACGCTGATCAGTTGGGAGTACTGGGGCCCCGAGCAAAACGTTTATGTAAAATACAGAGTGCAAAACAGTAAGCGAAGCATGACACCTTTATTTCAGTTGTAACACATAGGTGGCAAGAGACTCCTACTTCATTATTGGCACGTGCAGGTGAATAGAAATATTGGCAGTCACGTCGACGCTGGCTCCTGCCAACGTGGGCCCAGATGTGATAAACAAGGCTGTCTGTGATTGGATTTATAATGAACTAGGTCTGTTATTGAGTTGCGCGCAGCTCCCTTTAACGATCTCGTTGGAACTTATGCAGACAAACATCATAAAAAGCAGAACGCGCTGTTATGCCAATCCGATTTTGACTGAAGCGCTCTCCATTGTTTTTATCCACCTGCAGTGAGAATGAAAACCTGTGTTGTCGCAGTATGGCTCTCTCACACCTACTGTTTAATGGATTCAATTAGGGAATATCATGATCATAGATTCCCAGTGATTTAGAAAATGTTGTCATCAAAAACATAATCTTGTGATCATCAGTCAAACACATTTCATTATTTAGCTCATCACCACATGCATCATTTATTGTGGCCCCGAGAGCTCGACACACTGCAACTTAAGAAACACATGCAAGTAAATGGACTGAAGAAAAGCTAAATGAAGACAGGAGCGCCATCAATTTGACAACTCGTGCACAGCAACAGACTCGCGGCTCCATCCGTGAGCCATGCGGCCACCATGATGCAAAGTCAGAGAACAACATAGATCCAGAAAGCACGACCTAATACAGGAAACAATCACAAAGCACGGCAAGTCGTGCGGATGGGAACAAAATTTGAGTTACAAAACAAGCGTCCCCCAGGTGTGTTCAGCACTTTGTACTGTGCCCTAGAAACTTCTGTTGTTTTGCAACTCATTTTTCTGGCATCCTGTGCAACTCGCAGCATGTCCGTATATGGTCACGTTTCCTGTTTTTGGCAGCACGCTGTTGTTTGGCGAAGTTGTGAACTGTGTTTTCTTAAGTTGCAGTGTGTTTGTACTCTCAGGGCAATAATTAATTCATAAACTTAATTGGTTTTAGAATTCCATAACTCCATAAATATTAACAGTTTAAATCTAATATAGACAGAATTAGTTGCAGTGTAATCCCATATATATATTTTTTAAGTAATTAGATCCCATGACCCCATGATATCATGATCCCATTTGAAGTGTTTGCTCCCTCAAACGTGCCTCTCTTCATGAACGTCCCTCCTGCAGGTGAAGGTGAAGAGGAGTGGCAGGAAAAGCTTGTGAACGGCACTCAGAATGTTATGCTGAAGGGCTTAAAGGGGGGCCTCTCCTATAGCGTGCGTTTGGTGGCCAAAGATCACCACGACCAGCCGCTCCACCTCTCTAAAGAGCTGGTGGTCTCGGTCCCAGGTGAGGCAGTTCCCCCCCCCCCCCCGCGGTCGCCTTCCCCATGGCCTGGCCTGGCCTGGCTTGGCCTGGCCTAGCCTGGCTTGGCCTAGCACTGTGCTATGTGTGGACTGTGTCGTAGTCTGTGCCGTTGTGTAGTTATAATCCAGTCAAGCATGGGTTTAACGGATGTGTTGTGGTGGCTCTGTATGCCAGGCATGTGCTGTATCGGTAGAGAGACAGTGTGTAGCAGCGTGCATGATTGTGTGGTTTCATTTCAGCGTGAAGTCAATCCTGTAGATGTTGGTAATCCTCATATAGAAGTTTGATATATGTTTAGTGGTGTAATACCCAACCTAATATCACCAACAGTAAACCTCCCTATGTGCAGTTTGTGTGTATCTGTGTGTGTCTGTGATTGTCTGTGTGTGGACTCGTGAGAGACGCATTGTGTACTAATGTGGTTTCTATATGGTGTCTGAGTCACCTTTAGCTTAATCTAGGAGATTTCTAACTTCTCTAACATGAAAGTCGTCCTTCTCTGTGACAATAAGCACTCATGATCCACTCGTGAACTGAATTCTCTAACAAATAGATACCAAGAGAACTGCAAGAACATTTATTTGAGCACATGATTGTGCATGAATGTTTGTATTTTCCCGTCCCAGTGGCAAAAGATCATCCAGTCATAAATGTTAAGTCTTCCTCTCCTCCTCTGGCCAGCTGTGGCTAGCAGACAGGTGGACATCGCCACTCAGGGATGGTTCATTGGCCTCATGTGTGCCATCGCTCTGCTCATCCTGATCCTCCTCATCATCTGCTTCATCCAGAGGAATAAGGGAGGAAAGTACCCTGGTGAGTAGGAGCACATACACCACCACACTGCAATGCTTTGTTTGCCACCATTCAATTATTTATTTGAATGTTTTTTGGAATATCGGCGTGTTTTTATAGCTATTTGCTATCTTGTAATATCATGATTAAAGATCCCCCAAAAAAACATATTCCATGGTAATTTGACATATATTTATCATTATGTAAGTTATTGTAAAGACACAAAATCAATATATCCCCAACAAATTGTTGGACCTGTCCCATTAAAGCAGGACAGCTTTCTCATTAAAACAACATATGGAGGTCTCCTGAACATACCAATGTATTATGTATTAACAGGATTTATTTTTTCAACATAAGGTTTTCTGATAAAGTCATTCATTTAAACAATACATGTTTCTCGTTTTAACTGGTTAATTTGATATGTAGTAAAGACAAGAAACATATCTTGTTATCCCGAGAAAAGGTTCTGGTTATAACAAGAAACGGAGCAAATATGTAGCAATATAGCTTTTTGTCACATTCAGTCTGAATAATGAGGAATTATATACAACAAAACAACTTAATTAATATGACATCTAATAATACAACTTCCTGTTTTTTTTTTTCTGTTTGTCTAAACTGCTTCCTCTTCTCTCACTAGTCAAAGAGAAGGAGGACGCTCACACAGACCCAGAGTTCCAGCCAATGAAAGATGAAGACTGCACTTTTGGGGAATACAGGTGAGAGAAAGTGCTCTGGCCTCTGGATCCCCCAGAGCCCCATTTTACCCATCAACCCCTGCCCCGTCCCTGCTTTCTGCCCAGATCTGCTCTCTCTCTGGCTGGGCTGGAGCTCTGCACTCCCTCTCTCCTCAAAACCTTTACAGCTGACCAATAACTGACCCAGGATCAACATTAAAAGAAGAAGTGCCCCTCATCTGAACCACCCTGAAGCACAATATCTTTTTCTTTTCTGAGTTCTGGGAGGTCCTGGATGCCACTTGTGTCGGACTCTAATTGTGCGTGTGTTTGATATGACATCGTGGTGTCATTTGACAAGCAGGATTCTTCAGGTTCAAGGGATTTGGGCGTTTAGGTGTTTTAAATCTTTAAAGAAGACTGTCAGGAACACAAAAATATAAGCTAGAATCATTTGCAACACATCCTAAACTGACTCCAAGCATCGAATCCCATTCCAACTAATAATCTATTCATAAACATCCTGTGTACAGTATATATATATATATATATATATATATATATATATATATATATATATATATATATATATATATATATAGTATTAACACTTTGCCTAGTATTACTACTTACATACACAGCCCAGATAGGATTGTAAATCACTGAAATGATCATTCCTTCTGACTTACAGCAGCCATCCAGATGTGCTTGTTAGCATCCTCAGTCCAATCGCACGCAGAATAAAGAAAAACAAAGCACTTTACTTCTGTATAGCTAGCGTTATTGAATTGTTTTTTATAAGTCGATTTATAAAATGGTCTTGCCTTTATATTTTATATTAATTTTTGTATTATGTAAACATAAATCTGTTTTATGGATTTTATGCTGTGATGAAAACATATCGATATATATATATATATATATATATATATATATATATATATATATATAATATGTGACATGCACGGTGTGAAGGTCAGATATATGAAAATAGGTCTTGCTTTAGCCAATAATGTGTTGAATGAAATTATTGTTCATATATATATATATAAATAAACAGTACATAGATGCATATTGATCTTATATAACATTATCAGCATGTTGGAGGTAAGCAATCAATACTGGGTGTACAATAGCTGGTTAGTGCTGTTTATATGAGGCCAGTAGCCATTCTTTAGTAGTAATACATTCTTAAAGGATGAGGCTGTGATATTCTACATTTGTATTATTGTCAACAGATTCTTTAAATAGAACAAAATCAGTCTGTCTCACAATACTGTTAAACTTCTTCAGCTTGTTTGTGTCTCTGAGTCAAGGCCATATTCCTCCTGTTAGTTATATGATAGGTTTTAATTGTTTAAAGGCCAAACAATATCTTAAAACTACAGGGAGCTACAGCAAAACGTACTAAAACAGAAATAAATAGTTATTGGAGACTATTTTCAGTGAAAGAATAACAAATATACAGATGTTCATTGTAATGAAGCAATATGTGTATTATATTGTTTTTTGGATTATAATGCACAACTGTGGCACATAAGTATAATCTATGTGAGGCTCATAGAATGAGTTAATCGTTGGTTTTAGTCTTTTCACAGGATTTGTTGACATAACCAGACTTATCCTTTAAAACTCATGTAGAGAGACCCATTTACACGACAACGGACATCAACTCCAAGAGCAAAGTAGACAATAAATCACAAGGCAAAGTGTACACATATTATAGTGCCTTTGTGAAAGTATACTTTCTATCCATGCTGTGTCATTAAGCCCAGCTGGAACCTTACAGTATGTCAATAAAGGCATAACCTCACTCAACTGAGCTGTTCTTGTTTGACTGCAGGAGAGCGTACTGTAAGTTCAGACTATACGTGCACATGGCTAACATAGCGAGCACATAGCAATGTGTGGGGTCTCAGCTGGATCTCCTCATCTGATGGCAGGGGTGTGGGTCTCAGGAAAGGTAAGGGCGAAGGGGGCGGGTTGAGGGCCATTGTTCTGTCAATGTAGCATGTGAGGAGGGTCAGTGGACAGTTCGGTCATTGTGGAGAAACGTGCTCGCTGTGTCAGCATCCCAGGTTCTTTCACGGCTGTCATCAAGTTTAATATTTGGGTCATAAAGCCTTCATCATGTACAAGTCTTTTGAGTCATTAATGGCTTAACTGTGCAAGTTTTTATCCCGTTTGCCTACTGATTAATAGCTATTCTAAATTTCAAAAAACATTTCAGCATTATGATGGCTTTTGTGATCTTATCTCATTGATGTTCAACTCATGTATGTGGAATGTATCTGATATCCAAAGAAAACTTTCTTTGCAGATTCTTCATGCATTTTGTGCATAATTTGTGATTATTATCATGCTTGCTTCCGGGTGGGGATGTTTGGCTGAAACTATGCTTTTCAAAGTTTTATTCACATCATTGCCTTGGATTTTTTGTTTTTCATCACAACTTCTGCCTTGGGGGGTGGGGGGTGGGGGGGGGTGCAAACAAAACATTTACCACTTCATATTTGGTTTCAGGGGGAATTTGAACAGGATATGGCTGCTTGAGCTTTATTCCCTTGTTGCCTGATGGAAACCAACTAATCATTCATTGCTACTGTTTTTTTAAGAAGCGAAATTCAAATGTGCTTCTTCACTGTTGCATAATCATTAGCTGAGTTTACACTTTTAAAAAGTGAAGAGCTTCTCATTACCAAAGCATACAGTAGCTTTTGGTAAAAGTAGCAGTTCAGTTTTTTTTTAAAAAGAAGTCACTAATCTCCTTGTTGCATCTGTCACATCATCTCACCTGTAACACCTGCATGTTATTTTCTCCTTCAGTGACAATGAGGACCATAAACCGTTAAAAGGGAGCCGCACGCCGTCTAATGGGACAGTTAAGAGAGACGACAGTGACGACAGTTTAGTTGACTACGGGGAAGGAGGAGACGGACAGTTCAACGAGGACGGCTCGTTTATCGGCCAGTATAGTGGAAAGAGTGCCAGCAGGGAGACGGCTGAGGGCCACGAGAGCTCGGAGGCCCCGTCCCCTATTAATACCATGAACTCCCTGAACTCATTCGTGTAGCCGATCAGTCCTCGCAGACCGGTGTGCGGCGCTGTGCCCCCCCCCCCCCCCACGTGTCTCTTAGAGTGCTGTCCCAACACTGCATGGCTTTATGATCACATCTCCATCCCCCAGTGTTCCACATGAAATACACACAACTCATCTAAGACATCTTTATGGAGGGGCTCGGAGACCTGTGGCTCAGTATACCGTACGCAGCATTTAGGAATGAAGTCGCTCAATTCGATTGGAACAGCGCATGCATGAAACACCTGATATGACCCAAATCCATATTTAAATGAACACGTTGATAGTAACAAGTGCAGCATTCTTACCGGAAACCTCTTAAGGACTATGCAGTGCTCGTCTCAACTATATTTGATTATGTTATTGGTTATTATATTATCTACTATGTTCAAATAGTAAGCAGTCTCTAAAGTATATGACTATTACTCCATGGTATTTTTTTTCATCAAACACAGAAGCTTGGACTGGAATCTGTATTTAACTATGTAATTCCTTCATGTAATTCCATCAGTGCACAAGGCAGATGTACAGTATATACAGTATATATATATGAATATGTATATATAAATATATACATACATATTTATATATATATATACAGTATATATATACGTATATATATGAATATGTATATATATATATATATATATATATATATATATATATATATATATAAGTAAAGTGAACTATCTGTAAACTGAATATTGGGAGCAGTGCACAAAGCATGCTTGAGATCTCTGCATTGATGCATCCTCATCTCTCATCACTCTGTTAAATGATCCAACTGCACCTATGGAGGAGGACGCTGAAATGCTGCATGGCGTGTCCTGTGACCTTATGACCTTTGACCTGCATGTAACCTCTTCTTATTGAGCTTGATCCAAAGGCCAATGGGAATTGCTCCTTCAGCAGGTAGTGCCTTTTCTTCCAAGCATCAATTCAATTCTGGAGTCTCTTCCCAGAGTTCAGTGACTGGAACAGAGACAGTAGTCGGACTGCGGAAGTCACATCCAAGAAAGGATCAGATAAGCTTGAGAAGAGGACTCTGCGGAGGGAGGAATAATTCATATACTCGTGTTATCTTTTTTTGTAAAGATGTCCCAATGCCTTGAGACACAGGACAGGCTTTGATTCCTCCAAGAAGCTAAGCACACCTCAATTGGATCAGACTAAAACATCATTTAAATCATGTCTGGTGCATTTTTCGAAGACTGCAGTCATTATGTACAGAACCTGATTGTATTTCTGCAATGTATGAATGTATGGATATCTGAGTGGGTGTTTGTGTGCGAATACTACACATTATTCAATTCCTTTTAGGCAAAGATTGTTCACTTGTACTAACTACACTTGAGGGCCTTTGGATGGAATCAAGACTTCTTTTCTCTTAACTTGCATCAAGTTTCTTTTTATGAATGACGTGTAGATTATCTGTTGAATTTGTAAATACCTTAATTGATTGTACAGGGACAAGCAGCTTATAGGGCAGCCGAAGAGTCAATATTGTGCATGATATGGTTTGACTTGTTGATAGGACTGTAATAAATATAGAGTACTTGTAGAAAATATATATATTCTTCTTTTTTTTGCTGTGCACAGTGTAAATTGTATTGTAACTAACTGGACAGAAAATTGCATATACATTTGAATTTTGATCGTTTTCTGATTTGCTTGTCAGCGAGATATATGACTTTGGTATTGTACAACATGTAGTATTTAGCAACAATATTAATTGGTGCACAGAATTATATTATTCTGGTTTGTATTGGTTCTACGCAGTCCCACTATACTGCCAAAACAATGCTCTTTTCTGACAGTGTTGCAAATGGTTTTGTATTTAAGAAACAGATTTGTACTAACGGATACTTTCTTTGTCTCTATTTAAGTTTCTCTTTTTAGTGCAAGTATGAAATTCAAGCTACTGTAAATATAATAAATGAATAAATAATGATCTGCTTTAATTTCAGTTTTCAGACTGTTTACTCAAAAATGTAATTGTCCTCTCTCTCTCGAAGAAGAGATAAGCGATGTTCTGAATCATGTCGATTTCAATAAGTCATGCATGCCCTGTTATTTAGTCCATGCATGCTTAGAGCTACATAATGAAAACCATACATAATTTATTCCAACAAAAATGACCTGACATAATAAGCAGAAAAACTAACTTCTGCTATTACTTTCTATGAAATATTGGAGAGTTTTTCTTCTTTGGGCCTCAAACAATTTTTGAACTGAAACCATGAGAGACGTTTAGAGGGAAAATCTGGCTTTGGTGCTAAAGAACTTTCAAATATCTAAAAGGTGACGAGGAGCCCCAACTAGACACTGGTTTATGGTGCATTGTATTTCAGTTTATTATAGATATATTTTACATAGAATCTATTACGTACCAAGTAATCACACCTGTCAAATGAATAGATGGCACAGAGACTTTAATTTCCCTGGAATAAAAGTATAGTAGCATAAAAAGGAGATTCTCAAGTAGTGTGCCTCAGAATTGTTCTTAAATTCAGTACTTGAGTAAATCCCTCTAAATGACTCTCCACCACCGGCGGTGTGTTTGTCTTGGCATCGGACCAAAATCATCTCCCGCTGCAGACGCCTGGAATAAAGTAAGAGCGAGATGGATTTCATCCCTCCAGAACGTCGTTGCGGTGAGCAGTGAGCAGAACCGCTCACCTCCACCTACGTCCTCCATTACTGTAACACTGCAGGGAGCAGAGGCTGCGGGGCTGTGAGGCCTACACCTGCCTCCTTAGTGTGAAGCAGCGACAGAGAGGCCTTATGGAACACGACAGTTGGGCTCCATCCTCTTGGCTCCAACTTGTGGCACTTCATCTTCCATTACAGTCATATTGTCGGGGTAATAGCGAGAGACCAGCTGGTGCATTATAACACGGCAATGGCGTCGGGAAGCGAGGACGTCTGGTAAAGTGTCTTGGAAATATTTTTCTCTCCCTCTGGCAAGGACTTTTTAGCCTTCTGTTCAGGTACTCTTAATTAATTCCCCCCCCCCCCCCCCCCCCCCCCTTCCTCGCTAAAGCTGTTTGGGGATATTTTTTGCAGGATTGCTTGCCGTTAATAAACAGTGATAGAAAATTAATTGCTGCTCCACATTTTGATGAGCGTTTTTTTGTGTTTTAAAAAAAAAAAAAAAGAAAGCCAACGATAGTTTTTTGGAGTATGAGCGCATTCAGTGTGAACGGCAGCTGGTCGGAAGAATATCCATAATATCTCAACCAAAATGACTAAGCAGCAATGAGCCCAAAGACCTGATGACCTTCAGCTGGATGACAATTCTTCTATTTGTAATTGTTTGACAGGTTTGTCCTCTTGACTTTACTGCCACCTAGTGATGTGAGGCAATTACACCGACGGCTGAAACCAGCAACAGGCTTTATTTACACTGACTAGGAAAAGTCATGCGAGGCACATGACTTGAACTGTCAATAGAATTTTTTTGTAAACATTTTTTTTCTGGTAATGAATTTCCCGGGTGACAAAAAAAAAAAAAAATCATAACTATATTAAAATCACAATATACTCAATTACCTCATAACATTTAAGCCAACGGCCTGTGAATTGGTTTGGCTCTCTCTTGACATCCCGACTCCTCATTTACAAGAGCTTCCTGTAAGAGGATTAGCTATTTACTTTCATGGCAACAGAATCACATTATTTGTCCGTCGATTGGTGATGATTGAGACCAAACATGCAGCTGCCCCATTAATAACCCTCTGAACACCACCCACCCCTCCTTCCTGCCGCTCCACACGACCCCCCCCGACCTCCCCCGACCCCCCACCCCACCCCTTTCCCCCTCCATCTCCATCCCCTCATTCCTCATCCAATCCTCAATGGATTCATTCAGGGTCGGTTGTGCGTCTGCCACAGCATCCATTACCCATTCCCACCTCCTCTGTGTCCAGCTCCTTGATTTACTCCTGGGCGGAAAGCCTGGTTTGAATTGATCTATAGCTGGTTTTATGTCTACCTCCAGCCTGCTTTCAAGGGGGAATACAATCATTACATGGTCTCGTAGTGACGCTCTGTTTCCAAACGAACTGGGAGCTTTACGGCGCGTCATTTGCATCCCAGTCGCTCAAGTGAAGGACGTGATCTTTCAGCTTCTACAAGCTTCTGAATAAGACACCATGTAGAATAAAGTACATCAAAGGCAGGTATTAGAAAAACACCATTTAGTTTCTAATATTTGTAAGTGTGCGCTGAGCTTCGGGCCGTCTGTTTCTTAGATGTGAGTGGCAGAGCCTTTGTGTCATTATGGAGATTTGCCCTTTCCTGATGCTCTGAGAGCTGG
The DNA here is from genome assembly GCF_009769545.1 of Cyclopterus lumpus. Taxonomy (NCBI): domain Eukaryota; kingdom Metazoa; phylum Chordata; class Actinopteri; order Perciformes; family Cyclopteridae; genus Cyclopterus; species Cyclopterus lumpus. The sequence goes on along the minus strand of NC_046971.1, from coordinate 8,055,228 downwards.
GGAGGATAATTGTTTATGATTACTGTGTGACATTTCCATATGGCCGACGAATGGTTTGCCAGCACACACACACACACACACACACACACACACACACACACACACACACACACACACACACACACACACACACACACACACGCACACACATTCACTGACGCACACACATCTGTCAGGACCAAGCTGTTTGGAGGCCAAATGGTAGGTTCTGGTTGCTTGAAATATAAGACCCCAATTGTGGGAGGAAAACCCCCCCTTACCAAGTGTAACGGTATCCTTTCTTCACCGGTGTTTCTGTCAAATCAAGCAGGGCGTTTTCCCTGAGGGGGGGGGGAGCTGAGCTGATATGGTGGCAGATACCATTGCAGTCCTGCTGGATGGATGCTATATAAAGTGGGAGTGCTTTGTTCAATCGATCTGATACTCTAAATCCCCCCCCCCCCCCCCCCCCCCCCTTCCCCCGCCATATTTTTTTTTTATCATGATAGCATGAGGATTATAGCTCTTTCCCTGCCCTGGTTTCTATTCCCCACGCACCCCCCTCCGTGTCCCATGTGTATTTGGCCTGAGTGGGTGGGGGTTACCTCTGCATGAGCCCCCTGTGGAGATCATTGGGGCTAAATCATATTTACCCTCACCCTACCCTCCTCTTCCTCCTCCTCCTCCTCCTCTGCCAGGCAGATAGATGACAGCCACCCATTCTTTCCTCCAGACAGCAGGGTGTTTGCTGTTCCTCTTATCCACCCTAGAGACCGTCATTGTAACAGTGTTATTCAGCAGCAGGATCCGTCTCTATTTGCATTGCCATGTTGTAAGAGGAACAAAAGTGTTTGTCTGAGGCTTGAATACACCTAGATTTTGGATAACCCGCTCACAAAATAATATCCTTTTGGGTCCTGTATTACGCTGCTCTGTTTGGATTTCATGAATTTCCTCAGTGTTACAGAATCCCTCTGGTTTGGCTATTTTCTGTGGAGCGACATGTTTTTCTAATACATCCCCCTCGGCTCAAGATAATGTCTTTATTTTTCTCGTGTATTAACAGCAGTTCCCTTCTCCAAGGAAACAATATGTTTCTTGCTAAAATATCGGAAAAGTAATAACAAAAGCCTCAGGGAACAAAGCATCAACATTCAAAGCGAGATAGAGCTATAACCTTCATGTAAAGTCAGTTTGTGGTCACATTAATAAGAAGATATTCTTTGATATGTTCCCTCAAATTCGTTCAAGAGGGCTAAGTCCTTCAATTAATTCTGCCCTGCTCCTTCTCAAAGACCCCTGCATTATTTATGGGCCGCCGCCACAGCAGATTATTATTTGCTGTGTGGTGTTTACATCCAAGATTTAAATCTAATCCCAGGGGACGGAGACGGTCTCATGTTCAGACCGACACACGGGCACGGCTTTGTAATTAGCAGAGGTGCCCTTTTTATATCTGCCAGATGAAAAACATGGCAACGGTTAACACGCAGGCTGCAGTGTCACTCATTGCTCATCTTCCCCCGGTGGCGTCAGGTTTGTCTGCTCGTGTTTGGAGATGTATTTCTATAACACTTTACCTGCTGCTACAGTGGAATTAACTAAGTGGTAAATACATTTGGAAAGGTTTTTAGAAACATTTACACACAAACCTCACAATCCCTTATTTTAGCTGCATACAGCAGGTCAAACTAAAACATTGTGTGACCTTTGACATTGCCTAAACTTCTTTTTTTTTGTTGCAAGAATCAAAGAGAAAAATTATGACTTAAGTGTACCAGAGATTGACTATCAAAACAGTTCATTATTACAAGAAGTGAAAGGGAGCAAGGTGGTGCAGGCCTAAACAAACAAAAGGTCACACAACACAACACAACAAAAACAAGCAGAAGGCGAACGGCTACCAGAGGGAATGCTTGATGGGGGCTGATTACTAATAGGAAAAAAGGTGTGTAGTTATCAGATCGGTCAGGTGATAGGCCGGGACATGGAAACACACTGAGGACAACTGGTGGCCAGGTGAGGAATGACAGGGAGAGTCTGGAGAAACTGGAAGAAATAAGAAATAAGAAGTCAGAATGTCACCGTTTTGTGACATAACAGGTGGTGCATTAGCTATTTATTCCTGGGCAGTAATAGCGGGCCGAAAAAATATCAATACATGTTGACACAGGTTTTTTTGTTCTTAAAATTCAGGAACAGAATTATTGATTTGTGGACACAATTTACATGAATGCAATTCTGTCCATTTGGGAAAAACAAAACCCAACTCTGCATCTCTGTCAAGCCCCCCCCCCTTTCATGACTGCACATTTAATGTGCGATTGAGTTGCAGCAGCTCTTTTGCTGTGATGAACTCCCTCTGTGGTTCCTGCCCAACACCATCAGCACGTGGAAAGAGAACACACTGAAGCCTCAAATCAAGAGACCCAGATATTTTTATCTGGAGACGGTGGAGACTAAAGGAGCTGGAGGGAGACTGATATTCCCCAGATGGCCTGAAGACTTCAAAAGTTTACCTGCTGGTGTCTTATTTCAAGGTGACCAGCTGTTTGCTAACATCCACGGAAGATGTGTGACTTTAGTGTGTTTTATTTCTATTTTCTTTCTAACGTTAACATTACCCCAAGGAAAAAGCCAAACATATACAATAACTAAGACATTGTAGATGGCATGTTTCCCCATGAATCCACATGGGGCTGTTTCATGAAAAGACCCATTGACCCCTCGTTTGACTGCGCATAATGGAAGTTAATTATCAAAACTGATATTATATTACACAACTTCCCACTATAAGAGATTATTTAAATCGAGTATAAACTGTAACTAAAACATCCAAAAAGCGTTACTGGAACTTATGAGTATGGAACATACTGAGGCAAACGTGTGTCATTCAATTTACATAGACATTAAAGTTTTTGTTTTTTTAAAATGTGTTAACATTTTTTTCTATAAATGTTCTCTAAGGTCATCCTCGTGCGCCGGGGAACCCCTGAAGGAGCCCCGGGAGGGAACCGGACTCCGCTGTGGGAGCCGCCGCTCCGCCGCTCCACGGTGCGCGTGGAACGAGCGAGTCTAGCGCCCCCCTAAGCCCACAGTCATAACCCTCCATCCAATCCGCGGGGACCGGACCGCCGCTCCGCCAGTTTACTTCCCCTCTCTCGAGCGCCCGGCGATGCGCTGCTGAGCAGGTGCGAGCATCGTGAAGGACACACGGACGGACGCTACGGAAGGTAAGGACACGAGCACCGGGGCCACATGTATGGAGTTTGACGTGTATTATCGGACAAGCGGGGCGCTGCATTTTGTCTTTATTTTTTTTTTTGACAGCTGGGGAAATCAGTGTTGTTTACAACACGACCTGAGTGAGATGTGTGCGCGTGATGGGATACGGGGATGGAGCCCGTGCAGCCCTCCGCAATGCAGAATTGCGCGACATGGGTACACGAGGAAAAAAAACAAACCCATGTCTTTTGGATTTGTGTGTCGTGTTTTGACACGCGCGGGGAGACACACGTCGCGTGTGCAATATCTGACACATCACATCACGATCTGCTGCATTTCTCGGCGTGCACTCTCCTCCCTAAAAAAAAAAAAAAAAAAAAAAGAAAGAAGAAGAAAAGAGTCGATGCACAGAGCAAGATGTATGAAGGATGTGTTTCAACGTACAGAAAATGTGCTTTTATGAGTGTTACATTCTGCGGACCCGGCCAGAGGCCATCGCCTCGCAGCAGCGCCGCACATACCGATGAGGATTCAAACCGCACGCTCCCGACGACTGTAAACACGTTGATCTGTGGCGGAACTAATACGCGTGTGCTGGGGTTGGTGGTTCGTCATCTTTACTGGCAGATTGAGCCGCGCAGTGCTCAGTTATGGCCCCGTTATGGGTTATTCTTTCAGGATGTCAGGTGCCAGAGAGAAGAAGGTGTCATGGGCGCGTCCCGACTCACCAGACTGAAGGCTTCGCTGGAGAGAAACCCTTCATGCTACATGTTGCTAAAGTCATGTTGAGGGACTTCCAGAAGTCCTCCGGAGATAACTAAAGGGGGCGGAGGGGGTCTTCATTAGTAGTTATTATTATTTATTTTTTTATAATAGTGATGACAGGCAGAGAAAAAAGGAGGATGGTAGCCTCAGAAACCATGCAACTATGCACGGATTCATAGTGAATAAAGCAATATACATTGTTTTTATGCATCTAAGTGTGTGTGTGTATATGTGTGTGGGGGGAGGGGGGGAGGGGGGGGGGGGGGTTGTTTGTTAACCTGTGATCTCAGTTAACAGCTGCACTGAGGCCGGGTTATGTGGTGAAGTCTCTACAACTCCAGATTTTCTCTTCCACGACCACATAATGGGTTGATTTGCACAGTTATGGTTTTGGTAATGCTGCAGACTAATGACTTGGTTCAGCCCTGCTCCCTGCAGCAGACAGCAGTGAGAGTATGTTGCAGCTACAACGTTCCATTATGGTCTAATGAGCTTGCACAGCCTGTGATTAATGACACAATCGATACAAACAAACTAAAAGGGAATTATGATATCTCATGGACCTCTTCACAGCTACAGTTGTTTTGTTTTTGTGATAGGCATATATGGCTGACACCTGGTCTCTTGTATTATTGGTTCTAGATTAACATAGTACTGTTGGTTTATGACTAGTTGATTATTACTGTATATACTTGTAAAACTGCTCTTGGGCTTGTGTCCCCACACCTGTAGGTTGTTGGAATTTGTGCTCATCTTGTATGGAAATGTCTATATTTCCCGATGTCCACATGAAGAATGTCTCACCTCCTTCTGCTCCTGGGCACCAGACACCGAAAAGTTCAACCTTATTTGCCGATCGGTGACATGTGTGAAATTCCTCACTGTGTATTTGTCCCGATTGAATCAGAGCCATACATGTGGCACACAATGGCAGAGGGATTCCAAGTGCTCCACCTGTCAGGTGGAGCACTTTCTGAATCCTCTAAGCTTGACTGCTGCTAATGCATCCTGTGCTGTCCTGTGTACACCCTGAGGACAGTCCCCCTCCTTCATGCTAGGTGAATGAATTTACTCTGCTCAGAAGTAGGCTAACCTACTCCATGCCAGGCGTCATCTTACATTTTTTATCTCCCTCGCTGCATAACAAAATATGTCTGAATATAGCATTTTGAATTTTGCAACGAGCTGTATTCCTTGCCATCATATTTGTCTGTAAGGCTGCTGTGGCTTGAGTGGTCTGCATGACGGGGGAACCTTTTACGTAACACAGTACCCTGCAGGATGTTGCTGTTCTATGATGCATTTCAAGGCTACAGCCTCAGTCTCCATTAGTGTCACAGTCAAATGTATCAACATAGCCATACACTTACTTCTCCTTTGGGTTTAAGCTTCAGTCACACATCTGTCATACCCTTCAACGGTAGACAGGCTAACCTTACCTGAGGCAGAAAACTGTTTTTGATATATATATATATATATATATATATATATATATAAGATAATGATTTTCCAATTCAATCAACGTCTCTATACAAGCCACATTATCTTAGTGCTCAAAGCAAAGCCTGGGATGTTAGCCATATGAGATTAAGTCATTTTAGATTTGTTTCCTGATGTCCTTCTGAGCCCTGGGCGACAAATCCGTGGGCAAAGAGTCAAAGCATTAGCTAAAGAGAGGAAAAGATTGGGCGTGCAATTTTGAGCAGACTTTTAAACTGATTGGCGTCGTTGGCATTTGCCAGCACCGGGGCTAGTTTGTTAGGCGCCGTTTGTACCGTCACACCGAATACAGCGGCGGTCCCTCTGGACGTGTTGCATTGGTAAATTGAATGCACTATGACTAGATATCAACACGAAGCAGCGTTTGTGTGCAGAAACACACACACACACACACACACACACACACACTCTCATTGCTGCAGCTGTCTTCACTGCAAATACAAGTGCTTCTCTCTGTCCTGCTGACAAAACATGTAAAGCTCTCGTCTTGATGCTTCCTTCAGATTGCTCAGCAATTTACACGCCGGTGATCAATAGCGAGATCCACTAATGGTACGGCAGTGAGGCAGAGGCATGACGTCTTCTATGTTTGCCTGGAGACAGACCTCTCTGTTCATGCCCGAGGAGGAGAAAGGCCCTCAGTCCCCATCTGCCATCTCTGGCTGTCTGAATACAGTTTGCACTAGACCCACCATTGATTCGCCCACAGCGGACTGCTCCATGCTCTCTGCATCCACGTGACCAGCTCGTTCAGACATTTCATAGTTTTGTTATCCTCATCTCGTAAAATGGTGGTACGTGTTAGCTTCGTAGAGCCAATAGGTAGAAAAGAGAGCCATGCAGGTTGGAGCTGAAGTGAATTATTCATTTATTTGTTCAGCAAAAATGCCAAACACTTGCTTGGAGCTTCTCAGATGAATCACATTTCTGCTTTTCTTGACAGTCAGCTGGATCTTTTGAAGCACCTTCCATTGTTTTTAAATATTAAATATACTTTCTCAAATCCTTCACTTTGTTTCATGAGGTTTTGTTTCCTGGGCTAATGTTGTATTTCTGGGTCTCTAAAATAGCTGCTCCCAGCACTTCTGGAGGCTTTTTAAAAAGCAGTCCCTAAATGGATAATTATTCAGCCACGCTGGATTAAAGTTGTTTTAGTGTGTGCGCGCGCATAAATGCATGTATATGGCTCATCTGGGTCTTCTGCAATACATGATTTGTATCGCCCATGATTTGGAGGAAATACAGCCTGCGCAAATGGCCTTCTGTTGCTTTCCTCAAAAGCAGCAAAATGCAGAAGATAAAAATAGATATATTTGATTTCAGCTGCTGGCTTTTTGTCTATTTATAGCATTAAAGCTCCTGAAGAAATATGTTATTTATTTACTGGCAAAGTAAAAAAAAAGAACAAAGTTTTGGATGAAATGGATTAAAGACGTAACGTAAAGTGTATTTTATCGTGGGACATTTAATCTGTTCCCCTGCTCTTTACCAGTGTGATGTTGTTGATAAAGTGCTGCGCTTCCTCTGTGACTCATGTGGCTCCGACGGTTCGTCTATCTGCAAAAGTGATGTCTCATTCAAAATCAGATTACTCCATTCCTATTAAGATAATGTGGATCGGAAAAGCAGGTAGTGTTCGGAAATTACCTGGTATCTCCCCCTGTCACTCACGGGGGGAAAATAAGATGACATTGATCAATGTGATCAAGGTGCAGATCTTGAAGTTTCATGTTAGGATATTTGTTAGTGGTCTGAAGGGTTCAACTCCTCAAAACTCTTAAGTTAAGATGTAAATTTGGTTTCATTTAAGAACAATTAACTAGGTTATATTTGACGAGTTTTCACTTCTTCTCTCTGATTTGTGGCTCATTTTCTCTTATTTTTAGACTTCACAATCACAGTAAATCTTTGGGGATTTATGGACTCAATTAGAAGAAGATTACACATGTGTGCCCTTCGCTTCCTAATTTCCACACATCATGATCAGCTTTTGGAGATTTTTCAGATAATATTTGACTTTCCGAGATTACAATAACAATAACAAACCTGTTTGTTTTCTCATTAGCAGAGCAAACCTTATCTGGCTTCATTGGCATGCATTCAATTTCCGCAGTAATATCAAGTGTTGTTTACTCATCAAATACTTAATTGCATTTTGCTTGTTGTCGACTCGTACTAAAGAGGTTTGTATTTAATGAAGATTAGAAGTAAAAGTTACAGTAGTGGAAGGTTAACAAGTTCAGAGGACAGTCTTCCCTGATTAAGTAGTCGATTATAAGCATCTTAATATGAATGCGTCTTAATTAAACTCTTTCTCAAAGTGTCACATACCTCTTGGAAAATCAGTGGCATGTGTCTGATTTATTCTCTGGGATTTCAGGCGCAGTGTTGTTTTTTTGCACTTGTTAAAATGTACATTCCTCATCTGTTTAGATACTTTTGTTCCTTTCATGGCGTTACAAAACATGTTATCTTGATCAGGCCAGATCATAAGACCTTTGAGCAAGCTGCAAAAAATAAAGGTTAGCTTTTGTAGATGAGACGTCTTTGGATGATTAAAGGTTGGAACAGAAATAATCACCTGATGCTGGCCTCTACCTTTACAGCAATATCCCACCTGACAGTAATGTATTCCATAATCTTCACATGAAAGCTAGTATTTAGCATCATTTTAAAGTTCAGTTTTCCTTTTTGTATCTCTCGTTGTTTCTATTCTCAGTAATGAGCTGCATTGTTTTGGTTTTAATCCTATTTAATCTGTGTTTATCATGGGATGGTGAAAGCTTACTGCAGTTTCAACCGCTTGCATTGTAATCGTATAGTGCCGGGGATAAAGAACCAGCCCGATGGTGTAGGGAACTGTCCAATTAGGTACGACAGCGTCTTTCTCATTGGGGCCAAGCCACTCCTGGGGCCTTTGAGCAAGGCCTGTTGCTATGGTGCTGGGAGCATGTGCAGAGGACACAACTTCATCTACATACAGTTCAGCATCCAACGCACTCCTCATCTTATACCATATACCTTCAGGTATACTGAATGTTGTTTTCTTATGCTATCCCAGTACCTTATAGTCAGGATGCACTGCTACTGTGATGGCACACTAAACTGGAGTCATGAACTCTCCGTCAGTTGTGTGTTGAAAGTAATGAAAGACTGAAGAAGGGGTGGGGGCGGTCAAAGAGGATTCTTACACTAATCAGAAATGTCCTTGGTGAGAAGCATACTAGTCCTTTAGCTGGCTGACCTTTAGCCTTCTCTGGGATGTGTGAGAAGTGTATGGAGAGAAGGGTGATCGCGGAGAGAGCCCAAAGGCGAAGGCCTCCTGGCACGTGGAGCGAATACTGAGCTCCTGGGAAGGCTCATTATACATTTAGGGGCGTCTTGTTTTCCCTCTCCCTGGACAGCTGGACAGCTAAATTGTTTGTGGATCAATAGTTTAGCTTCCTACCGTGAGTGAAGAGCGAAGTGCATTTAAACCCAAGAAATCCCATTACCTCTGGCAGAGATGGGAAGCATAGCACCCGGGGCATCAGCGAGTGCTATTGCTATGCCCATTATTCATTTTGGCTGTTTGTTTACCTGCTGTGCTTCTGCTGAGACCACCCATAGTCATTTTATGCCCACGTTATCAAATTTGCTTTGATTTGCAGTTCCTTTTGCAGATACAGTTTCATCCATAAATATCCCATGGTATTCACATTTGGTGTTATTTTTCTCAGAATAATGCTACACGCACTGTATTTTTATATCATACACTGAATGCTGTCATTTCCAGGACACCGAAGATCGATTGAAAGTGTGCGTCGTGCAAGCTGATTGTATGTTAATGCTGCTGACCAGAGCCGGACTGCAGCCTGTATTGATTAAGCACTTATTCAAAATGCCTGTTGTTTTTCAGTTCAGCTCTTTGGTTATGTAAAAGCCAGAGAGAGAGAGAGAGAGAGAGAAAAGGGATTGAGAGAGAAGGACGGGGGGCCGGGGGTATAATGAGAATCGGAGAAGAACAAAACATTTGGAGCTCTCCCTTCATTCCTTAGATCAGTGTAACCAGAAATAAAAGCCGTGGCTGGTGCGAGCTCTGGGCTGCGGGGCCGCCGCCGCCGTCCTCTCCTGGCTCTGTTGCTGTGCCGCTGGCACGCTTATTGTTTCACTGGTCAGCCTCCGAGCTCCTGGGCCCAAGGCTGCATCTCGACATGAAGAGCCCATTGATGTGGGCGACATTAGCATTCGCTGTGGGCGAGGAGCGGGACAAACAGGTTGGTTTTCCGTTTCGCACTAACAAACCTGCTCCCCCTGGATGCTCTCAAAGGGTCTCAAATCAACCCTCTTGTTGCATCGCTAATGAGCGTGGATGAAAGAGGTCAAAGAATGCTCATGCGGGCCTCTTAAAGTCCGAGCTGTCTACCGTTTGTATAAATGCCAACTGACACGTCAGGGCAACACTGTCACATCTGGCTCACAAACTCACAAGGTGATGTAACCACCTGCGTCATGTTTTCTGTAAGTGCTAGTGGGACAATACACCAGCGCTAATAGCTTCCGACAAACTAACCTCAAAAGTCCCCGAACAAAAGTTGTTCTTTTCAGTTGGCATATCATTATTCAGAATCTGGCTGACTTATGCATGAGATTTGTGCGCAAATTATGCCGCAGGTTCTTTTCTCTGGCTCGGTTTGTTTCTGCAGGAGCTTTCGTTGCAATCTCCTAATTCACGCTGCTGAAATTATCCTCACAATATTACCAGGCGACATCTAATTGCCCCCAGAGAAGAAGTGGCTACCATCGCCCCATGAAAACTAACACATGAGATCCATCCCTTTCTTTTAATTACCATGAGTCAGACTCCTGCTTGAGCAAGTCATCCTGATGCCAAGAGACAGGGTGAGAGAGATAGAGGGCGAGAGAGCCAGAGAGAGGGTGAGAGAGGGTGAGAGAGAGAGAGAGAGAGGGTGAGAGAGCCAGAGAGAGAGAGAGGGTGAGAGAGGGCGAGAGAGAGAGAGAGAGAGAGAGGGCAAGAGAGATAGAGGGCTAGAGTGGGTGAGTTAGAGAGAGGGTGAGAGAGAGTGAGGGTGAGAGAGCCAGAGAGAGGGCGAGAGAGAGAGGGCGAGAGAGAGAGGGCGAGAGATCGAGAGAGAGAGAAAGAGAGAGAGAGGGCGAGAGATCGAGAGAGAGAGAAAGAGAGAGAGTGAGGGCGAGAGAGATCGAGAGAGAGAGAGTGAGGGCGAGCGAGAGAGGGAGAGATAGAGAGAAGCCAGCTTCCTAATTACAGATCTTTTTCTTCTCCCATTTTACTTTCCAGCCTGACCATAACATAATTTATAAGAACAGTAAACATGTACCTCCCTTTTTATTCTCATTACTGGACGTCTAGACTGAGGCAAGTGCCACCATCACAGCATCAACTCACTGCCCGACTGAAACTATCTCTCACATTATTCCACAAATAAGCCATGCATGAATATTAATATGGCATTTGTTCAGAGTTCATTTGGGAATGGAGGCGGACTGCCCCCGTACTGTATATGCCTGGGCCTAGTGGTGAAATGTGTCAGTAGTATAGTGGTCAGTGTCACTGGTTGGATTATTCATTAGGAAGGTGGAATGACAGTGAGTGGAGGAAAGGTCATCCAGAGGTGACTCTTACTGGGAGAAAACGCACACACGCACACACGCACACACACGTGTGCGCGCCTTTGCAGTGCTCTGACTCTTATCTGCAACACACAGCTCCACTCATGCTGCACACATAGGGCCATAGTGTGTGGAGGACAGACGGAGCGAAGGGCACAGCGTCAAAGCCAAGCAAGCACACATAGTAACCATATATATACACGCTCACACACACACACACACACACACACACACACACACACACACACACACACACACACACACACACACACACACACACAAAAGCACGCTGGATGGAAAGAGGAGGGGTGGCTTCTCTTAATTCCCCTGCAACAGAGGACAAGAAGACAAAGCACACCCCGCTCTTCTATATGGCTGCGGAGGGGAACTACTCTGTTTAGAGAGACTTCTGGAGACTTAATGTTATTCACATGGACCATGACCAACCAGATTATAATTTGACTCCACTACAATGAAATGACAAGGTTGCAAAAATGAATGCCTCAACTAACCGGATGAGCATGAAGCTAAATAACTTCATTTTCCACCAAAGGTTTTTAAACAAAACACTAAACTGAGAATATTATCATGGATATGAATTTAGAAATGGGAAAGAAATTGTTAATGAGCCTCAACTTGTTGTGATATAAATAGTTTGACATTCTAAATCTATGATTCTTATGTCTCTCTGTTAAGTATGAAGCTGGAGCCAGGCAGACAGGTAGGTTAGCTTAGCTTAGCATAAAGACGAAAGGCTGGGTAACATAGCTAGCTTGGTTGTGTCCAAATGTAAAAGAAACAACCTGAAACACGGTTGCTCACAAATTAACATGTTACATTACATACAAAAAACAAAAATTACAGCATGTAGTTTTAGGGCGAGTGCAGTGACTTTGTGGAGTCTTGTTGTCGCCATGAGGTTGCCAAGCAACCAGCAGAGACACCAATTACCTTTGGACAAAGCCAGGAGAGCTGTTTCCCCCTGCTTCCAGTTTTTAACTATATCTCTTGGCTCCAGCTTCATGGAAAGATATAGAAACGGTATTAATCTTCTTTAAAACTGAAATGATAGACCAATATGTAATTAGGAATTGAACAATGTTCTTTTCATCATATTTTTTTTTTTTTGCCAAGTCCATGAAATATGAGCTTTGCTGACTACAATATTATAGGTTCAATTAGGGAGCGAGAGTCATGGAAGCATTACATGAAACCCACTGCTCAGTGCTGTAGTTTTACTTTACTGGCACAAATTAAACCCAACACAATGTAGGTGAAAAGGCCCTGTGAGTACTCGTTGGGCAGTCGAGCAAAAAGCATCTGTTCGAAGCATAATATATGAGAAGTCTCTTAACCTAGTTTAGCACAGAACACAAGCTTGATTGGAAATGCTGTAAGCTGCGTGGGTTGCTATCCGAGCTGCGTCTTCTGGCAGCTGGACTGTGCACAAACAGCTTCATAGCGGTGCAGGTGATTTCCTTATGTAAATTGATCCTGTTTGTGATCTGAATGCCACAAAGCTGCACCTCCTTACGCTGACGCAGCCAAGTAATGTGAGGACGTAGCAACGTTGTGTTCGAAGAGACAGCGCGTCGGCCTTATCTCAGTTGGTTGATTGTGGTCTGGCAACATGATCGGAGCACTCTTTTTTTGTACCTCCGTTCTTCTCTGTTGTACAAGTGGGCACCTGTTCTGCCTTATGAGCACACGCCGTGACTTGGCCAAAAGGCACCAGATGACTCAGGTCTTTGCCCAGGCTGTGGCTCATTGTCAGTCGGCACACACACACACACACACACACACACACACCGGCTGACTTCGGCCATGTGCTCAGCACCAAACACAGGTGACTGGGTTTGTTGACATGCTGTGTCCCGAACATGAACGTATATGACGGTGGGCGGTCTGGTCCTAATGAAGTGTTAGGACCCCCACCCCGCATGCACAAATGAACAGCAACGGAGAAACAGTAAATTGGGATAATGTGTTCACGTGTTTTAATATATCAGCACATATTTGCTTGGCCAGCTGTCGTACTCAGGTTTCTAGACCATGCTGACTATTTTAAATGGTATATGCAGCATTTGGAGGAGGGAGTTACTTGAGTGCCAAATAGCAGGGGAATATAATGTTACGCACAAATGCACCCATTGAGCGAGACTGTGGAGCTTGCCGTGGCTCAAGAAGTGGAGGAAGACTTCCTGATGGGTACGCATGAATATTCATAGCACTGCTTAACAGCACTGGCACAGACTAATACAGTATGGCAGCCATTGGTTTCACAGAGCAGCCTTTGTCTCGTGGACACTTTCAACTCTGAAAGAGGTGTCTGACCCTCTTATTTGAAATGTTAAGCTCTGAAGTGCCTCTGCATAAGTATCAGAAAGAGAAGTCTTTAAATCGTATATGAATGCAATGAGGAGCCTTATTTTGTGTTAATTATGTTTCCTCACTTGCGAGTTAATCACTTATTTATCCGTGAGATCGTAGGGTGTTTACATTCCACGACCCAACTTTACTACTTTTAATTACTTTTCATTCAGGGATTCCTTCACATTGCGTTGGTTTAAAGAAGCGCTAAGTGATACGTTACCACAGTAAACAACTCGGCATGCGTGTGGTGCACTAGGGATCATTAAAAAGACTTGTTTATATGTCCATGTGCATGCTAGACAGGCACCAACTCTGTTCAGAGAGGGTTTTTTTTTCTCCCCTTATTATTTCCTGGAATGATTTGTCATCCAGCCACAGCTTCCTCAGAGATAAATTTGGAAATAGAAAGAATTCGAAGTAAACACACATCTGCAGAGCTCGCTATCAAGTTCTTAAAGCGGAGAATTGAGCCACGCTGCCCTTTGACAACAGCATCCTGTAATTTCCCCACTGAGGGACTAATAAAGGATTATCTTATCTTATCTTATCTTATCAAAGCTACGGTGGCTTTGGGGGTTAACGGCCACATTGGCTTCAACCAAAATACATTATCACTCCAAAAGGTTCAGCACGTCAAGTGCATGCACGGGTCTTTCTGCGCCTTTCCCACGCTTCTTCTACACTCTGTTGGAAGCTGGAAGGTTCGACAACTGCGGCTCAGTGATAGAGCGGGGTCATTCTTTCAACCGGAGAGCATCGGCGGTTCGATCCCCGGCTCCGCTAGTCCATGTTGATGTGTCCTTGGGCAAGACACTTAACCCGAAAATTGCTCCCAGCAGGCTGTGTCAGTGGGGTATGGATGGGCAGGTGCCAGGTAGCCCCGCTGCCACCAGTGTATGAATGGGTGTGATGACAAGACTAGAAAAGTGCCTAACAAAGAAAACATCCATTCCAGACACATTGCTCTTGTACACACATGCAGCAACACACTGCTGATTGGAAAGGAACCAAAGACATACAAATGTGTATATACTTTGGGGACTTGCTGTAAATAGCAACGTCAGATTTTAGTGTAATTTCTGGGAACAACAGAACAAACCATAACCATATTGCCTGATCGCACGAAAGGACATTTCATTACGGCACCAGAGTCTGTGCAGACTCGGCTGCAAACAAAGAGTCTATTAATATGTTGAAGTAACTCAAAGGCCGATTGTGAAATAATGGTTTCCTGCTGTTCTAGAACTGATGAGTGCTTGATGTTGAGGTCTGACTCCCTCTCAGCATGGGGAGCCGAGAGGTCCGACATCCACAGTTCATCAGGGCTCAAGTCTATATGTAACATACACTGTTCTACAGGAAATACTCAATATACAATAAAACAAATTTAGAGTGCCATTTACTTAAATGTAATTTCACTCAGAAAATTCTCAAGTTAAGTTTACTTATTAGTAAGAATTGTTTTTTTTATCCAAAATGTGCGAGTACATTTTACTTGCAAATTTGTTCCTTATACATAAAATGTGCTCAGCCTTTGATGGGAATCTTTTCTTTGGCTAGGGCACCAAATTCGCAGCTGAAAAGTACCCCAAAAAATGCATAATTCAGTCCTAATTATGAAAAACAACACAGTGCTCAGCTGCTTCAGGAAATAATTGTTGCGTTTTTTAAAAGTTAAAGTACATATTCTGGACCTGTTTTGAAATATATTTTTCTTCTGTGGCAGAGAGCCACAGACAGGCTGGGGTAGTCAGTAAGTAAACAGATGGTTTTGATCTTTACTTGGGCTTTGTTGTAATAGAGTAAATACAGAATAGCACACGTCTTTGTTAGGAACAGTGGTAAACACAAGCACTATCGGCAGCACTGCAATCAAAGGTTTCTTCTGTAATCATCCTAATTCCAGGGTGCCATGATACCGAGGTATTCAGAACCGCATTAACAAATCAATTCAGTGCGATTGATCCAGCCTCTCTAACACCCGGATTTACCTGAGCTTCACTGACTCACATTGATTTACCTCCCGATGGATTCCATTTCTCAGGCATCGCTCTGTGTATTCTAACACACAAGTGAATTGACTAGTAGATGCAGATGATTGACTGATGTCTCGCCCACGTCCACAAAGACGTCGCTGCATCTCTTGCAGTAGGAACAGCGTCTTGTTTGGCTCGTGACCTTCGCTGACTTTCACTGCATCTCAGTGGTCATTATATTCTTAGATTTATTTTCTTTCCATTTTTCCGATCAGTTTCGCTCGTGGTAAAAAGGTCCGCTCGAGTGTCGAGGCGACGAAACACCGGACTCTTCAACTGCTGTGCACACATACAGCTTATTCGGACACACCCACACACACTCTCGCTCACCCTTGAGTTGCTGGATTTCTCTCACTAAGCTGATGGGGGGGGGGGGGGGGGGACGCGGAAATTAGGAGGAGAGGATTGTTTGGTTTGACTGTGTGTCAAACCTCTGCGGAGGAAGCTACAGAATACAGCCAGCAGCGCTGCGCCTGCTAATCGTCCCCCCTTCAAGACCCCTTCTCACCTGCAGTTTGTTCACAGTCTTCTGGGCAGACATGGATAATGACGACTTGGATAAGTTGCTTGTGAAGAGGAAAAGGAAGGAGTGGGCAATGGATGCTGTATATTTATGATTAGGCTTAATGCTTCGACACGCTGCTTGATTTTCTGTCTATTGTAGTTTTTTCTCTCCTTCTCATTTCCTCCGTCATCCAGCCACAGCTGCCTTGGAGAGAAATGTGGAAACAGGAAGTATCAGAAGTAAACACATATCTGCAGAGCTCGCTATCAAGTTCTTAAAGCGGAGAATTGGGCCACGCTGCCCTTTGGCAATAAGGGCTGCTGTTGCATCAAAGCTACAGTGGCTTTGGGGGTTAAAGGTCACACTGGCTTCACTAAATGAAATGATCTATTCCAAAAGCTTCAGCACGTCAAGTGCATGCACAAGTCTTTCTGCTCCTCTCTGCCTCATGTTTCTACACTCTGTATGAAGCTGGAAGGATTGACCTGAGACTGTGAATGAAGCTGCGTCCACCGGTTTCTCAGGAACAGATGCTGCTGAGCAAAAAACAAACAAAACAGATCTGGCTGTTTGGCAGATCCATTCCAGACGCATTGTTCTTGTACAAACATACGGCCGCACACTGCATTGTGGGCACTTCGCCGCCACGGACACTGTGTCTTTATGATTCGGCTTAATGCTTTGATATACAGCAATAATTAACAGACGGCTTGATTTTCAGTGTTCAGTTCCATAGTGTTAGAGGGAAAGAAGTCGTGTTTTGATGTATATTAAAAATGGTTTGCATTGGAGTGCTTTGCAACGAGAGAGTGAGAGGGAGAGAGTGTCATATCTCCAGGACAGCGGGGGACACAGACGTGGGACCTGGGCTCTGTGCTGTGACCTTGTTTAGCTAATTAAGTGTCAGACCTATTTTTCCACTCCAGAGGAAAAAAAGCTCATATCTTCGGGCTGAGATTGTCAGAAGGCGATGGGAACACTCATTTCACTATACTGTTGGCTGACGCCAAGGGGGTTTTATTACTTTGTGTACTACCATTAGAGAACTCTATGGGTGGCCCTTTCTCATCAATACTGCATAAAGCTGTCAACATAAATGTAACAACATGGTGTAATGCTGCAAAAATGCCACTCTTACTGTCACACGTGTTGGCTCCCCTATCTGTTTCACACTGGCCCAATTATCCTTATACGATACTACATTTGTTGAAACTCAAGAAGTAGAGTTGATCAATTATTTTAAACATTTTATGTGTATTGCGCCTTAAAAGGTACTCAAGGCACAGGTAAGGAGGTTTTGCTGTATCTGGGAGCCAGTGGAGCTTTTGAATGACTGGTCTCTGGTGCGGAAGTGGGAGAGCAGACGAGCAGCTGAATTCTGGATGTATTGTCAATAAGTCAATATTGCGATGCGAGATTCAGTATAGCCTGGGATTTGGTTATTGTGTGTTGTTTATTGTCGTATCTTAAACCTTTGCAAGCATTTAGGCGGAGCTCCATTTAAATATTAGAACTTTTGGCTCAATAAAATGTCTCTTCATTCTTCATGATCATATTTATAGCTAATCGCCAGGAAATTAATCTGCAACCAATCTTTCAGCAAAAATGTACAGGTTTCAGATTACATTTAATATCTTTATGATTTGGTCTCTTTCATAACAGCAAACAAACAATATGGATACTTCAACTTGGCCTGACGGGGACTGTGATGGGCACATGCATCCATTGGAAGATTGCATAGCTGACCCCTACTTATGGGGTCTAACTACTCGAGAGATGTTGTATAAAAAGAGATCATGCTTTTTTTTTCTTTCCACTAATGTCAATCTACCATTCCCTTCCTATGACATTCCAGGTTTATCGTGGCGGCTTCGAAATGTGTTATCTTGACATATTTTCTCTTGTCTCTTTGCATCTAGATACATTGTATGTGTTTTGCTCAGCGGGCATGAAAATTGCCCTATTTAATGACGCCCTCCCATGTTTCTTCAAGATGCAACGCTTCCTCTGAAGGCTCCGAACTCCATAGAAGGTGCTGCTTTAAGTGAACAACACATTTCTGGTTTATCCCCATTTGTACTGTACATTGTTATATCCGGATGCTGCAGGGCATAAGTGACTGTTTGTCCAGTCCTTAAAAGAGCAGCATTGTGTGTGTGAGACATGTTAGTCACTTGAATGCCAATGTTGACCTATATATGAAGACGCGGGTCAAAGGAGGGGCAGTCTAGCCACAACATGGGGCAGATATCTAGTCTAATGAGCCTCAATGCAGCGCCCGTGAGTCGGACTGGAGAGAGACTGGATTTCTGTGGCTTTCAGTGAATTCCTGTCGCTGAAACAAATTGTTGTTTATTGTTGTGTTAGATGCAAACCACTGCCTTCTGGATAATAATGACATGCATGAAAACCTTCCGACACATTTGTCCAACACGCCTGTCTTTTTCCATCTTACTTCAACTCTTATTTTTTTTTATTCACTTAGCCACTAAGTCCTCCAGATTGGATAATTAATAACCACATAATCCATATTGTTAATTGGATTTGTACGCATCTTGTGTTGGACATGACAGTCAGTATAAGGCGTGATAAGATTGATGTGAGGGAAGGATGCAGAACATTCAGTGTGTGTATAAGCCTTATTATCTATGCCTTGATGACTTCTGTGCTTCAGGAATCGATACAACCTGACTGGCTCCAGAGGCGCACTACAGGAAGCAGATATCTCCAAACTATCCATTATGGCTGAGAGGAGGGTTGTATGGAATATAAAAGGAGGAGAAGGAATGGAGAACAGGGCCAGAAGAAAGGGTGGAAATGCAGGCAAGAGAGGTACGAGTACAGGGGGGAAATGGAGATGGGAGGAAGAGTTGATCCACAAGAAAAGTGAATGGGTGAAGGAGGAAGAGCAGAAGGTGAAGATTGCAGCAGGGCAGAAAAACTTTACAGCTGTTGTTGTTGCAGCTCAGCTGCCTCGCTGTGGCTGGTTTCGTCCTGTGTGGTTGAAATGTTTCATTTCAGCTGCAAGAACCGATAAACATTTGCATTGTCTTCTTCCCTCACTCCCACAGTTTGATCTGAGCCCTGCAACTTTTTGTATTTGACTTGTTGTTGTCCATGTTCTTGTTCTCAGTCTTGTCCATGTTCTTGTTCTTCTTCTTCTTCCCAGCAGCACACATCCCATGGTACATACTGAACCCTTATTACTTCCTCCCCTCTGTCACACACACACACACACACACACACACACACACACACACACACACACACACACACACACTCTCATCACTCTCATGCTCTCTTAGCTCCCCCTCCATTGTGATGTGAGGTCACAGCTGGGAAGCCCTATGATTTGACAGCTTAATGTTTATGTGAGTGTGTTTATATGTTTGTGCGTCTGTGTGTTTGTGTGTGTGCGATGGAGGGACCTCCTATGCCACTGAGTGCCTGTGATAGAAGGGGGCAGGATGCCATGACAGCGGTTGCTAACCAGCACTAGCAGACTAGCAGTTTTATCCCGAGGCATACTGCAGCGTAGAGATATACAGCCGGCTTCACTGCTGCCAAGTCAACGCTCACAGGGCTGCTGCAGCTACCGGGGTGCATGCACCCCTCGGGCTGTGTGCTCCGACACAGAGGTGGGTGGCAGAGTGGGCTCACTGTTTGGTCTGTGTGTCTGTGTGTGTGTGTGTGCGCGCTGTGTGGACCAACACGAGCTGGGCGAAGTTTGCCAGCTTCTCTTTGGTTATTGTGAACTGTGTGTGTACGTGTGCGTGTGCGTGTGGTCACTGAACATGTGTCTGTTAGTTTGCAGCTTGTCATAATGAATGCGGTGGTGTGTATCACAGCATGTGTGTCTCCGTTGTTGTATTATCCTCATGTGTGTCATCATGCTAGTGACTATAGTCTTGTCTTGTTGACATTTTTTTCTCGACTTGAGGCGTTGCTAGAACATGTTTGTGCCGCTAAGGCAGCAAGTTCATTAAATATGAATTGTTTATTTTCATTCTTTTTTTGTGCATTACTACTGTATCAGGTGTCACATGGACAGTGTTTGATTTATTCATATCAAGCCTGAAGGGTATTTGTCTTCTATGCCCAGTGTAGCTTCTGAGGGCAAAAAGTAGTCCAGCTTAATCAGAATATTTGCTGTGATAATGTAATGTGGCCGATATGTGCATTGTTCATCCATGTATGTTGCATTAGTTGGCCCTCAGTATTGATCAGTGTTGGAAATGTCTTCTTGTGGTGTTTTTCCTGCTCAAAAGCTGTTTCACGCAGTAACGCCGTATAATGAGAGTCTCTATGACCTTTTAGAAACACCTTTTGATGCATAATTTGATGAAAATGGTCTTGTGACATCAACAGAATGGCATGTTCCTCTTTCCCTCAGAATTCAGGCGCTCTCGCTTTGCTTTCAGAATAAGTTTCAACGGTGATGGAGAAATAATTTTCAACCAAAGGAACAAACTTAATATTAAATAAATTACTGTGGAAAAAAGAGTAAATGAAAACCCAAGGTGAAATAACCTTGGCTTGAATTTGGCAAATGTGTGTGGCCATTAAAGGCCATGGGAGCCTATTTCCATATTCAGCTTCCGACTGTGAGTAATGGGGGTCCACATGAACACCACATCGTCTGCCAAAGTTTGAGTTCTGGTTAGATTACACACTGCGGTGTACCCACTGCTCTGAAGTGGGTGGGGCTCAGTGGGAAAATACATAATGTGACTTACTACTGTGCACCAAAAAGGATTTAGCAACATTTGAATCAAAGTATGATGAAAGATTTGGGGATGCTTGCGGATGTCACCAGGTGAATCAAATCTGAAAACACACGCACGCACACACACACACACACACACACACACACACACACACACACACACACACACACACACACACACACACACACACACACACACACACACACACAAATATACACATACACACACACACATTCACACATGCACATACACACTCCTGATTAGAACGGATTAGCATTGTGCATAACCAGTCATTTTTAACCTCATATTTTCAGGGGCTTGAAAGATGGTTTTATTTTGCTCTCCCCTATCAAGCAATCAAAGTAATCCAATTGTCCTGCACTCCCTACCTTAATCCCCAGCTGACATACAAAAAAAAAAAAAAAAAAGCCCTTGGCCATGAGAGCTGAACGGCTTTCGAGGTGGCTTCATTCCCCCCAAACCTCTCAGCGCTGCTCATATTAACGTGCACACAAAAGGCTCTTTTGGGCAGGTTGGGCTCTTCTCCTAAGTCACAAGTTGGCCAGCGTGTGCTGCTTCTATTCTCTTTGACTGACTCACTGAGCAGCAATAAAAGGCTTAGACAAAGAAAGGATCAGATCGAGGCAATCGGGGGTAATTTACTTTGGCTTAAACTCATTCCTCGTTGTGTCCGTCCTTTTATCAATCAACCAGAAACGGCAGCAGCAAATCCCTATTAACATTATGCGAGTTAATTCATTCACGTGTGTTCTGATTCTCTGACCTGTTTTAACCTGCAGTACACGAGGGGACAGTTCACATCCTTCGCCCAGGACAGTGTGTGACGCACTTATTCACACACTCTCATCCACATGAACAGTTCAACGTGGTAAACAACGGGAATAATGGATGTACTGTTACAAGCAGAAGCTGGGAGATCTACCAAATCTCTGTAGACCGTATAGTAGTCTGACGGTGTTATTGAATGTACCAGGACAAGGCAGATATCTGAAGGCAGAAAGACTTCCCACAAATGAGGCTCACATGCCTTCCATCAGTGTTAAACTATTCCTTGAGTGACTGCATTCAGTCACTTTTTGTTTTAACTGCCTTCCAGGACCTTTGTCCCATAAAACTGGCCACAAAACAGAAGAGAAAATGTGTGTATAATGTGTATGAAATGCTGCACATCCCATTTAAAAACCTTTAACTTTAGTATAAGTCTGAGCAGATCTAATCAGTCCTTCTAAATTGCAGTTGAAGGAACACTCTGAATGTGCCGCAATGTACCGCAACTCTGTAACATCGACAGAAGGGAGGAAATGATCCTCTTTTATTCCCGTCAGCGGTGGGATCGCGCTGAGTCAGAAGTCTCGGGTCAATCACATCGGAGGAATAAAGACGAAGCAGTGAAGCCGGCCAGACGCAGGCCTTCTGCTCGGCCCCGCTCCGCACGCCGTACGCTTCTGACAGATTTGCATGGGTTTTGATTAGCTAGAGAGCTCATGGTTTATGAAAAGTCACGGAGCGCCATGCTCATGAAAATAAATTATACTTCTTGCTTCCTTGCACAATTCTCCTGACTTTTGAGTGTCCTGTCTGGCTTTTCTTAATGGAAGCCATTAGGTTGGATTTGGTCTCAAGCATCATCCACCGCCCTTCCTCTTGACCTGATCCATTAGCTTGAAGGTTAAGTGCAGACATTTGTGGATTTCAGATTTCATTAGGAACATTTTAGTACGAAATGCAATGACTTTTATCTGCTTTCAGCACTAAAACACGCTGTTCTCACCCCTTGCTCTCCATAATCCCTTTTTATTTTTCTGTAATCACTTATGTAAGTTGAATGACCCACAAAGTTAATGTTACTTACAGCCTTAGATATTACGGATCTTCTATGACTATATTTTATAATTCTTCAGTCCTGTCTGGGTCATTCCCAATCCCTCCGTGACATAACTTAAGGCCTTCGGCGTTCATCATATCAATTAAGATACATTTTCTTCCTTTAGAGCCTTAGCTGGACATAAATCACACAGTACGATAGATGGTAATAGGGTATCTGGACCTCTGCATGATTAGGCACCATGGAATCCAATAATCTAAATCAATACATTGCTCTGTTTTCTTGTCCCAGCACGAGGCCTGCCTCCTTTTTTTTGTTGTTGCTTGATCACCCAATTTATCATCTTGTCACATCCAGCTGGGCTCAAAATGCTGCTGCATGTGTTAATACCAACCTAAAGCTTATTGAAACTCAGACACATTTGTTTTGTGGGCCATACAAGGCTCCAAATCTCCTAAATCTGCTCTAGTGCCCCGTCGACTAAATCCCTGCACCACTTTGCTCGGCATTTTGCAAGTTAATGTAACCCAAAGGTGCAATGTGAGAGTTTGTTTAAAGGTGGTGGCCTCCTACAGAACAGAGCAGACACCACTTAAAGCTCATGTCACCACACAAGCTTAGTCTAAAACTCACAACAACTGGGAGCAGCTGAATAATACATCACTCCACTGGAGAGGTATGGGCGTCAGTGTTCTGCTTAATGGCTCTTGATACTTTTTTCTCTGTTTTATATTTCAATAGTCGGCTGACTTCGGTTTACCTTTGGGCGACTGAATTGTATCTTCTTTAAAAACTGGAGCTTTAAGACATTCCATATGCTCGTTCGTTAATACAAGTAGAAGAAAGTAAAAGCATACTTCTATTCAAGGAGAGAGGAGATAAATGAACGTCAAAGAAACGCTCAATTATTGTTGGCTTTGCTTTAGTGAGCTACAGAGAATAGAAGAAGGGAAATACAAGAGACGGAAGACAATTAACTTCAGAATGTGCTTCGGACGCTGAGAATGATATCAACGTTCAAGTTACTAATCCATATCGCAGCAACTGCCTCATCGTCACTTCGTTGGTCTCGTACTCACAAACAGATTTTTAGTTTTTTTTTGCAAAGCATGCATTTTTTTGTCTTTTTCAGCCCTTCACAAATGGGCATCTTTTTCCAGAAGTAAAATAGTTTGTAGTTAAAGTTGGGGTGCTGGTGGAAAAGGGGGGTTACTTTTAAATGAGTGTGTGACTGTGTGTGTGTGTGTGTGTGTGTGTGTGTGTGTGTGTGTGTGTGTGTGTGTGTGTGTGTGCGTGTGTGTGTTTCTGTGTGAGGTGGGAGAGCTTAAAAGATTAGACCCCAGGCTGGGCACCGTGGTGAGAGAAGAGACCTCTGTGGAGCGCTCTCACTGGAGGAGGGAGGCGTCTTCACTGGTGTCCCATTAGCATGGCTCCCTGTCCTGCTCGGGGAATTAGCCTTTTTCTTTTTGCCTCCGTCCCTCCCTCCTCGTTGCACCTTGGAGCAAGAGAGAGCTCTTCCACCCAGCAGCGCTGCTCGTTTCTGAGGCAGACAATGGAGCGCAGTATTTAGGACACTTGGCAGGGTAGGCATGTTGGAGGGTGATGGGCACACGGGCTGCTAAGTAGCTCATCCTGACACATAGCCACCGGCATGATAGCCCTCCACTGCGAAGTAAGCACTTTGCAGAGTCGCCCCACACACTCTGCGTGCCCTGATTGTTTTACCGCGCTTCTCTCATGGCTTTGTGTGTTGCCCCCCTAATTGGTAACCTCCTCCTCTTCTTGACCATGCAATTAAACATTCAGTTTGTCAAGTTAATCTGGAGCCTAATGTTGGATTCACACCCTTTAATCCCATACGGGAATGAATGGGATATGTTGTGGGGAAAGCTCGACTTCTTTCTATTGTTTGCATTTATTGTAGCAGAATAAATGCACTGCATTCACACTTTCCCTCTGAGACCGTTCCTTTGTGCACTCTGAAGGTATTGATGGTTTTCTCAGTACCCTTGAGGACACACTAATTGCAATATATTAACTCTTCTTCATTGTCATCAAGTGTAAGATTCACTCTGTCACTTAGTAATAACAGTTATGTACAGAACGCATGCCGCTGCTCCCCTATGGAAGCCTGTATCTTTATTGGACAGATGTGGCAGGAAGTAATTAAGTTAAGCACTCGTTCTTTATGGAGTGCTCTGACCTTTGTTTATATGGCACACTTTATCATGCATGATGTGACGTTCTTTCCATACTTGGAAGCACATATAGTATTTCATATCTTTCTCTTGAGTTTTAACCTCACATAGAATGGACGATACGCTTTTATGGCTGTTGCACTAAAAGGTCAACGCATTTCTGTATTACGGTGAATTACCGTAACGTTAAAAACAAACAAACTGCAAACCAAATTTACGTTGTGACAGAGACGTCAGTGTTGTATATGTAAAGAACAATGGCAACATCCAGGTGGCAGAAGAGGGCACCTGGATTCACAGTTACCTGCTCGCTCTAACATTCAGTCCTTTTGGAGTAGTCACTTTGGTAGCATTTCAAACATTATAAAGGGCTATTTGGAATTGGATTCTCTATTAATCATCTTTTAATATCCCAAATTTAATATCATGTCCAGTCCGTAGATTGTCAAACTGTCAAAAAATGTTTGCTTCGATCCAGAAAGAGTAAGGCGGTACCTAATATTATGGTTTGACATGCAGATCTGCTCTGTTCAAAGGAAGCAGAGAGAATAATCAGCTTGTACATGGCCACCATAGATTCAATATTTGGACCAATTGATCTTTGCTTCCTTCACAGATTAGTTTTGTTTTTTCTTCTATTTTATTTAATCTGTTAAATCATCACTTTTCTCACTCAAGATAGCAAAAAATTCAAGTCACATGCTATTGCCCCTCTGCATCAGGTCGCAGATATTATCTGAATTGAGGTTAATGTGATTCATACAGACGTCCAGCTCCAGACTTCATGGACTGATTGACTGCTGTCATTGATATTCAGGTCGGCTGTGGTTGCTGCGATTGTGTGTGTGTGTGTGTGTGTGTGTGTTTGGGTAGGGGGGGTCAGGGCATTGTGTTGACTGCAGGGGTTGGGATAAATAGCTTAGATTAGCATGACTGTGTCTATGGGGTGAGAGACAGAGAGAGAATGAGGGAGAGAGGGAAGCAGGTGACTGGATCGTCTGCAGCTGGATTACATCATAAATAATATTGTACTTCATACTGAGGCATGCTGCCTGTTCTCTGGGTTCAGGAGGTATTGAGGTGTTTTTTTGCCTGGGATGGACCAATAAAAAAAAGCATTAGATAGATAGCATACGACACAACCAAGTAATAACAGCCTGAAAATGAATACGGACTAAATTTACTAACACAATTGTATTCAAAATCATGTGTTTTTCTTTTATTCAATCAATGAATATTACTGAATTATCAGACAGTTTCTCATTTAAGACAACGAGATTAACTGGATTTCAGCGATTAAAACATTGCTATTGAGTGTCCTTATATTGCAAAAAAAGGAAAAGAAGCAGTTCCAAACTGAAAAGTGGAGTTATTTTTTCTATTTAGTGCTGAATTACTTCCTGCTTAGCAACAGTGGACCTGTGCAGCACAAAGCACAGAAAGGCTCTTTCTTCTGCAGCTATTGTGTGTGTGTGTCTTGGGGTTACTGCTGGATAGCCTCTTTTTGATCCTTTATTTGATTGAATCTCTCTGTTGCTCTTCTAGGAGATATGAACCTGTTTGCCTGTAGTACAGTCCAGTCTTGTTTATCACACGGATACAGTGCAGAAGGAGTGCATCCATCAGAGCCGAAGTTGAAGTGAAGCTGGCTGTCTGTGGCACGCTTTTGAATCAAAATCAATGATTTTGTCATGAATAATTTATAAGTAAGCATAAATGTATCGCCACTGCTTTGTGATAAAATATCACTGATTCAGCATGAAAATTGAAGGGTCGCAGCTTGTGTTTCATTCTGGGACGTGTGCTCAAACACAGTGTGGAGTCATATCAGGTGTCTGATCTCATCAGGTGTGATATGATTTGGACTGTCTTCTATATTTCTTGCTTTACCATTTGAGAGAAAAGCTACATTTCTTAGTTAGCATGTTGAACACTTTGGCTTGTAAGAAAGTAGAGAATAGTTAGTGACACTATGCCAGGTATGTGCTTCTCAAAATAGAAGTTGTTGTTCTTGGGGCTGGTTAGCTGGTTTCGAGCTTAATATCTGAATTCTGGATGGGAAAGTCAAATGAATAAACTCCCCTTCTGTGGACTATCAGTAGAAGTTGTTGTATTGGGCAGCTGTGGGCCATGTTTGTGTTCAATATCATGAATGTGAATCCGGAAAAAAAAGCAACTGAAAAAGAGATAACGGCCTCCAACGAGGGTCACTGCTGCCTCTCGAAGACGATGTCAGACCCAATGTCTCACTCTTTCATCTTAATTTAATCTGGATCTTCCCCCTGTCTCACTCGTCTTTCCCTGTAGCGTTTTGGTGATGACATTAAATCTTATCTTCCGTATCCAAAAATGTATGATTTTCATTAGAGGCCTTCACATTAGATTCTACATGTATTGCCTCGGTCCAAGCAGTAATATGCTGCCTAGGGGCAGGTTGATATGACCAAATAAAAACACACACACACACACAGACACACACACAAACGTCTGGGGGCGCTGTTCATTGACTCCATTGAGGCAAGGCCCAAATCCCACTCTGGCTCCTCTTGTTCCCTGCAGAGTAGGCGGCTGTCCGAATTCCTCAATGGAATCAATGCAGAGTTCACGAATGGTTAGCGTCAACAACCGACGCATTCAACGCAACTCTGATATCTTGGGCTGTCTAACACAACGCTGCCAATCTCGAAGAGCAAATAAGTTTCAAGCAAGCATGTAAAGAGCCTCACGGAGAGCTTGAGGTAACGTGAGAGGCGAATGTGAGTCAGTGGTTAGCAGGTCCAATCAGGGCATTGGGGGTTCAATCCCCCGCCCTAGTCGACGTGTCCTTGAGCAAGACACTTAACCCTGAATTGCTCCCTGTTGCTGTGTCTACGGTGTATGAATGTAACATGATTGTAAGTCGCTTTGGATCAAAGCGTCAGCTAAATGACATGTAATGTAATGTGAGAATACAGCTGTGTTGGCGAAGGTAAGCATGCTGGACTCAGCTGCTCGTCCAAGTAACATATCAAATATTCGATTTTTAACTCTCTCTCGTCTTGAGGAGGAGCTAAGACAGTCTGGACCAGAGGTATTACCAAAACAGAGAACAGAAGGGTATTCAGTGGGTTGCAATTGGCAACCCCACCACTAGATGCCACCAAATCCCCCAGCTACGACAGTAGGTTTGAATGATGTGGGAAACACTGCAATTCGTGATATAACATTAGAAAAAAATCCCACAAATTGACGTGATTGAATAACAATGGACAGTAAATGATGAACAATAATATGTTTCTCAAAAGAAGTTGAATGATATTATCTCCCTGTTAGTTTCCTGATTTAAAATCAGGAAATGACTAAAGGTGTTCCGTCTAAAATGATATAAAAGAGAAGAGCAGCAAAGCGTGTCTTCGTGCCTCGACTTCTTGAGGTGTTCAGACACGACTCGGATGCTGCTGTAGTTGACGTCGTGTCTAAGCAGCGCTCATCTTCTCATCTCCAACCGATTAAGACCAATCCAGCGTTAACCCCATCTTGGCTTCCCCATGCAGGATTACTGCAAATCTGTGGTTAATGACTGATGGTGGGGTTGATTGTGTTTGTGTGTGTGTAAGTAAAGACCGTGGTGGTGGTGGTGGTCAGGGGGGGTGTGTGGGGGTTGTTGGAGCAATGTCTTGGGTTTGAAGTCTGGCGCTCTGACCTCTCCCTCATTCTTCTCCTCCAGCCCATCCTTCCCGTCTCTCCTCCCCCACATCCCTGGATCTGCCAAAGCTGATAGAGGAAGACATGTTCATAAAGTTACCCACTTGATTATGCGGCGCACGTCAGACCGAGCAGAGGAAAAGGAGGGGTTTCCCTCACTTTCACTCATCCTCCGGTGCCCTGAGGGGATTTTGAGGTCAAGATAAAAGCATAAATGACAGTATTGGCCATTGGATTGCAGCAGTTAGACTCTGCCCACAGCAGCCCCTGCTCGGTGTAATATGATTTCTGATTTCAGAGCAAGGGAGCTGAGAATTCTAAAGGGAGTCAAAGGAGAGGGAAAGAGATTGAAATTCAACGAGCAAGGCAAAGCTGGGAAAGGAAGAAGAAAAAAAAAAGAAAAGAAATACACCAAAATCAAACCACATGCAGTAATAGCTCTGGCTACATCCAGGGTGTGATTTATGGGGGAGAAGAAATGACTTTGTTTGAGCACTGTCGCGTCTCGGCCTCGTGATTTACTGTGATGACTGGAGCGCTCTCACGTGCATTCAGCCTGCTAACGTAGGAAAGGCGAGGTAGGAGGCCCCATTAATACTGATTATAAGAGCATGCTGCCTTTCTGAGTGGTGCTGGTCTGATGGCTTTTTACAGTATATCAATTCATTGACAGTTATTAATGGGGTGGACGGAATTGGCTCTGTTGCGCTATAATGAGGCTTCTTGTCGTCTCACCTAATCTCCTAAGTGCATCTATTAAGATCATTTATGTTTCATGAGATACAGATATTATTCTTGTTTAGCAATATGGCCGTGGATAAAGCGTCATGGAGAGTGGGGAAGGCGTGAGTGAGTTTTAATGAACTTTTTCACGGCTTTGTCTGAGTTGAAGGGCTGAATGTCTGCAACCGATGAGCAGAGAACCATATATGTCTTTGTTCCACGTCAGCGGTCTCGTTCCAGATTAAAATGAGTGTGTTTGCATAGTTTCATTGCCGGTCACAAAAGGCCCCCCCCACCCGCCGCACACTAAACTGCTCCTTTTTGAAATGTGTTGCTAGGATACAGGCCGGCGTGAAGATGAATTCCCCTCTGTATTGCTTTCCTGCAGCTGTACAGCTCGGACATTATGTCCAACTTATTGTGCATGTGGTGTCGTGTGTGTCTGCCCATTTGTCTCAATTCATTTTTGTGTGCGTATCAGTGTGTGTGTGTTTGGACGTTTAGCAGTTATGTTTGCGTCGTGCAAAGCCAGAATTCAACACCGGACTCTCTTCTATCATAATCCATTTACTTTAATAAGACTCCATTTGTCTGGTGAGCGCTGAGATCTCAATCCTGCTGTCACACCTCTCAGTTTCGGCCAGCTGACACCTCAGGCTGTGCACAAAGAATCAATAGTGTCTGCCTCATGTTCAATTACACTCTAATCTACACACACCAGCCCAGCACGAATGAATGGACAATATTGAACTGACGCTCAGAACTGTGAGACCAGTAAATGAATACGTGAAGGTGTTAGTTTCGGTTGTGGGTTTTGACAGTGCAGGTTGCCGAGCTCTAAGCAAGACATTGAAAGCAGAGCTGGCTGACACTGACACAAAAAAGGTATTGTGCTAATGAGATTTTCCTGTCAGCTCTTAGAATATCAAAAGATTTGATAACGGCGCCACGAGTTTTCACACTTTAATTGTTGTCATCTGCAAGCTGATGTTGTTCCACTCTGATTTCCCTGAAACTTCTTTCCGTGGCTATTGTTTTCAGTTAAAATGACCAGTTTGGTTAGCTGCATACCAATCCATTTTGAGGTGCATTCCACTTCATTTACCGTTAACCACCAGCTTATGTTTTCATTCCTTCCAAATGTTTCCGCTCTGTTTTGGTCAAAATAGTTTACAACTCTCTCCCGTAACAGTAAATAAGCTGAAATGGTATAACAGCTACTGTATATCTCCAGGATCTTTGCCTCTGCGATGGGGAGGGGGTGCTGCGCTATATTTAAGAAAAGCAGATCATCATAAACACATCCAACTGATTTTAGAATATTAATTGCGTCGTGGCAATGCTTTCATTTCGAATCCAATCCCGACACGTTGTTCCTCCCGTCTCGGTCAGCGCCCCTGAGTCGCCCAGCTGTTGCTTTTCGTGTTGTGTTGCTGGCCGTCGGGCTGAGAGCTTGTGCTACACTGCAGGTTCACGGTGTGGTGTTATCATCTCGGGGGGCTGTGAGTAAGCAGCAAAGTGCCTGCTCAGCTCAGCCAGTGCTCAGGTTTTTTTTCTTTATTTTCTGGCAACAGTCAAAGAGTCAATCGTCGATGGGCCTTGAGGGCTGACAGGAAGCAGAGACACAGTAAAGATGCTGCGACACTGTCGGCCTCTGATCCCCACGAAGGCAGGGATTGGCTGCTGACGCTCGTCATGTGATCCGACACTGAGACAGATTCTGATACCTTTTTTCTATTCTCTTTTTATCTCCTAAAGGAAACACAGGCAGTCCTGCTAATGTTCCATCAGCTGAGCTTCTAGCCGTAACCCCACCTGGTGGTCCTCACGTCAACATCATGCTGCACCTCACCCTGCTCCTCCATCTCCTGGTCCTCTCTCTCTCCCCTGCAGGTCAGTAGCACACTCAGATGAAAGGGAATAGCTCAATTAATTGGCAGAATGTGTTATTTTCTAGATACGGTACCACGGCTGTTAGATGAAAGCAACGCGGCTTTAAAACTCACACCTTACACTCGGCCCTTTTAATGTGAAAATCGTGTTAGTTTTCATAGCTATTGAAATATTGTATGACCCCATGACTCATTCAGCTTCCCAGCTGTGAGTTACAGTTGAAATAAAACCCTGTAAATCACAAAGGGAATTCTTGATGCTTTTTTAAAAAACATTTTTTTTTTTTACAAACTATCAACACAATAAGTCTAAAGTCTACTCATATTGCAGCTACAGAATACATAGATACACTTTGATGAATGGGTTCAGCTAGGGGGAGATTTCATTGTGATTTCAGTAAAGGTGTGTGTTAATGTCAGACATATAAGTAAATCCAATCTATATATAGGCTAACGGAACAAAAAAAAGCACGTATTGTAGAAAATGCTACAAAAGCGTATGTATATCTGCCAGGCTGGA
This sequence comes from Cyclopterus lumpus, assembly GCF_009769545.1. NCBI lineage: Eukaryota > Metazoa > Chordata > Actinopteri > Perciformes > Cyclopteridae > Cyclopterus > Cyclopterus lumpus. Next base: position 8,023,624 of record NC_046971.1, on the reverse strand, counting down.
TAGCCGTGTGCCTTGGAGGGCCTCGAGTTTGCAGGTTTTCATTCCTCTCGGTGATGCCGCTGTGCAGTCAGCTGTGTCGGAAACAAAGCAAAGTGGTCAGAAAACAGCAAGCCTGAAAATGACCTGTCTAAAAAATTTTAAAAAATGCAACCTCCCCCTGTGTTCCCACCGTGGGCTGTTTCACTTCTTTCACATTGGATTTCACGTGAACCAAAACAAAAAGGGAGAGCTTGAATTGGGAATACTCCCGGCTTTCCCCTTCACATCTTATCCAAACACACTTTGAGGAGATGAATCCCCCCCATGGTAAGGCAATTCTAGCTGTGTTCACCAAAGGTTTAGGCAGCACTGCAGCTTAAGCTTAGAATATCCTGTTGAAGATGCGCTGACATTCATCTACAGAAAAAAAGAAAAAAAAGGCCTCAAAAGCTCCACATACATGGTTACATGGCACACACACACACACACACATGGTTACATGGCACACACACACACACAATCGTCAGGTTGGTATAATAATGTGTTTTCCCTTCTGTATATGTACATAGATAACCATTCGACGACAGCATTACAGAGTAAACCTATAATCACTGAAGGCGAACCACAAAAGTCTTGAGTTTTCTATTTTATTGTGAAGAGAAGGATGTCGTGGAGAGAGCCCACAAAGCTATTCATCACATGCTCTCCAAAAGAAACTCTTATGACTGATGATGATCATTTGTTTTGATCCATTTTCATGTTTCCTGTGAAAGAAATACACCAGCAGACATACAGTATATTTAAAGCATCGTCGTTCACTATGTTGAAACGATTTCTTTTTTTGACTTACAGATGCATCAATGCACGAGGAGGTACCCGACTTTTATGGAGGTAAGACTGATTCAAATACCAAATCAGATGCTTCTTGGTTTTGGATAGCGTTGAGATAATTTGAGTCATATCTGATCAAAACACACACACACACACACACACACACACACACACACACACACACACAGCGAGCTTGCCAGCAGCATCAGTCTCGCCAAGACACTCCACCGCTCACTGTGTTTGATGTGAGCGGGTCAAATTCAAAATTAATTAAAAAAAAATTTGTTTTACTCATGTGTCCAAAGTTTTATCGTTGGTGATAAGGTTTCAAGATCAAGGCTGACGACAACGTCACGGAGAATGTTCAAAAACCAGAAAGGTCACTCAAAGCACCCTCACTCAGACTCAATACCTGAAATGTCAAGAAGTTGCACTTATTTCTATTTTATTAATAGTTTTCAAAACAGAGATAAGCACGCTGCACGTGTTTACTGGTAGGTGGGTAAGGCGGTGGTCTTGGGGTTCAGAAAGGGTTAAAACAGGCTGCGATTCAATAACACTTTGTTTATACAGCGTCATTCAAAGTGTGCAACACGAGATCTGTTTGAGCAGAGGACGGCCTGTGACTTTAAACTTTAAAACACAACTCTTGCTCAAGAGAGCTGTTGCTGACATGTAACGTTAAGTTTGATTCAGATGGTTACGATTTTCACGAAAAGACAAACACGCCTCGCTGTCCAGATGTGGGTCTGTGTTCGTTTTGCACAATTGTGCAATTTTCCGTGGAAATCTAGTGAAAAGCCCAAACCCTCACGGCATGTCTTTTCATATGAAATACAGCCCTTTGAACCCCCGTTTAAAAAAAAAAAATTAACAATGCAGCCAAGCTAAAGTTTTCCGAGAAATAAGAGCGATAATACATCAAACACACCATTCGGCTTTTGTACCGTTGATTCACTAATTTACTGAAATACAATAAAAACCAGAGAAAAGAAGAATGTCAGATCCAAACCGGCTTCAGTTGCAGCTCTGCCCGCCTGCAGCCCCTGAGGTGGTAAAACTACAATAATATCTGCCTGTCTGGATGCGTTAAGGGACGGGCAGTGACAGATGGCTCCCTTTCTCTTGGTCCACAATAGGACAGGACTAATGAAAATCTATCTGGAGGTCATGTTTCTTTCAACTGGAGCTATTTCTGGGTTCCTCCAACTTGCCGATGCACATAACTCCTCATGGCGATGGTGAAATTCCAAGACTGTACTGCACATATTAATCTAGGATCATTAGAGATGGGACTGTATTAGAGCTGCCATGCCTCATTGTGGGGATGTGGGGATTATAGGTTTATTATAAGTGTATTTAATTTCATTATTTACTTTTATTTTAAGATTGTTTACCCCTTTTTCATACAACCCATCCATCATTGCAGATAATCCTGAAATATTAGGTGAGACACTGAGAACTGTTTATGGGAATAGTTAAACATATTGGGACCTAAACAAAATGTGCTCACTTGTCAAGCGTTAGTTGAGAAAGAAAATACCACTTTCATAACTGCCGTCATATGAAGCTCCAGCCGGCAGCTTAATATACTGACTGAAAATGGGGATTTAGTTGCCTGGCAAAAATCAGCACATCGAGCATCATAATTAACATGTTATCGTTTGTTTAATCTGTACAGAAACCAAAAGTGTATAAATGACATGGTGAGGTTTTACAGTGGGATGTGAGCCAGACTGTGTCTTGATGGGGCACAGTCGCTGTGAGGTTGCCAGGCAACCAGCAGAGACTCCAGGAAGTCCCTGCCCGGCCAAGACATAGTCCGTAAATAGTCTCCATCGATTTCACACACCCGGGTGAAGATATATGCATTTCCCAAAATGTTGTAATTTCTCTACGTCGAGTGTGTTGGCCAAAAGGAATATAAAATCCTTCCAAGCGCAAAGTGTGATTTTCAAAGGTGCAACATTTCAAAAAATATAAAAAAAATCCAACAGAAAGCTGTCTCCTTTTTCAAAAATACTGTACATCTTTATTGATTGAGAGTTTTTAATATACAGAGCAGCTTGTCGTTTACTGTCCTGTCAGCTTTAACTTCTGTATCTGCATAACATTTGCACCATGTATGTTATTCTGTGGGAGGAAATAAAGTGGAGGCAGACTGCCAGCAAGGGGTAAATTGGAATAAAAGGAAGTCTTGCTGATTCGTTGCCTGGGAACACGTTGGGATGCTTGCACGCAGGTTGAAGGAGACTATATTATTTCTCCTCTCTTTTCTGCTCTATGAAGCAACTTGTACAGTCTGTGTGCCTGTGTGTCACCTCCTGGTCATGTGGACAATATCTCCATTCTTTCTCTCTAAAAATAACACGGCATGAAGCAGCGAGGACTCTGCTGAATGCTTTCGATGCTGCTACACACATCAGTCCGATACACGTAGACTCTTAAGGTCACTGCGCACTAATACGTGTGAGAAATGCTGCTCAGGCCCGAACACTTTGAAGGCTTTGTCGAACTTGGACGAAGATGAAGGCATAGCCAGAGGAAGCTGTGGATCCCACTGTCCTCGAAGGTTGGATCTTTGCGTAGGTGGAAGAAGATGTTTTTATTCTTGCAAGTGAACTGCTTCTCGTTCAGTCCATAGCAAAGTTAACGCGGATCATTCTGCGGTTAGAGCGTCCATCAGCCCCTGCAGACCTGAAGGATGGCTGTCAAAGGTCTGGAGTTGTGCCTGCCCTGAAGTGTATTCAAAGTGTTCCAATACTTCAGTGAAATTAGAGCTGCAACCGTCAGTCGATCAACAGAAGAATAAGCTTTTTACTTATTTTCTTAGCAAAAAAATTGCAGATTGGAGATCCGGTTGCAGATTTTGAAATGTGAAGATTTGATGTTTGCCTTTGTTAAGCATGATAGTTGACTGAATGACCTCGGGACAAATAGATCTGCTTGTTCATAGTCAATTTGTTGCCAACATAACTTTCATGGTCTTAGTCAGCTAAGATTTCTTTGATTAGTCGTTTTTCTTATTTTATTTTATTTTTAATGCTGAATGACTCATATCTCTGGTGAGAAACTCGTAGGCCTAAGAATGTCTTTGGTTCTCCATCGTGAGCAGCTCTGTTGAACATAAATTGAGTGATTGAATATACTGAACATCTGATGAAAAGCTGAGAAATATATTACGTTATTTTAATACGCTTATCCGGTGATGGATTCTGTGTAAACCTCTGCCAATCGATTTATTAAAGCAGACTGTGCTTAAGAATAATGTGCTATGGCTTGTGAAACATCTGGATTCAAGTCCCCACTCGCCCATGTCCTGTTTGAGTACCTCTGCTCTGTTCCAGCCATCATTCCAGAGAATAATTTGTTTTGACAGCAGTCGTGATTGCACAGCTGGCACCACACTGGCTGAAACTGGTACTCTCATGTCCACACTTCTGCAAAAATAATGTTACTGGCAGTGAAGCAGAATTCGTTATTTATTCAACATATGACATCTAAAGAGTAGATTTCTACCAGAGGGAGAATTTTATTGGCCACCGTGCCTCATTGTGTGGCTCAAGGGCTTGTGGGTAATTATTGCTACACCGCACTTTGGGGGCCTAAAGGAAACAATATGTTATATGTCCCACTTGGACACTCTGGGCCATGCAAACAAACCGTGCTGCAGATGTAGCCGAAACAGACAGCTGTGAGTAAAGTTAAATTCATCCGAGGATTAAGTTCCTCTGGGATTTTGATTAATTATGTGACGATTTAAATGTGAAACCAGAACATTTATTTAGCAAAATGGAAAGTGAAACCCGTGAGACAGCTGCACATTTGTTTTGAAGGAAGACATTAAACAAGAAAATAATTTAAACAAAGATGACAGATTGTTGTTGTTTTATGTTATTGTGTCTGTATACTGTTTCAAGTCGACACGTCGGTGTCGTGCACATAAAATTATACCTGAAACCTCAATGAATAATTGATGTCTCATCACAAACTGATGCTAGAGAAAATGGAAGGCTCCTAAAATAACAGCCTTTTCGGTGCCTCAAATTCTAAACTTATTTGCTCTTCAGATGAATAGGAGTCTGTGTTTTATTATGAAATCTGAATCGGAAGATCACTTAGTATGCCCCGTAGACACAGTTTGTTCTGTCTTTGTGTGTGTGTGTGTGTGTGTGTAAACAAGTACTTGTTTGTTAAACAGGACAATTCAGGGCATCCACAGTAAAGTCATTTTAATTTAAAAAAAAGAAGAGAAGTGTGTTTTTATGCAGCGAAAAAGAGAACCTCTGAAACTAAGAGATTGGAATATGGATGTAGCTTCGTGGAGTTGGAAAGAGAGTCTCTCTGTTTTTGAAGAAACTTATTAGGGCATGTTCAGGATGAGGGTGGAAACAGTTTATGAGAGAATACGCTAGTCAACTGAAGGTAGGAGGGCTCTTTGAGGCTGGTGCTTTGACCCCAACATTTGACTCCAATGCTTATAGTTTTTAGCAGAAATAATATTGACAATTTCCCCATGTTCCTTTTTCATGTTAGCATGCCATCATCTTCTAATTAGCTCTAAAAGTAAAGTAGGGTTAAGGCAGATGTGAATGTTTTAGTTTGGAGGTGTTTTGCCATCCACCAGGGTGGGTCAAAATATGACCTCATGATGGTGCCAGTTGGAATATTCACCAAAGTGAACACAGTTCCTCCTGAGGGGGACACGGATGTCTGTACTAATTATTGTGACAATCCATTCAACGGCCATTAGGGTTTATCCTTTTGAGCGTTGTGAATATCCGTACCAAATATTGATACAAATCCCCCCCCCCCCCCCCAGAAGCTGAGACAAAAACGCCATCATCATGATGTCACGAGGATCACCAGTCAAGACAGTCAGATCCATTCTCCGGTGGACCACGAATGTCTACGTCGAATTTCATGGCGACCCATCCAACAATTCGGTCTTGCGACTGACGTCGATCCTCCCTGGAGCCATTACTGACTAGGACGTCGAGCGAGCTTTAGAATGGAAGTAGACGTATACGGAAACCCAGGATGGATAAAGAAAGCGGAGCAGAGCGTAACAGTAGAATATAGGTTAGAGAGATGGAGGGAGGACACAGCAAAGCCAGAGAGTGGAGGAGACAGATAGCCAGAGGAAGTGAAGACGAGGCAGAGAGAATGCAAGAGGCCTGTGTGTGTCTCCAGGCAATGGGCCTTATGTGGCTTCAACACTCCCCTTCACCATCTGTCACAACCCACACTACAGGAAAAAGGAGAGGAGCGCCACCAGCGCTCATCTCTCCCAGTTTCACTCCGACTATGTCAGCACTGCCGCAGAGCCTTAGTGGCTCCCATCCTCCACCCCATTCCACATTTATATTTCATATTTACATGCAGCGCATTTAGCTGACACTCATGCAAAGCAATCATAAGTGCATAACAGTGGAATAGGGTCACTACTGTAGTATATTCTTTACTCTACTCTTTCCTGTTTCTTTCAGTTCCTCTGTTTGTCTTTTTCCTTCACTCCTTTTATTCTTCCTCTCTTGTTTCCAGAACATATTTTCACACTTTAATTTGCTTTCCATCGGCTCTCAGAATGCCCCCATTAATAGCATGTTTAATTCTCTCTCTCTCAGCCGGCGATATTATTCAGAGTCCTTGGGATTTGCATCAATGTCAAGCCTCCACACACCGTTAGCTGCTGGAGTGCGTGAGTGGGGAGTGGATCCCGTCTCCCCAACGTCTTAATTGCTGCCTCCTGGTTGGCCGTTCCCGGCGCGAGGACGGCGCCGCCGACTTGCCAGTGTGGTTACAAGTCGGTTTTCATACTGGTTAGGATTATACGATTTTTAATTCCTTTTGCTTCCCCGCAGCAGAGGCAGACGCACATTCCTCTGGTTCACTGATGTTTAACCGCACAGTATTGGAGATTACCGTATACCTCAATGTCAAGCACTCACACTCACATGCTGGAATGCATATGAGTATTGCTATATTTTCTTGTTCTTCTGCACAACAATATGGTCCTTGTCTTTTGTGGGAGTAACTAGCAAAATGTTCAGGCTTCTAAAGGATGCTCACCCGTCACTAAATATGACATTTTCAGAGGAAGTGAATCCGATGCGCTAACGCAGGCCTCGTTGAAGAGATCGAGGAGAAGCAGGATGTTACCGCCTGAAAGGACGAGCGTCTCCCCCATTGAGGTGTCAGCTGTGCTCTCTTAGAAATCGGTGACGCAGGGGGAATAACACACATGTGCGAGCGCACACTCACACGCGCTTTACATTTGTATTCCTGCAGTCACCTACACACACACACACTTGATCTGAGAGAATAATCTGCGTTTGGGAACATTTCACCTCATTGCTTATTCATAGCCTGGCATTGTGTTTATGAGTTATTCATGCCTGCGCTTGTGATGTCTGTCTATTCCAATGAGTAATGGGGGCTAATTGTACGTGTGTGTGTCGATGGCGTTAAAAGGCAGATTGAACCAAGAAAAGGCATTTTCATCAAGGAGGTTCTTCTCGCTGGATTTGCTTCACAGCGCCACGAAGGATGACACATGCGGAATGAAAAGGGTTTTTTGGGATTATGGAAAGTCAAGATAGAATTTCCAGTTCCAGGATTTGTATTAGCTTGCAACAATATCATATGCACTGGCAACAGATGAATGTTTCGCTGGCACCTGCGTGAGCACAGATCTGTCATAATTAGTGCGGCGTTGTGATTTTTGGGATGACGCAGGGGCTTATTACTGTGCATCGCGCTTCAAAGAGGGACTTCGAGAGGAAATCAAGGGTACGATTAGTTTCAGCTATACAACCGAGATTTCTCTGGAAGCAGAAACTGAGCCAAAGAGGCATGTGTGAAAACCACAAACCAGGAGGTAATATATCTAACAGGGCCGATGTTTTTTTGTTCTTACATCTGAACCCCGCTGTCTCGACGGAGCTGCCCTATCCGTGTCAGACAGACGCTGAGCTCTAACACCTTGTTGTTTCCTGTTTGCGAGTCTGACCCAGCTTGTTATTTAACCGGGTCTCGTTTGTTTGTTTGTCGGCAGAAGAAGCCACAGGTTACGGGCCAGTGTTTGAGGAGCAGCCGGTGGATACTATCTACCCCGAAGAGTCGCCCGAGGCAAAGATCACCATGAGCTGCCGGGCCCGGGCCAATCCACCTGCCACATACAAGTAACATATGTTCCCCATAAACCCAGTCTCATTACTACCCGCTGTGGGCCTCCCATCGCTCGTCATCTCTCTGACTGTTTTAGGATCTGCCTGTAAATAGCGAGGTCACACAGATGTGGATCTTAACCACGATGCACCTCAAAGGTTTATGATGTGTGTGTGTGTGTGTGTGTGACCATCCAGCAGGGCATGCATGTGTGATACATTTTCACCAAATGGTTGTGTCGTTGATCCGCCAATCGGCGGCAACTCGCTTTGTTTTCGTTTTTAAATGCCAAAATATGACACGACCGGAAAAAAAAATGAATAACAAACAGGATGTTGTTCCTGCAGCAGCAGCAGCACTCACGGCACCGCCAACGTGGCTCAACCTCATCTTGCAACTCAAAATTGAAAGCGCTTCACATGATCCATTTCAATTCAGATGTAAATGTGTGTCAATTATATTGCTTGGCATCCTCCAAGTCGGAGAGCTCAGTATTAGATGTCAGAGGAGAAGGAATTAGCTTTGACCACAGCTGGTATGAAGTGTTTAAGATGGTTCATCTACATGACATTTGTTATTGATATATAACAGCTTTTTAAAGATCTTGGCTAATTCGTACGGTATGTGCAGACATTGATTGCAAGAAAGGTGTGCCACATGTAGAAACTCCCATAACGTACTTCACAGCATACTGCCTTCACATTGCACCACTCTAGTGACCCTAATTTGTTTCCCTTGCAGGTGGAAGATGGACAGCGTGGAAATTGACTTGGATACACAAAGCAGCCACTACAGTTTAGTGGGAGGCAACTTGGTCATTAGCAACCCCATTAAAACCAAGCATGTCGGACAGTACTTCTGTTTCGCTACCAACATCTACGGCACGGTCATCAGCCGAGAGGCCTCAGTCCAGTTTGGATGTAAGTAACCCAGATGTGAACCCCATTTGGGCTGCCGTGATGTTCAGTCCGGTAGCGCACAGATCTAACAGAAAACTGCCCTCCAGCTGTCCTTTCATGCTTATTAAGCGTGGTGAAATTGCAAAGGGCAGCTGGGACAAATCATAAATGGTGTGGAAAGTGCAATTATTGAATGGTCTAACTTTACGATGCCAGCATGGCTAAAGCATTTTTCTTTGTGTGTGTGTGTGTAAACTACAGCTCAATTAAAAAACAGTTTAACTTTATGCATCCTTTCGTGTTGGTTTTATAAAAAATTAGCTCGAGGAGACTCTCAAATAGGAAAGCATGACAGTCGATTCTGAGTAGCTCTTGAGTCCGCCGTACAATTGATTTTTGTCTCCGCCTCGCTCAGACCTGGACCTTTTCTCGTCGGAGGAGAGGGAGTCGGTGTACGTCAAAGAGGGACAGGGGGCGGTGCTGCTCTGCGCCCCCCCACCACATCATCCAGGTACAGCATGTGACAGATGAGTGTGCTTCTGCTGAAGGGTCCCTACAGGTCTGCGTTCAACCTCCATCACCATGTAGCCGTAGCATCTGGTTGATTGAAGTGGGTGGACGGACGTCGGCACAGTAGTTAGCACTGTTCCCTGGTATGAGCAGCTGGACTGAAGAGTGTACATTCCCCATATATTTAAACGAAAGTGTGAGCGTCATTAGAAAAGTGAGCTTTTTTCAAAATGCACATATGGGATTTCATGACACTGATAAACGGATTATATGAAATGAACCAAAGATGTGTTGTCCCCTGTTGGCTTGGGATTGAATTGCCCTTCTTAATGTCCTCTAAGGTATAAAAATAATGACATCACCGACTTTGTCACTGTCTCATTATGAGTTTTAAGCTTTTTTTCTTCTTCTCAGTTTGCAGCCTTACCAATGCTGGTTTCACTTCAACTCCCTTATGGATGTAAAAGGGAAATAATTCAACATGTTTCATTAGTCTAATATCTAGTTCACGCTACAATGTCATTACAAGGGTTGTTGTTTCCCCCCCCCTTCTATTTGTCTGCTTGTGGCCTCAGTTTTTTTAAGCTTTTTAATAGCATTGCAGTTAATTTAGCCATAGCCATCAAACCAAATAGCTGTACACATATTTTCCATATTCACGCTTATGCAAATCTGTCAAACAGAGCAGTCTGAAAGCATTGTTAACTCTCTCCACGGCATCAGAATTACCTCGACGAGCCAATGTGCTCACAGTATTCCTCCATTATGCCTCTCAGCTAAAAGAATTATAAGATTTCATCTGAAAGGTCAATAGACGCTTGAATAATAAATCCCCCTCAGCGCCGAAGAATTGGGCTACTTCTATTTGCATGTGAGCCGGTTTCGCATCCGATCCCCTCGGCTCTTTCCAAAGCTCCCGCTGTGCGTCCGTCCAGGGTCTTGATTGACGGGTGCCGTTTTGTCGTTTCTCCTCCTGTGCAGATGAGCTGTCGTTCCGATGGATCCTCAATGAATTCCCCACCTTCATCCCACTGGACAAGAGGCGTTTTGTCTCCCAGATAACGGGTAACCTCTATATCTCCAAGGTGGACTCCTCCGACAGTGGCAACTACTCCTGCATCGCGTCCAGCCCGTCCATTTCCAAGAGTGTTTTCTCCAACTACATCCCCCTGGTGCCTCTGGCTGAACGTCAGTACCTCACTCTCTGCTTCATATTTCTGACCTTTCTTTAAATTGTGATTACATTGGAGCTGTTCCTGGTTTCTCCAGTTTTATAGCCAGTGACCTTAAAAAAGCCAAGGTCAAATGATGGTGTGATACCACAATAACATGCAATGCACTGCAATTCCCTGCAATTAATGTCCCTCCTTTGCAATACAAAACATTTGTTTTGATGTATATAATGCAATTAAGCTCAACACAATATCGAAATACAACAGAGAGACGACGGTTTGGATAAATAAATAGTCTCCAGACTTTTTGAGGTGTGATTATAAAGATGAGTTTGAAAAATAAGCTCCAAGAGAGGAAGTGACTCTGCCTGGCTGCAGCAAAATAGCACATTGATTTTTCTGTCTCTCACGTCGCTGCTGAAGCATCATGTTTAATCACAACAATGCTTGTTTTAAAAGTGATAAAGGTCATGCCACTGTTGTTGTAAACTAGATTTATAGGATGAAATCAGCTCAGAGTTAAATTGACACGCACACACACACTTGCTTTGAGACGGAGCCAGCATGTTATAAAGATACTAAAAAATACCTACAACATGAACAGCACCATAGAGAGCACAAACTAGTGTACAAAGATGTGGTTATTAATGCTCTGTGTGTATGTATAAGAGGTACAAACAAAAAACTAGACCACAATTTCATCATTTTCCTCACTGGCCTTCCCAGATCCCATCAGTTATTCCACTGTTTGATTTGAACTTTCATGGTCATGTAACTTGACCTGCTTCACCTGTGGCAGATTTGAAAAGAACTAAAGTTCCCGAACACAGAATAAAACGTTGTGTCCCACCAAAGAGGTCAAGATCAAAGCCGAGCCGACCATTTGTTTGGGCTCCCTCATGCATATGTGTATTACTATGAGCTGCCTTCTGGGTATGTTGTGTCCTTTACTCAACTCTAATTAGTTTGTGTTTGGGAGGGAGTTCAGACCTTTTGAAAAGCGCCTTGTGTATATGTAGATAGGACACAATGGGCCTCATTTCTCCAAAATTGCTTTTATGCTTTATATCCATTCTCTGTAAATAGAAAACCTATCCAAACATTCTTAACCATCTAGATCCGTCCATAGGTACAGTGTGTAAACACCACAATCTGGTTACAGAAAGCAGGATAAGCCCTGATGTGGGCAGGTGTTTCATTCACTTTAGTTATGTTACTAGTTTGTCCTTAAAACCAAGAAATGATGATCTAAAAATCAAAGTGATAGTATGACACCTGGAACAGATATATTTCAGTGCTGCACCTGTACCCTGCTGTCTGTATTACCGCTAATGACAACAATTCAAACCATCAGACCGGTAAATGCTCCGGTGCTCTATTTGAACTGTGTCTTCATTCTCCCCTGCTGAGGTAAATGTGTTAGTGCAGACATGACACAGAGGCTGAGCTCTTGACCTCACAGCATAGATCCACACACGGCATCTTGTTCTTGACTTGAAATCAAGTTTACAGGTTTCATTCTAAACTGACAAACTCCTGTGCCTTAGGCTGCGAGAGACAAACCCAGTTCAAATGAGTCACTGCAACTGCCTAAAAGAAACATGAATACGGGGAGTGTTGGTCCCTCATGTTCCATGTAAACGTCATAACCCAAATATTGTAAAAGAGAAAGCCATTGTGTCCCTGACCTAAAAAGCCTGGTTATGCATGTGCTTTGTGTGTGTGTGTGTGTGTGTGCTTCAGTAAAGAACATTTACAAAGAAGTATCTTTTGTTTAATTTCACCCAAGAAGAGGCTTTTAAAAGAAACCTTGAATCAAACAATGGTGAACATGCTCTCAAAATCATCTGGGACCTGTGTTTGTTTCAGGCTTCGCTGGTAGAAATGTTTTCATCACCTGAGTCATGATTCTGGCTTGTTCTTTTGCCTTTTAGGTCCCATCAGGAAATACCCTGCTGACCTCAAAGTCAAGTTCCCAGATACCACTGCTCTGGTGGGGCAGAATATCACCTTGGAGTGCTTTGCTCTTGGGAAGTAAGTGTGACAGATCATTGCCTCTGTTTGACATGTGCACCGTTTGGACTGGAAGCTTACGTGAAAGTGAGTCCAATCTTCTCAGTTACAAGTGTTATAAAATATATTATAATATCCTCAAAGGAGAATTGAAATGAAGATGGAACACGTTTCAGAAGTTGTTTATGCTCACTCGGTAATGAAATGAGGAAAGGTTACTCATTAAATAAGTTCATTGACATTGATGCGGCACATCAATACATATATATATTCAAAAAACAAAAATACAACATTTTTAATTATAGGCATGATGTATCAATCTCTCAAAACACCACATTAGTTCACCCTTATTAGTGCACAGTAAAATGTTGTTTACTGTAGATCGCCTGAGATGCACTGGCTGTGCTCAGAGCTAAATCATTCATAACGCATGTTTCAGAACGATGATGACTTGGGAGTGCAGTGGTGCGTTAGTGATGCAGTTAAAGCCTGCCTGCCTTGTGTGTTATTATTTATTCATCTCTCTCTCTCTCTCTCTACCCTTCCCAGTCCTGTCCCCGAGATCCGCTGGAAGAAGTTGGACGGACAGCTTCCCCCCAATCACGAGTTGCGTATGTCGGGGGCTCACCTGCACCTGTACAATGTGCAGTTTGAAGACGCGGGCAGCTTCCAGTGTGAGGCGGTGAACTCGAGAGGGAAGGACTACCACGCCGCACGCGTGTCTGTGGAAGGTAGGCGGCGTGCTGTTTGTCATGTCATTGTCGTCTCCTCCTAAAACTCAATAGCAGGCAATGCACTCGTTCATCGAATGTAAAGCTTATTCTTCATAAACGTTATCTCTTATCTTCTGGACACTGTGTTGCGTGGGGGTACATTTACCAGCCCTAGTATGCTTTGACAGGTTTTTCTTTCTTTAGATTTAACACCTACTGTTATGCCTCAAGTATCAAATCACATATTATTGAGCGTCTTTTTTTAGTTTCAAACACTTTTTCAAACCCAACTCTGATTTTTCTCATTTGCAGCTTTTCCTGAGTGGGTGGAGCAGATGAGCAGCACAGAGCAGGACCTGAGCAGGGATTACACGATGCCCTGCGTAGCCAGCGGCAAACCTGAACCACGCATCCGCTGGCTGAAAAATGGACAACTGGTAAAATTATGACTAATAGTATTTGTCTCGTCTCTTGAACCTTTAATTTAGCTATAGCTGTGGTATAAGCAGAACCCCCCCTCCCCCAACCCCTTAGCATCTCCTCGAGGTGCACAGTGTGCATCCCAGAATTGTTCCAGTAGCACAGCAGTGACAGGAAGCTGGCACTGTGGGGACACATCATGTCAGGAGAAAGGACCTGTTGGTATTGAGTGTGTGCCAGCGTGGGTTGTGTAACCCTCCATAGAAACACCTGTCATCAGCACTGAAAGATACCCAAGAGAGTAACAGTTAGTGGCAGCAGAGTGGGGGAGCTTGTTTGATATATGCGGCGGGATTCATCATTATGCATTAATGAAATCCTCTCCCAGTCAAATATACAAATTGGTCTTCCGCACCTCTGTGGATTTCAACAATGATTTCAATCATTTGCTTACTAATAGAATTGAAACTGTATGAATGTGGAACGCCGATATTTTAACTCCACACTCATGTTATTTCCCCACAGTCTCACAGGAAAGAGATGAGGTTCAGCAGCTTGACGTTCGACGATTCAGGGATGTACCAGTGCATCGCAGAGAATCACCACGGAGTCATATATGCCACTGCCGAGCTGCGCGTGTATGGTGAGTCACATTTGAGCTGCATCAGAGATGTAAAGGTCACAATTGAGAGGAACTAATTGGAGCTCTTTAGGATTTATGGAGTGCAACGTCAGATTTGCTATTGAAAAAAAAAAATACAATTACACAGAATGCGGTCTACGAATTCACTTTGGACATCCACATTATCATAGTAGGTACACGACACATTTGTATTGATGTAAAACGGACCGCACAATTATGCAGGTGATGCATATTCCGATAAGTTTGTGATGTCCCTCCTCAGCCTGTGCTCCCACGTTTGAACACAACCCTGTGAAGAGAGTCATGGCAGCCAAAAACGGCCGGGTGGTGATCGAATGTCGACCCAAAGCGGCTCCAAAGCCCTCCTTCTCCTGGAGCAAAGACACCGAGCTCCTCCACAACCACACCAGGTGAGCAGTCTCCATCACCCTTTCTCTGGCTGGGAGACGCATCAGGATCTGGGTCACATGAGCACGAGGCCGAAGTAACTGAGAGCTGTGGCGCCTCGCTCCTCTTCAGGGGCTCGACGCAAAACAGCTTAGTGACTTTGGGGATCTAAATAAGCTCTAGATCGCCTCAGTTTACTTTGCGCCAGAAAATCTTTAGTGTTGTTGTTGGTGAGTGATTGCTGTTTGTTGGTTGCCATGCAAGTGATTTCTGTTCGTTGGTTGCCATGCAAGTGATTGCTGTTTGTTGGTTGCCATGCAAGTGATTTCTGTTCGTTGGTTGCCATGCAAGTGATTGCGGTTTTGTTGGCTGCCAGTGATTGCTGGGCACTGCTCCGGTGGTTGACATGAAACTCCTTCTCAAGCTCGTCGAAGTGGACGGTCTGGATGTGTAGAGCTTCTGTCATTTGCTCCTCACTGACAAAACAAGCCTAATCTGAGAGCTCTAAGCCCCCCCAGGCCTCCTCACCCCCCCACCCCCACCCCCCATGCACCACAGTGGGGTCTCACGTAGAGGGGGGAGCAGCGGCCACATTACTATGCAGCATATGCCTCATAACAATCTGGATGGTGGCTGTCGCGGGCATCTGGCTCGAGCATGAATATGAAACACGCAGATAGAAATTAATCCAACGTCGTCGCCTCGCTTTTTTTTTTTTGTGTCTCGCTGAATAGTTTTCAAGTTGACTTGTCTTCCTTGTAAAAACGTGACTCCCATTAGGGAACCGGCAAACACACTTTCAACATTTTTCATCATCCACATGAAATAACGTACGCTTGGACTTTCGACCTTCGTCTCGTGCTGAATATTTATCATCTTGCATCGCTCTCTCTTGTCGGCGTGGAAATAATGAATTCCGGTGTCTCCTTAGGGTGTTCATCTGGGAGGATGGGAGCCTGGAGATCCGGAACGTGACACGCGCAGATGAAGGCAGGTACACCTGCTTCGCCGAGAACGACCGGGGCAAGGCCAACAGCACGGGCTCTCTGTTGGTTACAGGCAAGTTCAACAGCTAATGAGCAACGCTTAATTGATAACGCTCCTCTTCATCCCTCCTTTTTTATAATCCAGGACATCTTGTGTTGCTTTGACTGACGTCAGCCTCTCAGTCCCACTATTAAAGCGTTCCGACCTCCAAATGTCTGCTGTTGAATTATTACCAGAGTGACAGTATGCCGGCTACTGGTGGGTATTCAGTCATTCGCCAAGGACTGAAGGCTCCAGATCCAATGTGGCGGGATGCACTGTTCAATGAGGAATGAGGAGAGGACTTGAGTTATGAGATAGTTTGATTGAATAGCATAATAACATTGATATGAGTTTTTTTTTTTTTTCTTCAAACATTCATTCAATCTCAGCTGTCAAACTGTTTTCGTTGTTGTTGTTGTTGTACAGTTGATCTCATGTGATGATGCACAGCTCTTTTCTGCCCTCTTCTGGACATTTGTGTACATTGAAGCATTCAAGCTATTTCATATCAACACCACAATTACCATTGAGCTGTCTGCTACGTGACTGCTTTTTCTTAATTTAAGTCACTTACCTGTTATTTTCATCCACCTCATCACATTTTCAATTAACCAAATGACCCTTCATTTGATCTCTTTCTCATCGTCACTGGTTCCCTTGTGCCTCCTGTGTTTCTCCTCAGAGTCCACAAAGATCACCTTGGCACCGTCCAATGCTGATGTGAAAGTGGGAGAGAACACCAGGATGCAGTGCGCCGCGTCACATGACGCTTCCCTGGACATCACCTTCGTCTGGTCCCTGGATGGCCGGGTCATTGACTTGCACAAGGAGAGTCACCATTACGAACGCACCCTGGTGAGACAACATGTTGGTTCATGAAATATTCTAAAGGTATATGAAACATTAATAGTTTAGCTTGATAGCCCTAAATTTGCCCCCCTTTTGCCAAATCTCAGCTCTAGTCTGGAGTTCATCCAGTCAAATCATATTGCAGGTCGTATTTTTATTGGAATACCTGAAATGGAAAAGTACAGCCTGCTTTAAATGGATATGACTCTAAAAGCCATTTCACATTCCTTCGCTGAGTGCAATAGTGCATTGTATATCAATTTAATAGCAATTTCCGCTAACATCCATTATTGTTGACATGACCTACTCTCACTCTTGGCTCAGCTCTAACCATCAGTTAGCGGTTAGCATTTCTCATTTGCCACTCTGCCCACTAAGCAAACACTATTATGATTGTGATTGATGATCCCCCCCTTTTTGTACACAAGGAGGATTTTCCCCTCATATAAATGTGGTCCGGTTCCACTGAATACAGTTTGTGTGGTATTAGCGAAGCATGTTTGAGTCTCAAACTGCGAGTTCAATGCAGTCGTGAATATTAGAGAGTGCAAACACTGTGTGGAGGCTTACACATCTTCATAGGAGCAGAGATGAAGCCTTTGAGCTGGAGTCCATGTCCAGTTGACCTTATTGGATGTTGAGTTGGATAACTCAGTCCTTCTGCTCTTGCGGAATTACGCTGGTGTTTGAAATAATATCTCCTTTTCCATATTTCAAGATAAGTTTCAGGCACAGGGAGACAATATTTTACATTATAATTTTGCTCTCACAAGAACACAGTGGGAAGGCTTTGCCTCATTATCTATGACGTTTTGCCTTCTCCTAAATAAACTGTTGTGTTGTTTATTGCAGAATGGAAGCTCAAACGGCGAGCTACTGATCAAGAACCTCCAGCTGAAGCATGCTGGACGCTACACCTGCACTGCACAGACCCCCATTGACAATGTGACGGCCGCGGCCCACCTGGTCGTCAGGGGTGAGTCACGAGTGGCACATCTACATACATCTCAAAGGCTCTCGAGACATCCAACATGAAATCACATTATTCTCTATCATTTCTAACAGTTTGGGTTATTTTACACGACAGATTTCTGTATTTTGTGTTGTGTCTGTGCTCTTCTTCTAGCTGTGGTTCGTTTGGGTTCTGTCATTCAGATCTGATTAAGCTCCGCCCACACAGTCCGGATGAAGCAGTTAGTTAGTGTTAAACTCCAGATAAATAATAATAATAATAATAAGTATTAAGATGGTTTTTTTTTTTTTTTCAAACGTTATGAGTGAAATATGTAGGATTTGAAGCGAGGTTTCCAGGGCGGTTAGTTCCATCGAGCTTATTAAACTGAACACAAGACAAATGAATTTCACGGTTCATTAGGCACATATTTCTAAAACAACTCATTAAAATTTTTCCCCGACTCTTTCTTGTCAAACCCAGCGTGTGAAAAAAGAGAGAAGAGACGCAGAGAGATAACACAAGTACTGCATCTACAGAAGTTCATCTTTTCCAGAGTAACCAGACCGAGACTCCAGACAAAGGACAGCAAGAGAGGAGGCCGCTAGTTAACCCACAACTCTGTGTCCAGCCAGAAAAAAGTATATAAATGTAGTTAATTTGATAAACTCCCAATATAAGCTGTCGCTGTGGTTGATTAATTAGAAGCAGTTGCAGATTTGTTTAACTAAATGGAGCAAGCAATGCTTCTGTATCCTTATGAGTGTCAGCCTCCACTTCATCATAACCCAATAAAGTAGCGCTTTTTATAGAGTAGCGTGAGAGCTGTTGACGTTACAGCTCGTGGTTGTTAGTTGTGTAATGCCATGTAATACGTATTTGATGACTGAAGTGTGTCGGACATGATACATTTCTGTCCTTCACCACAATATTTTGATACGGAGAGCTGCTGATTACAGCACTTGTTCTCCACAAACAGATATCAACACGCACAAAACGAACCCTGCCGCTCTTCCGCAGTGCGCCGTCTGTCATTTATTGTATTTCACCTTGTGGGTGACTCATCAGCTTGTTTTCACCCCTTCATATCCTGATGAGTGACAGCTTGCCTTACGGCCTCTCCTCGGCTCTTGAAGGGCTCAGTGTCGGTGGACAAAGGATCCCTTCAGATAGGAACCCAAGTGAACTGGTTGCCAGTGATCCCTGTTGGGCCCTGGGTGTGCTGCCACCGCTGCTGCTTGCTGAGCAGGTGTCGACAGACGGCCAGGTGAAAGCACAGCAGCTGACGATAACGTTTCCCAGAGTGGAACCAAAACACAGGCAACTGGGCCGCTCCTAATGGAGTGCCAAATGCCTGCAGTCTGGGCTGCAGCGAGCTGCAGATGAAAGACGGCCATTTATCACGGCAGATGAGGAAGCAGATCCGCTTCGGGAGATTGTCCGAAGCTAAAAACACAATTCTCCACCTGTAGCTTGTTATTGGTGGGGATTTGCGATCGGGAGAAGAGCTGTTTCCATATGACGGGCGTGTGTGTTATTGTAGCGTATGTTACGGCCTTGCCCGGGATTGCCGTTGAAATGTGGCTGTGTTAATGTAATTGTCTGTGAATTGGGTAAACTATTCAAAGGCTGTATTACATTTGGTTCTTGGGAGTGAAGGATGTCAGTTAGTTCAAAGCGCTGAAGCTTATCAGACACAGTGTTGGACAGACATGGACAATATATGAATATTTCAGCTCTTACAGTGTATTGTACAAAAAACAAAATACTTTCTCTTCTGACTTGTAGAGGAGAGGCGACGCTAAGGGGCTGTCCAGCTATGTCTAATCGCCTTACTTGTCTCGGCTCATATTCATAACTTGGAAAAAAGTAAATCCTGGATGATTTTTCTGAGGCTGTGGGTTGGGAGGCTAACCTTAACACAGTCTGGGTTTTCAATTAGGCCATTTTTATGTTCCAAAGGAAGAAACGAGAGGAGCACTGGATTCAGAGGCTTTTTGCTTGAACCGTAGTTCATGTCAGTTAATGGGCTCTAATGCTGTAATCCACATCAGTCTTTGCTGTTGAAGAAGAGACCGGAAAGAGAAGATGTAAAAAGCTTCGACGTGCTGCGTTTCATGGGCATCAAACAGAGGAGATTGGTGTTGAAGTATTACGTTGTTTCACGGCTCATGACTTTTGCCAATAATTTCCTCATGATCTTGAAAAAAGATGAAGCTCTTTCAGAAACGCGATGTCCACTTTCTGTCTCTCTGCAATTTTAAAGTATGGATGTTCACTCTCTGCCTGAGGGACGTATACAGTATATACAACTGTTTAGCCCCTCTTGTATTCATTACCCATCAACAAAAACACTGATAACGTGTCTCTTCTTCTTGTCTCTACCCCAGGTCCCCCCGGAGCCCCAGGTGGGGTGCGAGTGTTGAACAAAACTGACAAGAGTGTAACATTGCAGTGGAGCCGTGGAGCAGACAACCACAACCCCATCTCCAAATATACCATCCAGTACAGGGACTCCTTCTCAGAGGATGTCTGGAAGAACGCCACGACATGTGAGAGCTTCAGCACACTCAAATAAACACTGCTACCTGAATGCTGAGCTGGCTCCAGTGTTATAATACTGTGGGTCATGCCACGTAGTTATATTGTAGGCCTACATGGTGGTTAATGTCTCTTTAAAGACGGCTAAAATAGAATTAAGTCACGCATCAAGGCTTTGAAATATAGGAACGTATTCTGAAAATAGAACTTCATTATTGTTTTAAAAGACTTTTATTTATTTATTTTTCTAAATAGAGGGAAAGCAGAACCTATATTATTACGATGCTGTAAATCCCTGACATTTTGGCATTGTAAAATGAAATCTGTGCTTTTTCGCTCCAGCTCCCGCGGATGTAGAGGGGAATGCGGAGATGGCCACAGTGGTGGATTTGTTCCCCTGGATAGAATACGAGTTCAGAGTGATTGCCACCAGCACTCTGGGGAAAGGAGAGCCGAGCAGCCCGTCGCCTAAAGACAAAACCCTGGAAGCATGTAAGACCACGGCCTGACGTCGGGCTAACACTTGGTACATATAACTGACAGTGAGAAGATGCAGAGTAACTTTAAATGTCATGGAAATGTGGTCCTACGGCCCAGCTTTCCATCCTGATATTTATTCTTCACCGTTCAATTACAGCGCTGTTTACTTGTGTTAAGTATCGCTGTAGAAATGAGTCAGCAGAAATCCCATCAATCTGAACTTCCTACGGTAGAAGCATGCTGCCAAGCTCACCACACAAACCTCTACAAATGAGCACTCTGCTGGAAACTGTATACTAAAAATTCAATTATAAAATAGAAATCACAGGCCTACAATGACCTCTCTTAAAAAGAATACCCTTCATTTGAGAGTGAGCTACCAGACGCAAGACAAAACCAGAAGACCTTTGCCTCCTTTCGTGGCAAGGTTCCCACATTGACCATATGGTGTTGCATTTGGCACAGTTCAAAGACATCGATATTGTATTTGCAGAGGAAGGATGTTTCAGGACCGCTGCCAGGGATAGGTTACAGCCTGTGTGGGTTGGCGTTGTTTGTGTGGATTCTTAGCATGTGGGCTCAGAGTTCTGCTGTCGCTGTCTCATTGTAGTTCCTGTGGTGGCGCCCTCTGACGTCGGTGGCGGTGGAGGAACGAGCCGAGAACTGACCATCACGTGGACGGTAGGTCTGGACCTGCCACCGGAGGACGGGGCTCATGTTTAAAGCTCACAGAGAAGGAGACACGGCGCCATTATCTCACCTCAAGCTCATTTCTAGTCAGAATGGATTCCATTTCTAAAGACAATAATAACCTTTGGAGCCCTGTTGCTCCACAAGGGAAACATGCCAGAACAATGAAAAAGAAACAGACATCATTCCAACAATAAAAGGCTGAGGAAAAAAACAAAAAGAACATCTATTTCAGTGAGGTGCTGGCTCACACACGCACTAATCACTCCAGTTCCATTTATTTCAACTTTGATCAATGTTTTGGCAAAATTTGCCATACTTTGATGATACAAATAAAAGTGGTTCGTGAATTTAAAGGAAGCCATTGATAGTTTTCCAGTCACTTTGGAAGACTAACAATGAAGTCATATCAAAAGATGAGCAGAGGAACTGAAGCATTTAATTGTCTCGTACTTTATACCAAACAAAACAACACCCCCATCAACAAAAATCAATGCCTGAACTGAATCATTATCTTCCGTTTCCCCGCTGCAGCCATTGATAAATTAGCTCTCATAGGTAAATTGCCTTGGAGGACGAGGCGTTGCGCTCGGAGATAGGTTGGCGGTGCCTAGTGCAGGCACGTCTCGCTGGAAATATGATGATGAGAATAAAGTGCCAACAAGGGAAACGAGGCGTCGGGAAAGATCAAGAGGGACGAGCCAGCAAAGCTTCACAACTCTGAACTCTTGTGTATCACTCACAGAATGCTGTCATTTGCCCCAACATGTACAAATCATCAAGTGGAATTGGCCTTTTCTGAGTCTTGCTGTTAATCCGAGTATACAGCACACGCAGTGAATGATGCTTGATATTTATAATGCGAACTCTGACCGGATTATGTTTAATTCACATTAGGGGGTACGCAGGGTCGAGGGTTGTTTTGGATAAAACATTTGCCACATTAAAGTAATGTTTGATGTTTCTGCCATCAGCCTGTGCAGCCGCAGTACTACTACGGGCCGGATTTTGGCTACATCGTGGCCTTCAAACCACAAGATGGAGCCCAGTGGATGAGGGTGACAGTAGCCGACCCCCAGGCCAAGCACTACATCCACAGAGACCCCTCCATTCCTCCAATGACAGAGTACCAAGTCAAAGTCAAGGCATTCAACGGAAAAGGAGAGGGACCCTTCAGCCTAACGGCCGCCATTTATTCTGCACAGGACGGTAAGCACCGAAAAGATCTACAGCTCTCAACGCTGAAGCATTAAGGGGAAAATGTGGCAAACTGATCTCAAAACGATGTCACAGATCAACCTGCTTCTGTTTTCTCGGCATCACGGAGAATGAGGAGTTCTTCAATATGCCAACACTCTGCTATTTCAATCTGTCAGTGTCAGCTACTTATCACGAGCAGGGTTTTCAATGGAGTAGGACTCATTTAATAGGAGTTCTCATGTATAGTTGTGAGGAATTTTAATACCCTTTGAAAGTGAACCTATCTTCCCCTCTCTCCGTCTTTCCTTGCGGGGGGATTACCATGATCTATGTAGCATGAACCAGAAAGCTGATAATTCGCCCAAGGATGCAAAGCATTTAGCCTAGTTATTAACTTTCACTGACAGACAGTTGAGATAACCACTGGCAACCCAGACATGATGGGTTGCAGAGATGCCCCGTTGCCACGGTAACCCACTTTGGGAACGCTCGCCGTTTGTTTGAGTGTCTATATTTTTTACAGAGAAGCCTGCAAAAGCACTTTGCCTCCAGAGTTTGCGTCCATTTGCATTTGTTTGCACGCCAGTTGTGCAGTATTGTTTGTGTGCCTTTGTTTCTTTGTGCAGCACAATGACTGTATGTGATGGGTCGCTGGTGCAATGCCCAGCGTGACGATTTAACATCCAAGGACAGTTTTCTGGCACAGGCAGCCGACCCAAAGTGTAAAAGTGCCCCATAAGTCACGGGGAAGTGTCAGAGTGGCCAGTGAAGGAATGTGGGCCAAGAGAGATTTCCGTCACTTCCCTCGTACCTTAGAGTGATTCATTCACATCACTACAATGACGCCTGAGCACCACTGAGAGACAAATGGTATCATTAAGGCCAATAAAAACAGACAAGGAACGCTAGTTAGTTTATGGTCATGGTAAAGGCTCCAAATATGTCCGTACGTATAAAATACGCTATGTCGGAGTTTTTTGTGTGTGCAATATGAAGGACTCTTCCTTGAAAATTGATTTTCTATTTACCAAACTGCACTCTGTGTCTCTCCTCAGCTCCATCTGAAGCTCCTGGGAGGGTCGACGGCAAAGCTCTCTCTGCCACGGACGCCATCGTGTGGTGGCTGCCTCTCTCACAGGGCAATGTAGATGGATACCAGGTCAGTGGGAAATGTTACTGAGGTATCCCGGGAAAAATATAGGCAAGGTCGTTTTCATTTTTTTGTTGTTGCTAGGGTCCATCCTAGGGTCCTAGCCATCTCACCTCTGTCCGTCCGTGTCCCAGGTGAAGTACTGGAGGATTCCGGACGACAGTGAAGGGGGTGCCGAGACGGTGGTGGTACCCGGCAGTGAGAACCACACCAGACTGGAGAGTATGAAGCCAGACTCTCACTACCTTGTTGAGGTTCGGGGCTACAACTCCGCAGGATACGGGCCGGCCAGCGAACACCACCAGATCCACACCAAGAAGCCCCGTATGTTGTGCTTTGAAGCAGTTTAGTACAGGGATCTGCATGGATAACAACAACACGAGTCATTTTAATATACTTGTAATTCATTAGCCCTTTTTCTGTCTTTTAACAGCTCCAAGTCGAGCTCCCAAAATAATTGGTCAAAAGTTAAAGAGCCACTCAGTAGTAAATATTGCCTGGGAACACGTGAAACCGCTTGCTAACGAGGCAGCAATAGAAGGTTATAAAGTGAGTACAGTTTTACATTTGCACTGATTCTAATGTCTCTGAAGTGACGTGTCTTATAAAGGATGTGTGTGTATACCCAGGTGCTGTACAGGCAGAAGGGCCACTCCACAGGCACTCTGTACACAACCAGCAAGCAGTACATAGACCTTCCCTTCCACGCAGATGGGAACTATGTGGTGGAGGTCCGGGCGCACTCAGAGGGGGGAGACGGGGCCGTGGCACAAATCAACATCAACATCACAGGTAACACGAGAATCCACCATTTACTTATCAATTCTGATCAGTGTAATGTAGTATTTTGAAAACATTCACGATTTTTGTTTTTGCTACATCAATACAACTTTTTTTCAACTAACCTCTCTTGTTAATAACCCTCTATAGCCTGCATAAACAGAGAAATGCTTAACAAATGTAGAAAGTCAGCTAAATTAACGAAAATCCACCTCCAGCGGGTTATAGTACAATTTAGGTGTCTGAGTTCGATTCAGTTTTTAAGTTATTTTCCTTTCAGTAAAGATGTGTCCTTGGTCTCATAAGTGTTGGGTAATACTACTGTATTCTGTCTTCACCTCAGTTTAGTTCCATCAGAGGATCACAAATAGAGAAAGCCTTCAGTCATTTGTTCACATTTCAAATCCACAGTGCCGAGGTGTCTCACTGTGACGGTTCATTCCCGGCCTGCCATTTGCCAGGGAGATTATGCAAGGTTCAAAGTTGGCGGTGGGTTGTCATTTGTCACAGCTAGAAGGGTTCCCATGGGCCCGAGCAGAGCTGACACTTCAGGTTTCATACATTAGATTGGGGGAGCTAAGATGGGAAACCTTACGATCCATGACTAAAGCCTTGATAGCCCCCTGACTCGACCCCTCACTGGCTGATGGACTGACAGGTAGGCTGACTGGATGGAGGAGGCCGTAAGCCTCTGTAATTGATCTTGATGAGTAGAGGAAACCCCTCCCGTGGTTTTCCCTATCCCTTATCGCTCAGTCCAGACCCATCTGACAGCTTGATTTCACAGACCCGGGAATTTAAGCCGTGGGGGATTTCAAATGCAGGGCATTGACAAATGGAGGGGCATTTAAGGTGATCTCCACACACACGGGGTATAATATCGCACTTCACACACCAAACACGGCCTTTAGTTTGATGGATGTGAGCTGGACAATCAAGATACTTTTTTTTTTTCCTCAATCCAACAGCAAGGTATATTTAAGGGAAAAACTGACATAGCTCTCTCTCTGTGTCTTTCAGGTGGAGGTGTCATGTCCGCCCCGTCTCTCAGCGTACTCTCCCTGCTCCTGTTGGCTGCGCTCTGCCTGAACCTCTGAATGTAGCGCCATCTTTGTCTTCACTTCCTGTGAAGGAGACTCTTTGTGGTTGACGCCTGTGAGGACTTTGGAACTCTTTCCACAATCTTTTGGTTCCATCCCGTATTCCAACCCTTCCCCGCTGGAATATGTTTGTGGAAACAGACACAGAAATGGAAAAATCGGAAATGGACAAAGACATCCCTTATTTATCCACAAAAGGCCTCTTTGGAGGAGTGTCAAAGGAGTTCTGTCAACTTTTTAAATATGCCTTATAGAAATGATTGCATTTATCTTTCACAATAACTTGTTTTAAGATGGATCATGACTGAAAGTGTGAACATTCCACTTTAGATTATCCGTTAAGTCTATTTACATCATGAAGCCGACCTTTCTTACATAGATTAAGCTGTTTGTTCAGAAATGTGGGCTTCATTTGATCTGTGATATTTAGTAAGGAAAAATCTATCCTCCAGCACATTCCGTAGTAAAAGGTAAACAAGTAGCTGTGAAGGATAAGTGTAGGAGTTTATAAAAATGTCGTTATGTCCTTCTTTACTTGCAGTTCGGTGGCGTTTTCTTCTAAAAACATGAAGCACAACCTTTGTTACAGAGATGCAGTCAAAGCAAATCTCATCCTTTCATAGTTGCTTTTTAATAACTAGCATCATAGAGGAAAGAGCAAGTTATGCCATGCTGAAATAATATATCCAATAAGTGGTATTGTTTTGCTATCTAATATACTAAGGGTAGTATTTGAAGAAAAATAGATTGGGTTGACCTGCAAATCGATGCTTATTTACAAAACACAACACAAGCTCTATTGATAGAATACCTCTTTCATATTGTGTGCATGTCGACATCGTCACATGGAAGGAAGGTTTGAAATGGTTTATAAGTGTTTGGGAGTCTAGGCACATGGATCCATATTTGCAAAGCTGAATGTAAAACCATAGACGCAGGAAGTGAACTGAACGACATATCAGACATAGTTTCAAATGAGTGCTTGTCACCTCTGGTAATATTTTTACAAATGTGCAATGATCAACATCTGGGTCATTGCTAAACTCAACCTAAAAAAAAAAAACTACTAAAAAAAATATTTGTTTTGACTGTATCATTAGGACCTCTGTGGTACCAGCTGGTGCTTTGTAAAGAATGTTGGCATTTTATTTAGTGTAAACATTTTCATCTCATCTCCCTCGCTAATGGCTTTGTGTGAGAGTCACTATTAACAGTTATAGTGAACGGTAGCGACGCTCATGCCCCTCCAAATAAGCGTGCAATGTATGATCACCTGTGGCTACTTTATATTTTCTAATGAGACAACTTGCCTAGCTAACAGTAATCTAATTTCATGTTTCATCATCCGGCATGACCAGATGATAAGCAAAGCCATCCATGTCAGTGGCAAGAGCCCATCAAAACCTTTTTTTTTTTTTTTTCTCCACTGCATTATTTTTGTCTTTTTTTTATTAACGTGATCAGAGATATATAAACATTATCAATTGTTGTTGTTTTTTTGTTTGTTTACGATTATCACATTTGTATGTCATGATCCACCTCTAATTGGACAGTTTTAAAAGTGTATTTCCCTCGAATGGAAGAGAACAAATGCTGCGTTTTGAATTTCCTCCCAGTTATTCCTCGCGTGACTGATGCTGGCCATGCTTCTACATTGTGACTATATCAACATCCACCACAAAGTGCTTTTTTCCCCAGTTTTCCTTCATGCGACAAATCATAGAAAAGAGTTGCCAAATGCATGAATGCCTTGAACTTTGACGTTTTGGAAGAAGCGGCGGCTCTACGTTCTATCATGCATGACACTGGAGACGAAGTACGCGTTACTTTGCAACAAATCAACATCATAGCAACTTGTCCACCTCTCAGCTTCATATGAAACACATTCCATTCCTGAGTGACATCCCTTTACGTCAGAGACGGTGTGTGTAGCCTAATATGTGCATTAGCTGCTCCGCTACGTTAAGCCAGTCACATGAAGTCTCGGGAGAGAGGATTTTAGAGAGAATGTTGAAAACTGACGGAAGGAATCTCACTCATTCAAGGTCAGAAATGGTCCCGCAGTCCACCATGCTGGGGATTTGGCGGTTTGCTGGATGTTCAGTGCTTCGCTGGACTTGTGAGGGATAAAACGGGAACCTCTCATTGGCTGGACAAGAAACATTAAAAGTGTAGTTAACTATTAAACTGGTGTTTTTCTTCTGTTGTTCTGCACTATTTTTTACTGAGTGTGAGAGCAGCTGCAAACTGACCATGTCTGATGCGAGTCTTGTTATACAGTCCAGGGTGGAAGAAGTAGCAAAACAGTAGAAATACTCCATTACATATACAGGATTAATGTTGCAGTATATCATTATCAGGAAAATGTGATTTAGGATCATAATTAGAAGTTTTTGTTGTACCTTACAAAGGAGGATATATAGGCAGCACATAACGTATCTCTTTTTAAAGTCTTAATTTATATGGATGTGATTATTCATAAATCTTGTCATCTCTTTATAAAGTATGAATTAATAGAAAGCAGTATTCAGTACTTCAATGTTGGAGCGGGTCGCGTTAGAGACACTTTCTTAACCATAATCATACAAAAATGTTTAACATACAAGGAATACCTACTATAAGAAACAACCATATAGTAAAATAGTAATTTATCTATTCTGATAACATTAGTTTTGTAATAAATGTCATATGAAGAATTTACATACTGTGTAAAGTGAAAATATACAGAGCCACAACTGGGTACTTTTGACTGGGGTTAATACTTTTGTATTTTATTTAAGTAGTTATTAAAAGTTCAGAACGAAATTGAAAGATAGAAAACAATCCTATGAAGTCATTAGGAACCAATTGATTGACAAGGTGATGATAAATTGGAATGATAGTGTAAAACGCCTGTGAGGCACATGACCGTTGTTCAAAGGTAAATGTATTTACATTCCACTATAACCACAATGTTGGCGTCACCTTTCAAGGTAAAGATGTCTGAAATATGACTAACTCTCAATCTGTAACTTTTAAGTTTGAGCACACAAGGAACTTAAACAGATGCATAATGAAAGATGAAACACATAACATTACATTCAACCAAAGTTTTGAAATAACCCTTTACCGGTTGTGATAGACCTCTGAAGAACAATATTAATTGTGGAAACACAATCTCACCACTATTTAGTTTTGGAGATTTCATCACATGATCTTCAACAGCAGATGGAGTTGAGGTCCAAATATCATTCTTGATCTCAGAAACAGGAGTTGAGCCGTCTTGAGCTTTCCATCCCGTCACATGATGTTTATCGTGAAGTGATCCAACTGAATAAAGTTTGTGGATTAAGGACGGATAAGGACTCAAAATGTCATGACAAAAGTCCCAGTTAAAAGTTGAGCCTGAATGAATTATGAATTGAGTTTGAAATACTGATGTTATTTCTACATTGAAAGCCAAAGCGATGCAGACACCCCAGGAGAATATTCGTGTCGACAGTTCCACTTTAAACAAACGCACCGAAAAAGCAAACGTGCACAAAGATTGTAAGAAGTGTTATCAAATCCAGACAGATTCTCCACTGGGGTCAGACAACTGGGGGTCTCTTGGATGTGCCCACACTCCCAGAGGTGGATTTAAATAAAAGGTCTGCAAAAAGGGAAGCTTTGTTGGAAAGAAAACAAGCCAACACCTAATCCCTTGTGTCATTAGTCATTACTGCCTTGGGATTAAAGTATTGTATAACGGTAACGTTAGACTGGACGCGTGACACATTCAGAGCAGTTTCAGCTCTCACATAACAAATAAGAGAAACTAGAGCTTCGTTTATGGTCTAGGAGTATTTTCCATTATCGACTCAA
Organism: Cyclopterus lumpus; assembly: GCF_009769545.1. NCBI lineage: Eukaryota > Metazoa > Chordata > Actinopteri > Perciformes > Cyclopteridae > Cyclopterus > Cyclopterus lumpus. Next base: position 7,994,273 of record NC_046971.1, on the reverse strand, counting down.
GCATTTGCAACACGTGGTTAATTTCTGAGTCGATTTATTCCCTTTTTTTATTCAAACCGTATCTCTGTCTCCAGGAGACGGCTCCTCTTCACCGGTACCAAACATGTCAGAGATAGCCTTTCAATCGATCCTCCATTACAGATAGGGCCAACTCTGTCAATGTCGAGTTTTTCAGGCAGAAACAGCTGTTGGAGCTTTGTCTCCTATCAGGTGTCCAGCTGATGAAAAGTAGATTGATATCACCTCTCTTCATGGATGAGGTCGGGCCAAATCAATCAGATCTTTGATTCTTATTGAGCTGGAGGCCATCTCTCTGTTTCTATCAAGGGTCTTAAAATAGTATTCACTAAAATCTGTTCACGGAGAGAACAAACGACAGAGATAACTTCTTCTTTTTTCTTTCTTTCAGTGGCTTATCGGTCCAAGCACATGGCCTGTGTGATAGAGGTCTGATCCCAGGTGGCTGAGTAGCAATTTACCCCAAAAACACACTCCCAATCTCCGTTGAGTCCGACTGCTCCTCTGGACTTTAAACTTTTCTGGAGATACAGCTAAAAAATAATGAATTAAATATCAAATGATAAAGTAATACAAGAGCTATAGTACTTCATCTGCAGTGATTGGCTGGAGGACAAACCCGCTGCCCTGACCTCCTTGTGCGTGTGTTTTTGCGGACAGGTGTGCAGTCCCAGGACATATTGTGCGCTATTGTCTTTGTAAGTCTACACCTGTTCTCTGACAGCTCAGACAACACACAACATACTTTAAAGTGGTGCCCAGCAGACCAGAACCAGACTGCGCCGGGAGACCTGAAACGTGAGGCCCTCTCTGAGAGGCCTGCGCCATGTCATGCTGTGTCAGGCAGCGAGAAGCTGGTCGGGGCTCATGCAGGAAGAAGGCTTTATTAGATATTGTGTTTCAAGCCAGGGTTCAACCACTGAAGGACCATCGTCCCCGAGACAAGTCCCCCTGCCATGCCATGTGCAGAACCTGCAACAGACTACATTAATGTAATAGGGTAAAGATGAGGCACACATTAATAATAATGCAACCATGACGTGGACTGGTACATTTGAAGTTAAACCCTTTGAGAGTGCATAACAGGATTAGCGGCTTCTGCTGGTGAGGTTTTAGAACACGCATTAAAGTGCACTGCGCCAATCTGTGCACGCAGTGACGTCATAGGAAATTAAACTGCGCGAAAAAAACACCGCCAGCAAATGCAAAGATGCCTTATTGCCACCTGACGTCACACTAAAGTCAAAGATATGATATTGCTTTATGTGAACACCGGAGAGGAGGAGGAGTGGGTCGGCGATGGGGAAGTTGTCCTCCTGAGAGCGACGACGTCCCATCACACGTCGGACGTGAGAAGTGGCGCTGCCCCTCAGCCCCGCTGCGAGCTGCGCAGAACCGGGACACAACTTTGAGTGCGCTCTCTCTCTCATGTGTTCAGACTTCTTACATAACTTTGCTCCCAACTTCTTGTGCCGCGCACGTGGAAAAGTTGTCTGCGCGCGCGCGAGATGTGCGCCGATTGCCCAACTTCTTGCGCGGAAAAGGAGCCAATCTGCGGAGTTTCGAACCCGCGCGCGATGGAGTCGCACGGCGAGCCGGAGACGGGCCGCCACCACCACCGCGGAGGAGCTGTCTGTCGGAGAGGGTGCGGGCTCCTGCTGTCCGGCGAGGACCTCGACGACAATGGGGAGCACTGTTGCGTGGACGCGCTGCGCACCGCCACCGACGCGCTGGAAGAAAAAAGCGCAACTCTGGAGCACGAAACCCGGATGGCGAAGCTCAGGTGGAACAGGAGGGAGCAGTCCCTGCTCGCCCGGGTCTCCACTCTGCAGAACGAGGCCCGACTGTCGGCTCTCAGGTACCAACGCAGGCTGCACCAGCACATGCTGCACATCAGCAGCATCGCAGAGCAGGTCACCGGGTACCGCAAGGTGAGAGGGGCTTGTTGTTCACGTGTATAGGCAACAACCGGAGTGTGATTCGTGGGTTTTCACTTTACTCAGCAACAACAAAAAACATGTCTGATGAATGATGTTTGTTGGCTGATTTAGAGAAACGACGTGAGGACCACTGACGCCTCGCAGAGCCAGATATCAGACACAGCAACCTGTGCAGAGGGAGCACCTGAGGTAAGAAGAGAAGCACTCACACGGCTCATCTGTACCCTTTACTGAGACACTGGCATGCATCACGGCCCTTTCATAAAGATTCCAGAGCACGAGCTTAGTTGTGCTCATCCCAAAATGCCCACAGGCAGCAGTCAGACTCACTGATGGTGAAACACTTCCCAATCTTGTTGATATTAGGATTTGCTTTAAGAAATGAAATACAAAATCAGCCTCTGGTGCTGCAGGATTTGATCCTCTTCCCTACTCTGGTTCATCTGCTGCCTCAGCTCAGGCTTAAGCTGCGGGACAGTTCTTTGTGTAAATGTTGAATTTGGGGTCACAGTGAACGCCGTGGAATGGTACAGCAAACTCTTGAGGGGGGATAATCTCTCCTTGGCCCCCCTGTTGTTATTCGGCGTGGTGTGATTTTCTTTCCTCACAGCGATAATGTGTGTTTATTGCATTTGATTTGTAAACACCAAGTTGGATAATGTATATTTTAGCTTGCATATGTATTTGTAGTCAGCGTACACGTTAAGTAATACGTGATAACCTCGGTGTCCATCCTGTGTGACTTGAGACGTCCTTCTGAAGCGGTCTTGGTCCTTTTCTTCTTTGGGTCAGCAGCCGATCTCATGTAAATTGTCTGTGTGGTGTTCTGCCTTTTTCTGGAAACACCGTACCACTTTTCATTTAGTATCACTGCATCCTCGCTTGTAAAAGACAAAAAAAACGGAACGTTTTTTCGAAGACAATCCTACGACAATAAACGCAAAGATTGTGGTTTATTCAAACAGTGTACGAGTGAGCGTCTTCTAGAGGTGCTCCTCCCCATGTAGAAACTTTGCATCTATAACTGCTGTAGTCACGCCAAAATGAAAATTAATGAGGACCCTCTCTTTTGGTGTTAACAGCTTGTATTAAAATGTTAATCATCACTTGCTTCTGCGCTTTTGCACAATGTGTTTGGTGCATGCAAGTGATGGGCTGAACTATATGGACACGGCTTCTAACTGCTCTTCAATCTTTGTTATTGCAGCGAATCATTTATTAAACCTCTCCAATCCGCGTGGCTGCCAAATCTAAATATAGCTGTTTTAGGAAAGCTCACATGGTAGCCTGGAAGTTTGTGTGAATCTGCCTCCAGACACAGAGTCTGTTGTGCTTGGCCCGCTGCTGAGGCTGGACGGGGTTTAATCTAGGTGACGGTCATGTGAAGTGTCTCTCTAATGGCCTCCGGCATGCTGTGAGTGCAACAGACTCACTTTTGATTCATGTGGAAAAACTGTTCACTCTCCTCCGTTAGCGGAAACACGCATTTATTTTCAGCTCTTTTTCTTTTTCATTCTTTTGTCTAAAATCTCCACTCTGATGATGACTCTTTAATAGTTTTCTCACTGTGTGTTTTCTCCAAAATGGGTTTTCCAACACTTGAGAGAGCTGTGTTGGAGTTCATCAAACACAGTTTTACAGTTTAGTGGAATTCCACTTTGTAAAAGAAATAATTGACGGGCGTTCTGTCTGTAATGGACAATAGAGTTGGATGACTAGTGAACACCCCAGTACCAGTTATGGATTGTCCCATTCTCGGTCCCTTTGTGTGGCTGGAAAGTCTGATTGGCTCTTTAGTTTCTGGGATGTCGGTCTAACCCTCCGTTCTGTCGTGGCAAACATAGAGTTAAAGGGAAATGTCATTTTTTAAGACAATGGTTCAGCTAGATTGAAAACAGGCTTCTCCCGATTAGCCGGTGACTTTCACAACTATATATAGCAGATATCACAATTGTGCCAGTTCTGAATATATTTTTTTTGTAATGCAACCCCACAAAACAATGTAGAAGCGTTAAAGATAAGCTCCTTGATTCCTGAGTTATACTTGCCTAATACTCCATGTACTAATAAGCTTACGATCAGGCAGGGAGACACACTTTTATTCCATTCCTAACAATTAATACTTGTGTGTTTTGTTTTTTGGAAAAGCAAAAAAACAACAACAACACCACCACCACCCTCCAAACTCTATAAATGCAGAGTATCGGTCTTACCAGAGCTCCATGCACTCCACTTCACAGGCCTGGTTACCAATGCTGAGTTATGATTGGACGATCCATTGGCGTTCTGATCGGCTTAATTGAGTGAGTTACACCTTGCCTGATGGTTTCATGTTTTTTGATTCATAATATCGCCCCTCGTGGTTTGTGGACAACGACATTATTGTTATAAAAAGAGTGAACAAAGGAACCTTTGAGTCTATTGCTGAAGTGGCTCCAACAACTAAGCAGTTGCACAGATGCCAGTTGTTCCTTATTGTCAATGGACCCCGATGGCTTGCTGAGAGCTTGTTCAGTAGCGCGTGTGAAAGCAGAGAAACACAGAGAAGACTGTGACTGAGTGCAAATCAGAGCACATTTTCCCACGTACCTCAGAGATGTACTGATCTAGATCCAGCTGATCCGTTCAGTGGGCCGACAGTCATCGGCTGTGTGTGAGTCAGCCTGTTCTGCTGAGTTGGAAAGGGAGAAGCACGACGCAGCATTGAGACCGGCAACAGGATTAGTCACCTGGTTGTCTCCAGTTTGTTTGATTAAAACCAGATGAACACACACATTAAACCACAGTTCAGGTAGTCAGTTTGAAAGATTTTGCACAACGGATCGTTCTTTTCATCAACCATTACCAAAGCTGTACAAAGTCTATTTTGCTGACCCAGACTGTGCCTGCCACACTTGATAAAGGGCATAAAAAACCCAGGCCTTTCCCCCTCTGTGTAAGCACAGCATAGCTTCAGGTAATTCTTCTTTTTGTTCAGATGGAGAGAGAAGAGAGGGGGAAGCGAGGAGCAAATAGTACACAACTCGAGTATCGCTCTCATCAAAATCCAATCTTGCGTGACAGTCGGGGACGAAGGCAGGCCAGTTTGTTTGCTTCCATAACAAAAGATGGCATGAAAAGATTGCTTCGCGACGAGAGAGAAAAGATGAATTTATGACCTCGGCTTTTATGTCAGTGGATTTGATTTCTATTTCTTGCACCGACTGAGCCCCCGAAATGAAATGCTAAACAAGTGAATATATATATATATATATATATATATATATATATATATATATATATATATATATATATTCTCCCCCATTGAATGTGTGTGGTTGAGGGAAAAGATCAAGTTGAACTACTTGAGAAATATATGAAAAACATTTTTTATATGCCGCTGCAAGCAGAGACAGATGTCTAACAGTTGGGCGCACTCTTGTACACATCTTTTTACTGCTTGTCTAGACAGCTTTATAGTCTCCTTGTGCTCCCATTCCCCCAAGAGCACTCTGCTGAAAGTGGAAGAGAACACTTGTATTCAGATAAAATGGCATCGTGCCGTCGCTTTACGGCTTTGCTGTCTGTTGCCCTCACGGAAACAAGACGATGGGGATCGGCGGATGTGGAAATGGAGTCGAGCCAACGGTCCCTTTCCACTTCTGCTTGAATACGTGGTTGTGTGCGTTAACCCCCCGGAGAGGATTTCTCTACCTGCTCTATTTGGAACGTCGTTTGCTCCAGAAATGACATGGCAGCTGTTTATCCTTCGCCTGAGAGAGAGAGTGAGAGAGAGGGACCGCCCTGATCACCATTTCCTATTTCCTCTCCCATTCCACACACACACTGAGCCGCTAAAACAAACGTCAGCTTGCATTAATTTAGATTAATATCAGTGGAGATGAATTAGATGTCGATAAGCGCCTCATTACTCCACGCCTCTTTAGCAGCATTTAGACTTCTTGTTTAACGTCTCACTCTTTTCGTTATCTCCGTGCATTTTCATAGGATTTCATCTCGTTTAGGTTTTCGTAGGTGGCGTTTTTTTGGCAAACCGAGATGTTTTTTTTCCAAAGTTCTCGGCATGAGAACTGCGTTTGCTAATAAGGCAGATATTGAGATTAGGATATTCCACCTTTTGTGGCTGTGAACGTGTGTTTGCATGTATTTACCTAAATATCCCAGGTCTGTTGTTTTAGGCAGAAGGTGTGACGGAGAAAAACGCTCCGCTAAAGACCACCACGCTCGTAAAAGAGAGGTGCACTCTGGGTAAATTTGTCCCTACCTGCTGAAAGGTTCATTTGGAGAGTAAATTATCAAGACCTGAGCTCAGATGAACTGTTTTGATTTTCACACATTTTGATGTGAACTTTTGTCCCCGTTTAGATGCCTTCATTGAACACATCTGCTGAGTGAAATATGCCACCATATTACAAAGCAGCCCCTTTGTGTTGCTGGTTTATGAGATACACCCAGCTAATATTAATCCTTTCTTTATGAAGGTTATAGGAATGGTCAGTTTTTGATGAGGTGTTTTTTATATTTACTAACGGGGTGGACACACTGTATCTGTGTGCTTGTGTGTACACTCTGTTACAATGTGTATGGACTTTTCTATCTGAGTATCTGCGGACAGTTTCTATGCCGTTTGCCCAGGAACCACTTGAGCAGATGTTCATGGATTGCAGCTCAGTCTCATATCGTGGCTCCGGCCTCCGGCGTACCGCAGGAAGCACTCGGTGACGGGAGTGCTTCATCATTTCAGTTATCCAGGACGAGAACGCTTGACTTTATTCACACCTTAATGACTGCAGACCCGCCGCCCATCTGCGGCGTTTCTATAGCGAGAGCCTCGAGTTCAGGATTCATCAGCCGACATCTGGAAAATAAAGCCTTTTCGTCGAAGAGGCCGTAAACCGGGAGGTTGAATAGAAACTGATGAACTTTCCAGGTCTCTTCCTTGTGTGGTATGTTAAAGGAATTCCACTGCGTACATGTGGCTGCTTATTTATACTCCAGCAAATGGAGTATAAATATAGCAAATATATTAAATAAATGTGTAATATCTAAATGCACTGTTCTAATACGCACACACACCTATTAGACACAGCTGGCACACATGATGTATACCTCCGTATGAATGATGTCACGGAAAGCTCCACTGTACACACAAGCTCTCGGCTAACCAAGCGTCCGTCTCCCGAGAAACAAATTGCTTGTTGTACAGTTGATTCACCAGCTAAATATCTGCGGTCCAGTCTACATTCAGTCGCCCCCTCTGTTCCCATCTTTACTTAGTCAGTGACCTGATGCATTTGCCTTCTGATCTCCCTCTAGCCTTGATAAACATGTGGCTGTAACCTACAGCTGTGACAGGGAGATTACAGCAAAAGCCCTGAGTCAGCATGCACACATGTGTACACAACCAGCTGCACACACACACACACACACACACACACACACACACAGCAGTGGCCACTCTATCATCAGGGTTCGCCGCACGGCTTGTAATGAGTGTGTAAATGAGGTAAAGACCTTCCACGTGGAGAGCTAAGAGCCGGTGCTCCACTACCAAAGCAAACTACATGGCCAGTTATTCAGGGTTATTCATGATCAAGTGTTCTAATAATGAGTTTGATGGTTAGTGGTATATTTAAGAACCAGAGTCAATGTGAAAAAATAGTGCCCAGGTCTTTATGAAGCTCCTATATGTAGATATAACACATATACACTTTTCATAATGTCATACACCTCTGTTGTTTTTACTTCCACCAAGGTGGTTCTGTTTGGCAGCAGGATTAGGGAAAAGCTACTGGCTTCATTTAGAGCGTGGCAATAAATTTATATTATATCGACATTGTGATATGAGACAAGACATCGTCTTTGATTTTGCATCACGTTATAAGGCATAAGTGTAGTCTTTTTCTGGCTTTAAAGGCTGCTTTGCAGTAAAGTGATTACATTTTCTGAAACTACCACACTGATGAAGCTCTTCTGTTATGCTCCAATACTTACGTCATAACATCTACTTTACTGAAATACAAAATAGCGTGATATTAGTTTTTTTTTTCACATCTCCCAGCCCTTTTCATGGGACTTGGTGGATGGGGTCAGCACATTCTCGCTCTCTAATATTGACGCAGGTGGGTTTACAGTGGAGTTAATTGGAAGTGCGGTGCGTTGGTATCAGACGCCGAGGGTCACTTACCAACTGTTGGTATTCCACGAGTGTGAGACCGTGTTCGAAGGGTGTAGCGTGGGCATTAAAGTTTGAAGCCGATCTGAATCATGGGGCGGATACACTTAGTTATTCTTTCCCTTTTATTAACATTGCGAGATAAGCCATGGCTCTTCTAGTTCTCACTGTGTTTGGGTGACATCGTCTTTGCATTGGTCATCAGCATGCATTGGCTTTTTTTTTTTGTTCATGCTTACCACCAATACAGGAGTCGCCAAAGGAGTCTGGAATATTAAAATGATGCACACAAGGGCTTTAAAGTGAACACTTATGGAAAAGAAAAGCTTTGATTTGAATCAAAGACTTTCATTAGTCACTTTCATTGGTCACTATTCCATAAAACCGGCTGCAGTAGCAGCAAGAGCCGTCCGCACCTTTATTGTAGTTGAGCCTCACACTGTTGAATCCATTACACATAATCTGGAGAGTTTAAAATGGTTCTGCGGATCATGTTGGGCTCCACATCGGGGCCTTTGTCAGAGAGGACCTTTGGCCTTTCACTGTATCATCAAAGCACCAATGCAGACGGTCTCTACCGCACATTCATCTGCAAACTGAATTAAGGTCGCTTCTGCTTTTGTCGACAGGAGGATTAGGATTTAATTACATCTGGGCAGAGGCTGCCGTATAGTCAGAGGAACAACTGTACAGTGGGAGACTGGCTCAGTACATTAGGGAGGTGTTGAGGAGAGGGATAAGCCTGTGTAATATGCCAGGTGCGTCCAGGGTATTAGCAAACACTGGCACGGCACTGTGCGCCTGCCAAGACGAGGGATCAAAACAAGCCTACCCCCTTTGAATCTCACTCTGATTTCCTCCAGAAGGCCAACACTCGCCTGTGTCAGGCATTGTTGGGTGGAAGGAAGAAAACAGTCCAGCAATTTGTTTTAGGTCAGCAAACAGCAGCATACAAAATACAGGGAAGCGCACACACACGCAGACATATTGTGGCAGACATTGCAGTACGTTTTTTTGCCTATTGGTATTTCGTCAAGTAGACTGTTTGTCTACATTTGAAGATAGCCATCTTTTGAGGTTTCTGCCTTAATCCGAGTACAAAGGAGGACTTTTGTTTGTGGTCCACACGGCACGGAAAAATGACGTGAGAAAATCTTTTCTTCTTTTCTCTTGTCGTCTTTCTTTTGGAAAGTTTTAACAACTTTTTACTGGGAAAGATTTCATAGAAACAGTTTACAGCAAGGCAATAGCTGGACAAATGAAAGGTAAAATTAAATTGTCTAAATCTGTGTCTAAAGACCAGTAGAGGGGAAAAAAGAAGCTATTTGAAGGTATTTTCAGAGTCATTTATGAACTAGGGTAAGAGTCTATAGCTAGAAGCTCCGTGAGGCTACAATTAGCCTCGGTGGTGCTTTGAGCTAAATGATAGCATTAGCATACCATCATGCTCACGTTGATATTAAGAGGGCGTTTAGCTAGTGTAATGTTTACACCACATGTTTGCTAATTAGCTCTGAACACAAGGCACAGATGAGTCTGATGGCGTTGTCATTGGTTTCTCAGGAATTTTATCAAACCAAAGTTTTTAACCTTTGACCTCATGGTGCTCAATTACAAATGTGGACCTCACGATGGTGATATATTTGAAAAGTCTGGAAATCACCAAAGTTGTTATGATTCATCCTCTGGCCGCCTTAATCTTGGGACAACATTTCCTGGGAATGAGATATTTCAACCTCAACCAAAGCGACCCTCTGACCAACCATCACTCAAGCCGCTGGGTAAGAATGTAAAGTGATAAGGAAGAGGATTTTAATATTCCCATTACAAGGGAAATTCCTTTCTAAGAAGATAGTTATTGCACATGTTCTTGTTTTTTGTTTGACCCCTTGTCAGCGCCGATTACGATCGCCGCTCCTCAATTGGACATTCATTCATTTTCCGATACTTTTGAGCCGTTATTTCTGTCCCAAAGACTCGCCCCATTATTCCATGATAATATTATTTGAACCGCAGCAACATTACATCTCAAGTGTTCCTCGTCACAGTGGATGAGCGGGTTTCCGTCCTGTAATAGCCAGAGAGGAGTGTTTGCCTGTTGTTGCGTGACCTCTTAGGAAATAGTTAGTGACGGGCGCAGAGTATTATTTTTACAGCCTGATAGAGCGGCTTAATTCTTTTCCAATCATCGGCGTCATGTTATGGTCATAATTAAGACGGGAAGATCTGACTGATGTGTTTTTAATCAGCTATATGCACTCGCAGTATGAATATTCATCGTGATCACTGTTATCATACAGATGGAGCTTAGTTTGAATCATAATAGTTTAGATATTTTCAAAGTAAGTGTTTCAAATACACATATTTTCCCAGTCTAGGAGTATGTAGTCGTTTCATCACCATTGACTATAATATCTACCGTATTCAAAGACTCTTGTGGGCTTATTGATAGAACTATTAATTTACAGGCATTCAAGTCAAGTCTCAAATCTTCTTATAGTGTCAATTAGAGTCTAACGCCACACACAGGTCTTTTAGTTTCCAGGACCTTGAATGCTGAGCATTAAAAAAAAAAAAAATCTTCTTTCAAAGCTATATATTTTTACATAAGTCAGAATGAGGCTTTTCATTGCATGAGCCCTAATGATTAGTTCTTCATAGAAATCATGGCACATTTCTCACCTCCGATTCAATGGCGACTGAGAGAACTGGAGCTTTTAATGAGGACTGTGTGACGCCACTGAAAGCTCCCGAGCGAGTTGACCTTTAGTTGAAAAGGTTTTGCCAATTAGATGCCATATTTGTCACTAATTCGTTTCATCACTTTGGACGTTTATCAGGTTGGAGCTTGAGGCTCGAAAATGTTTTCTCTTTCAAGTCTCAAGTCAAGTCTCACAGCAGTCGAGGCATTCTGTGTGTATGCCATCATATTTATTTTATACCACTGAGTAGAAGCTCCTTTGTCGTTTCATCCCAGTTCTTATAACTGTTAATGGTGTCCTGTTTAGTTTTGTTGCAAAGTTATATTAACAATCAGTATTTAAAACAGATTTGGGGTGTTCCCGAGGTCTAAAAATAGCGTTAAAAGGCATTTCCTTCCTCGTAAACCGTTTTTTACTAGTTCTTGCCCATTATGACAGAACAAAAAGAAAACGGGGATCCCCTCTTAAAGAACCCGGCTCCTTAGAGCTACACGTGGCCAAACTCCACGGACTAGCCCCCTGAAGTGAGAGCGAAGACATTTCATTACAGGAAATAGAGGTTTTGAAATTGGCAATTGTGATGACGGGTTCCCCCAAAAGCAGCACCTGTGCAAAGGCTTCAAGAGAAACTTAACGTTAGCGTTTTCTTAGGGATTATCATTGCAAAAACAAATCCCACGTTTCTTTATCAGTCAGGCAGTGTGAGAGTGTGGCACCCTGGGTATGCGTGTAAGAGTTTTGAACTCACAGTGTTTTCACAGGGTGCGGCACATACGTCGGGTTTTCTCTGCTTCATTTCCTGCTAATGGATCTCCAGCATGTCGAGCAGGAGGCCGATAGCAATCTGTGTGTGTGTGTGTGTGTGTGTGTGTGTGTGTGTGTTGTGTAACTACCACCAACTGTAAGCCAGATCTATTGGACCACAGTGCAGCTGGTGGTGTTGAGTCAGCATGTTGAGGTCACAGCATTGGTGTTGGTACCAGACCTCCATCTGGTCGTGCCAACGGAGAGCGACGCCAATCTCTCACCAAATCTGATTCCACGTCAGCGCTCCAGATTGGGTCACCCCCCCCACTCACACACACACACACACATTGAGAACACATTGTTTTTGCACGTCATGTGTTTCTCATCAAGTGCTGTTTGTTTGGCAGATTGGAAAGAAACTGGAACAGCAAGTGTAATGGCGGACATCTCTCCTGTGCACTGACTTGAGATCAGCGTCTACTACCCACATTCTAACCCGAGTGGTAGTCCGTCTGAATGCATGCGGGAGGTGTAACAGCGGTATCTCACCAGCAGATGGCAGAAAGCACACATGTGTGCACTCTGATATTTATTCTCAGGCTGCTACAGATGTTGTCGAGGATGTTGATTTGTATTTACTACAATAATTAGGATGGATGGGAATAGGTTGCCTTATGAGAACTTGTTGGGATGTTTATTCAACACATAGATGTGCATTTGATGTGCTTTTGGCCTTTTGCTGCGAGTGTGGTCCTCAGTGACAACATCTCATTTGGAGTTGTGTATATAAAAAAGGTTTGAATATTTTAAAAATGGGTCAAATCCAACCAAAATGATTTATTATATAGACTTTTAACAGTCAGAATTTTTAAATATACTCTATTCGGGGCTGAAGTTGAACCATTTCTGTCAACTGCTAACCATGTGATGCAGTCAGAAGCAGAACAACCTTGAGTCGAGACGGTTTTATTAAATGTTGTTTCCAAGGCAAAGACCTGTCTTGTCTTGACCTTTTGCATCGTTTCCCGTTTTTTCTTTTCAACTTCTGCATCACGAAAGTACATGTAGATGCATAAAGACATACAAATCAGTCCAAAAAGTGGGTGCAAATAATCTGATCTTTTTGTTGTTGTTGTTTTGTACTTTGTGAGAGTTGATGAAGAAAAAAAAACAGGACGCAGGCATAAATAAACACGCATCTGTTTGCACACGTTTGTGAAATGTACTCCTCTGAGCACAGAATCGTGCGTCTTTGCTCCGGGTTTCCCGAGTATAAGAATCCTCTTCAAGACGACGGCGTAGAGGAGCACCGTCTCTCCAATACTTGAAAGGATTTGGTGCCGGCGTGCCGCTCTGCTCTCCCTCATCTCTCCTCTCCCTCATCTCTCCTCTCCTCTCCCAGTGTGACTCATCGGAGCCGTGCACTCTGCCTCTGTTCTGTGCATTTGTATGAAGTGGATCATATAGTGCTCCCATGACGGTATATCCCAAGCCTTTCATGTGATGTATTTCACACAAAAGAGGGTGTATATGCGGCGCTTTGATCAGCACAAATAAACTACCTAATAGACTATTGATAGAAAACACACTGGAGTGTTGATTTCCAGTTGTTTAACAGCTTCCACCGGCCCAGATTGACCCGCTGGGAGACCCAAGACAAACTTGTTCTCCCCATTAACCTGCGCCAGTTGTTGATTGAGTTTCAATAGACTCTCACTTCCTGGTTTCCTCCGCTTAGCCTCCTAATAAATGCCAGGGACGATTTGGCTGCGATTGTCTTCTCTCATCACTGCAAATGACCGCTGAGTGCTGCTGCACTGTGGAATCAATAGCCTTGGACTACCAGAGCCTCAAACCCTGGCAGATTACTAATGAGAGGGATTTGTTTTTTTTTTTAGCCGTTTAGTTGCGAATGTGTGTGTGTGTGTGTATATATATATATATGTGTGTGTGTGTGTTTTGGCTGCAGACAAAGATAATGATTGTGTGCAAGAGAGAGAAAGGGGAGAAAATGAGAAATAACGACGGCGTGCATTTTTCCTGCATGCTTTCTTTTTGTTTAGATGCATGATTGTTCCCTCCGTGATAATGATTTGGCTTCTCTTTGGAAATCTCCTCCCATACAAATGACATGTCCTCCTCCCTACAGAGAGCATGGGCAAAAGTCGATGTCAGCGAGCAGTCGGTGGCTAATCAAAGTGAGTAGTCGGCCCCCTGTTGCAGAAGGCAGCTTTACTCCTTATTGTTTTTAGGGCTGTGTAATTGGCTTGAGCCGATGCAGCCTGGAAAGAACAGAAAAAGAGACAATGCTCTTTAATTCTGTGTTGTTTTGTGGCCCATAGAATCCACCAGGCCGCTAGCAGATGAGGATGTCAGTGGAGAGAATAAGACTTTATTTCTCACCCTCGTTCAGTGCATGATATTGAGCGATCCTATAATTTGCTATTCTCTTTGTCTTGAGTCAGCTGCTTGTGGACGGAGAACTTGCCGTGCCTTGCAAAAGGAGGAGGCAGCGTGATTCATCATTTTGGTCGCATGCACAGAGAATTTTCATCCCAGTTTCTCCGTCTGTCTCTCACTTTTTTTTTACCTTCTGCATTAAGAAGCTACATTCTTTCAAATATTTGTTCCATCTTATCAATGTGTGTGTGTGTGTGTGTGTGTTTGTACACAACAAAAAAGGCCATAAATCAGACCTGCATTTGCACTCTGCATAATGTATCCCGCGTTTGAATCAGGAAATGTGGGTGATCTTATGAATAATACAAGCTGCTCAGTCGTCGATGCCAGTGCAGATAATAATAAAGCAGGCTTCTATCAACGTGGGCCAACCAGGAGAGCCAGAGAGCCTGGTACATTAGCTGTGGATGGCTGGTGATAAATCAGGCATTCACAGAGAGGGTTGCTTGGCACATGGAGCTCCCTCCGGAGGCCTCCCGGAGCTGTGCCATACGTTGAGGCAAGGCCTTCAGAATGCCCTCCTTACCCGGTACCACTGGTCTCCAGGGTGGCTTTTAATCGCCACAAATGGGCGGCGATAACAACTGGCCGTATTTCACGCGCTGTCCGATAGTTACGGCCTCCTGTAGCTTTTACGACGAGGGGATGTCAGGTTCCTGGCATAATTGGCTCTTCTATGGGGATTTTACGAGTCTGTTTACTCTGTGAGGAGTACTTGTCTCTGGGATGCGAAACTCTCCTCAGGAGCCACTGGGTTGGCTGGTTGATATACTTTCCAGTGCTCGAGGAGGATGTCTAATGATCAGCTACTGTATCGCCTACTGATTGATGTGCCTTGGGCCAAAGCACGGGGTGCTTAGAGTTATCTGAGCCCAAAATCTGACCGTCTTCATTTACACGTTCGGAGTAGGGGGACAATAGAGTGGAGACCCGCCTCTGTCACTGTGCTGATGGATGGCGGCTGCCTGGGCCAATCCAGGGCTATTTTTCATACATTTCCATACAGCAGTAGCAGTTGGGGGAGGGGTTTGCCTCACTGCCTCGGAGTGAAGCATCCTGGTAGAGTGAGTGAAGCGTAAGTAACCTCCTTTCTTGTCTTTAACTGGGCAAGCTGGTAGTTTATCCTCCCAGCACATGTTTCTGTCACAATGCAAAGCTCCTTCAACCCACGCCGATGTATACACGCGTCTCTCGGGCGAGTTGTAATAATTCATAAGCTCACCGTTGACCTGCCGCGCACCGAAAACATCACGAGCAGTGAAGAACATCGCGACGCATCTTTAAACGGCAGAATTAGCGTTGCTCACTCGATGTTGAAGTGCGATGATGATTTGATAAAAAGATCTTGTCTTCAAATGTTTGCCTCAGAAGCCAGCCCAGTTATTATCTCATATTTCCTTTAATCTCCTTTCTTATTGTCATTGAGGGGCCACAGGGGAAGCCAGTGATGGACCGGCAACACCACGTTCTAATAAGAACCATCCCAGAAGAGTGCAGAGACAGAACTCACTGTTGCGCCGTGATCTGATTCTCATGGATTTGTGAAACATCAGGCGACCGTTGAAATGCATTTTCAAGAATGTTCACGTTCAGCACACAGCGGGTTTAATGCAAAACTAATGCAACAGTCTTGCAATTAATCCGCTCAGCTTTTGTTCATTTATTGTTGATTAGGGGGATGTCGATTCAACTTTATGGTCATTTTGGAGGCTTTGCGTTGCCGTGCCGTTGAATTATATTGAGTGGACAAAATATTAGAAACACCATGAAGTTGAGTCGGCACCTCTCTCATCAACAAATCAAATCAAATTTAGCTAATTGTGCTTAGTAAACTGGGAACAGAGTTTATTACTCCTGTTTGTTTATATATATATATATATATATATATATATATATATATATATATATGTATATATACACATATATATATATGCATATATATATCTAATTATATTTATCGTTATATATAATTATATATATATATATATATATAAATATATGAACATGCATATATATATATAATTATATTATATTATTATATATTATTATATTATATGTATATATATATATATATAATTATATTATATGTATATATACACACATATATATATATATATATATATATATATAAACAAACAGGAGTAATAAACTCTGTTCCCAGTTTACTAAGCACAATTAGCTAAATTTGATTTGATTTGTTGACGAGAGAGGTGCCGACTTGACTTCATGGTCATTTTGAAGACACACATATATGTATATATGTATATCACAGTCCTCATAGCTTGATAATGAAATCAATGGAGAGTTGCAGACGTAGTGACAGTACTTAAAAGTGGACTGTTAGTCCTTCCTGGTTGAAGTGTCCTGTTGCTGTCCTCTGACCACTTCTGCTGATGAATTGTGTAAATGTGCATAAATAAAGAGGGTGGTTGGGTCAATAACCATTCACAAGTCATTTCCCTTTTTTCTTATTTCTTTTTTTTTTACTGTTGTTGTTTTGCCTCTGTAAGCCTTCACCAAAACACGCCTCTGCACTCCCCTCTAATCTCCAATACGGTAGTGCTTTGGTAACCGCACAGTCCCAGCACGCCACATTTATTATTTATGGTGATACATTTCTATGATGTTGAAAGAAAGAAGTACCCGTGTGTTTGTGCAGATGTCTGTGTATCCGTTCGGAGGTGACGGGATGTTCAACTTGTCAACTGCAATCACTAGAGACCCTGGCTGACACCACTGAGCAGACAGCAGAAGGACGGCACATTGTCTGTAGGTAGTGGTGCAAGTCTGTGTGTGTGTGTGTGTGTGTGTGTGTGTGTGTGTGTGTGTGTGTCTTCAAAAGCAGTCACCTTATTGTCTTCTTATTTCCTCACACCCCTTCCCTGCATGACACCATCAAACTGATACACTCCCCTGTGCTTTGTAACACACAGTTGTCTATCAGTGACACGTGCATGTATATTTGTTTACCCGTGTGTGCGTGTGTGTGTGTGTGTGCGTGCATGTGTGGTCACATGCTGTGCTGTGGCGCCGCTGTACCTGTTTCATGTGTCTTAACGCACTCATCATTTCACGAAGCTTTTACAGGTCCCCGTGCCCCAGACATAAACACACACACACACACACACACACGCCTTGATGAATAATTAAGAAGGCAGCCACGTAGATAAGAGGCCTGTGTACCTAAAGGAGCATCTCACTCACAGCCGTCATGTCGAACACGCTTGGATTAAACGTTCTTTGTTTCCTCCGTCATACATTTGGCTTCTTGTCTGTCAGTCGTGTCGAGGTTCAGGAAAAGACACATTTTTTTAATGGCCGCGTGCACACACACACACACACACACACACACACGGCACACTGAGAATTAAAGAGTTAAGAAGAATTAAAGTTAATACATCTCTGAGATTTTTTTCTTTCACCCCAATTCAATGGGGGTGAATACATTTTGTTTGTGGCACAGACAGCATTGAACCAATGACATCTAAACAATTCAATACCAACGTCTCTTGTCAGGAACGTGTTTCTCTGGATAATCGACAGACCTCACACTTTCCAAAACACAGTGAGCACAAATACAAATGTGTGTGCTGTGGAGGCAGAAATCTTTCAGAAGAATATCTATACATAACAAAACCGTGTGCGTGGCTACATACCATAGCAGCAAGTGAAGAAATATGGTGTTGTTGTAGTTTCGGGTGAACCAACCACCTAACATTTTTTTTATTGTATCAAAACGAATTGCTATTCCCCAAAAATGCCACGCCATTAAATGCATAATTACGATAACTAATAATAATAAACGCAAAGCTGCAGCGCTGAGACCGTAAACATTTCAAAGGAAATATCGGTGTGTTTGCATATCTAGTTGTTGGACGTCGTCAGTGTGTAATTGAGGATGCTGTTATCACGGCAGTCAGAGCACTGAGAGCCATTAACAGGCCAGTCTTTTATGACATTCTGTATTATGGATGCCTTGTGCGTGCAGTTTCATCAGAGGCCATAAAGATTGGCCCAGTCAGCAAACTCCACTCATTAAGAGACATTTAAATGTAATTATTTATTGATGCCTCTTATGATCTATTGTCCTGGCTGCACTAGTGTGGGTTTTTATTTTTCATGTAATGAGGCCTGGTCGCTGAGATTACAGAGGTTAACAGCTGTCTTAACTATTGCAGAGCTAATTAACGTGCCCTTTTGGCAATGTTCAAAAGGGCAAAAAGGAGAGTGTTTGTGCAACAAAAAAGGGAGAACTATTTATTTTATAATAATAATATTTGAGCTACTCTAAGAAGTTGCAGTGTGTTGTGGGAAACACTTTCCATTGGCTGTTGTTTGTCCATGTTTTGGGGAAGGTGTGTGCCCTCCAACAACACCATAGATCCAATGAAAGATGTGGAAAAGTCACTTGCAAATCTTAACTAAGTGTATGAGATAAGATTTTAATATTTTCTTCAAACTGTGCATTGCTCAGTAATTCATGAAGGATTTAAGAAATCAACACAGATTTGACTAGTGTAACCACATTCGTAATAAATAGATGATTTCATGGATCATGTAAAGCTTTATTGGCCATTTTACAAGAGACTTTGATAGAGTGCCAATGAAACTCTCCCGTTTGACATTTGCTACAGCCAGAACGATAAAGCTGTTGAACCGACACATTTTATGAAAGACATTTTTGCTCACTTAATGTTTTATTAGAGTACAGAAAGACAAGAGAGCAGCTTGCACACCCATGTAGGGCCGTGAACTGTAGCTGAGGAAAAGTCTTTAAGAGATCAAGAGGATAAATAAAACCGTTTTCTGAGAACAAAACCTCATATTGCCACTCGCTGTTGATCCTCTGTGTGGACAGCACCGCAAGATAGATTTTATGGGTGCACTGTGGTTAATGATATGTATATGGTCTCCTCGTGTAGTTTGAAGAACCTGATTCAATAGTCCAAACTATTGCTGGAGCGTCTACAGCCATGGCAGCAGTTCTGCCCGGCTCCACTTGGGCACTGCGGTGATTTAATTTCAGCTCTAATGGCAGCAGTTTGTCATTTTCGTTTTGTCATTTTGTTGGCATGCTAATATTTGATCAGTGGCACTAAACACAAAGTACAGCCGGGGGCTGATGGAGATGCCATTAGGTGGTTTGATTATGACCAAATACCTGCAAAAGTGTATTCAAATGTTGACTTGATGACTGTTCTAGATGAGGACTTAAGAGTGTTTACCATTCATTTCAATTAATACTCAATTTCCCGACAATCCAACGAATAATTGCTGTGATATTTCAATCTTGACCAAAGTGAAAGAACGGTCGACAGACTTGGTGCCACGCTGCGAGCACAGCTATAGCCAACATTGATTAATGCAAAGGATGAAACAAAATACATATATATTTTTGTTAAGGGTGGATTTCGTTCCACTTGATTCATCAGTCGCTACTTAATTCCAGTACCACCAGTGGCGGTCATGGTCTATTTCTGCCAAAGGCGCTGGGAGTTGCTGCCGGAGTAAAGCCTCCTGCGGTTCCTCAAGGTGCTCGAGGTTTACATCACCGAAGACCAAACGGCACCTGCTGGATCCAAAATTAGATAAGGTCCCTGCGGGGACATGTTTGCCCTAATCTCCCTTTTCCACTGCTAACAGCTTGCCCCGTCTCCAGATGTATGACCACATCGTGTTATCACAGGAAATTGAAGCAAAGGTAATCACAAACACAATAGGGGTGTCGGCATCTCGGTGTGTGTGTGTGTGTGTGTGTGTGTAAATGCTTGGTCGTGGATAGTGGAATGTGTTAAGCGAGGTGCATTTTTCTGATAAATGCTCGGTCTTCGCGAGGAGGGTTTAGAGCTCATGTTGCACCTCAAGACACAATAGCACCCGTGATTTGATACCTCCCACACACTCCCCGCACCTCCTTCTCTCGGTACTATATGTCAAGCTGGTCACCAACAGTAGCAAGTCTATTTTTAGTCTCTTCTTGCCCACTATTGCTGTGTCGTCTCTATCAAGGTTATATAAGCAATCAAATCAATCAAAAAACCGGGAAGGAAAGGCACTCAACCTGGATGAAGACCTGTAATTTTTCAAAAGAGCTCCTCATACACAGGCTATATATTACGCAAACAATTTCTTATCTGACATTCAGCATGAATAGATGTGAAGTTGTGGGCTCCCGTCAAGGATCAGAAGGGATTGTAAGGCGATCCAGAGGGATTGGCCTGCCTCAGCAGATAAAAGAGGTTGGCAATGCAGAGACAGGCTCCATCCATCAGACACAGAGGTGGCACGTCAGCCACTTTTTCAGAGTACTGCGGGCTGACGGATGGCTCTGTCGTTGACATGAAGACATCTGAGGGCCTGTCATTACCAACCCTCCCCTGTAGCCAACTGGGGGGACAGTGGCTAATCAAAATCAATGGGAGCGGGTAGCCAGGGAGAAGCTGGACGGACAAGCACTGAAGTTAACCTTGACGTGCCAGGAAGTTAGTCAAAAGTTCGTAGCTGGAGTACTAGTACCACACTGCTGGTGGAGGACTAGTTCACGACAACCGCCTGCCAATGCAGACAAAGTGAAACTGTAAGAGACCCTCTCCTTACGCTGCTGAAGAATCAGTGGGTTATTATGATTGTATTGATGCTGTTGTGCATGCTTAGCTGCATGGAAGCAAAATAATGGAAAATAATATGGATGTTATGTTGGAATTCTTTTTAATTAGGCAATCAGTGGTAGTGCATGCCCATTTACCATCTGTGGAGTGTGTGGATCATTACATTAGTGTGCCAGGTTTTGTCATAAGTCTGAATGGAGACGTAGCCGCGCAAAATACCTCACGTGCGATGGTCCTAATGCACTGCATAATTGAGATGGATATGTTTTTAATGACTGGCTTCGTTTGGTTGCCGGCTTTAGTGATATTCTGTGGAGAGAGGGGAGTGCATGCAGCGCTAATAAGGATGCTGTGGCCGAAGGTTACCGTTAAAGCTCATATTTGTATTTCATTTGATTTCTGCGGCCGAGACAGGGACCATTTTTTTCTTCATTTTTAATAGGGGATGGCAGTAATTGCGAGTCTAATGGAGGTTCACTCTTCAGCTAGTTGGCTCGGCAGCAGTGGCTTGCTCCGCATTTATAGAGCTAAGAGAGGGCAAGGGTGTTCATTATCCAAAATTGACATTAAGAGCTAATTTCACTGTACGCTGTTTGACGGAGAGCTAAGCGTCCGTGGTATTGACCGAAACGGGCGCCCAGGAGTGTGTTGCTCCCGCTTCTTTAGAGGCAGGCACACAGTTCCATTTAA
Source organism: Cyclopterus lumpus (assembly GCF_009769545.1). Lineage (NCBI taxonomy): Eukaryota > Metazoa > Chordata > Actinopteri > Perciformes > Cyclopteridae > Cyclopterus > Cyclopterus lumpus. The sequence continues at coordinate 7,972,933 of NC_046971.1, read as the reverse complement.
GGATTAAAAGATAAACATAATTAATCCTCTTTGGTTCGATACATTGCAATATTAATGTTGATCGTATCTCGCCTCCGAGGCCCCAACAATCAGCCATCATTAAAGAGTCTGAACTGTTGTATAATCAATCTGTTGTGGAGAGAGCTGTTTGCAAAAACATTCTGGTGGACCCAAAACATATGGCTGAGCTCTGACCGATGGACCAGAGCGTCGAGTATGTCACAGGGCCTCATGTACCACAAGAGATATGGGAGTGTGATGGCCGCAGATCATTAGGATCCCACGGCTAGGAGAATAGCCCTCAGTCAAACATTTATCTCTGCTCGTAGGCACCACAGCTGAGAAGTCTTTGTTCGCCCTCAGTACCACTGATGGAAGCCATTCCTTTTCCATGTCCTCTGAAATCAATGTAAAGAATGATTCTGTCAACTCCTTTTCATCCCGTTCCATGCGAGGGGAGAAGGAAAAAAAAGAGCGACTCCGTTTCACCTTACCATTATATTTAAATGATCCAATTTTCCTTAAAAAAAACATTCCACCTCCGCCTCGTTACAGATGCACATGTCCTTTCACGTCGTTTCCGAGCCATACGATCTTCCTGCCCTCCGTCACAAACTACCCTTTAATTAGCTCCGTTATCAGGAGTCTGAGATAGCGACCAGGCCTTGTTGCATTCGAGGATACCCCTCCACTCTCCGTCCCGACAGAAGTGACACAAGGAAACGTTAAATTTAATTTAAGACGGGTATCGTATTATTTTTCAGTCCTTGGAGAAATAACACTTGTCGGCAATGGAAATGTCATTGGTTTGCCCTTTATGTTTATGGATGGGAGGCCGTGTAGTGAAGGTCTGTAACAGGGATACTGTCACTTGGAGTTATTAGATGTAAGAGACTGCAAATAACAAGTGCTTTGTCCTCTGGAGGCTACACTGGGAATTTGCATCATTATGTAGTTTGAATGGTGCTTTAAAAATGATTTTGCAAGATGCTCAAATGACAGATATCAACACAGTATGTGTAATTGCATTCTGTGTATATTATTGCACAAGGCTTGGCAGGCATCTTTTTTAAGTTGTATAACTTTCGGGAGCCACAGAGGGAGCCAATGCCTGATTTGTGTAATTGTATATTTGCCTTTTGCTGAGAACCATTAAGCTGGCAACCTCCAGATTTGTTTTTTCTTTTGGACCGTCTACCGACAACAAGACCTGAGTCAAAACAACTTTGACGAACACCATTTGGGCCGGCCAATCGTGGGCTTGCTTGAGCTAGCGGCTGATGCCGACTGGAGTTGAGTCAGAGAAAACGTGCTTCCAGCCAGCCTTCATTTTCTCTCAGCATCACTTCTTACACACACACACACACACACACACACACACACACACACACACACACACACACACACACACACACACACACACACACACACACTTTATATAGACACTGAGTCATTGATAAGTGATGGTGACAATAGTAGTGGTGGAACTTTGTCTGTTAAGCACACCTATATTGATTTGGCACACAGAAGTGCTGGAATCTATCGCCCTTTGTTGTGTGAAATGTTCAGCGAGTAATGTTAACAACTATTCTTTGTCTGTGAAGCAGTGCTGGATCAGCATTGTTTCCTTGTCTGAAGTTGTCAAACCTTTAGTGCAATGGCAGAAAAATAGAAGATAATACACATTGTATTGGCTTATCATAGTAAATAATATTGTATAAATAATCTCCCTGCAAAATTGCAGAATCTGGATGCACAGTCCACCTGCCTGTTTAATTTCTAATCTCATTTTCATGAGTGAGTAGGTTGGCTATCATTACATATAAATTAGATTGCTTGGGGTTGCCATGGAGGAGACCTATATGTGGTGTTACCAGGCAGGTGGAAGGACTGTGTGATGGTGCCGGGTGGGTGGTTGTGCAGGAAGGTTAGAAGATATGGAGTTGATTACTTTGGGTTGCCATGGCTGAGGAGACTAGTGCACCAGCAATATCCAGCTGGTTTTCCTTGGCTGCGGTACTCCATGAATGGGAAAGTGACCAGGATCTTAAAATGAGGATTAGATTGGTTTGATTTTCCAATAGTGCAAAGCCATCTGCTAGCATTTGACGGCAAGTGAGCTTTTTGTCTGGTTTGTTTTGGTGTTCCTTCTTGATTTTCAATTGACCCCCTAGTTGGATGCATATTTGTACAATAATCTATTCGGCTAAATGAGATTCTCTCCCAGTCTCTCATTTTCTCCCTTTTTGATTACCTCTCTATTCTTACTCTCGTTCAAATACTTAATTTCATGCTGTTTCCTCCCCCCCGCACCACACGCCCTTTTCCCCCTGCCTCTTCGTGTTTACCTGCGGTGCCGTTGCCTCTGATTGTCTCTCCCAGCGGCTGATGGTGCTGATTGGCTGGAGGTGATCTCTGGGGTGGGGTCAGGAGGGGCTGGCACTGAGCCATCCCGTCTCACTGTGTCACAGCAGTCTGCAATCAGGCGAGCAGGATGAGACGGTGCCTTCTTACTTGCTCACCACCGTTAAGGACCCCCCCTCCCACACACACACACACACACACACACACACACACACACACACACTCTCTTTTTCATTACTGTGGTGCTCGAACTCACAGAGAAAAGTGGGATTGGGGTGGAAAGAGGGGGACGAGGAGTGAAAAGAGTCAGACACAGCAAGAGAGGCAGAGAGAGAAATCGTAAACAAGCACTTTAATAGCACATGATAGCACTGAACAACAGTGTGACAATGAAAGAAAATGAAAATGAGAAATATGAAAGGAAATGGAGAGCGAGTGTGGAGTGCAGGAATATGAAATATTTGCCTGTTCTTTGAATAATATCCCAACTCATTGATGTCCAATGAGATAGTAGCTGCTAGGCAGGTGCGAGAAAAATACAAATCTCGTCTCATGTCCACAGCGTAAGTGTAATTAAGAAACAAGCCATCCGTTTGATTTCCTCTCCTTTCTCCTGATCGACTGCGATCCTATATCTCACAACGGAAAGGGAGAGACAGGAGCTCTTTATTATCCGTCAGCCTTGGGAGCGCATTACCATGAAGAAACCCAGGGTTATCTTCCAGAGCTTAGTTAATTGAAGTTAATCAGAGGCAGTGTTTCCGCGTGTCTCAGCCGTTGCCGGCGTGGATCTGTCTTTGTTCCCTCCAAACACCTTTAAGGTTCTTAATTAACCATCCTGACACTCTGACATGGGACCTCTCCTCCAGAGCGGTCTTGACAGTTAATTACAGTCGGAGAGAGGGAAATGTACTACACTGGCGCTGACCTGATCACACACCTCCTGGAGAATGGAAATACTGCAGCAGGGCTGGTTTTTGTTCTTGACTCCAGTGAGGTCTTACACGCGGAATATGAGAATATGAAGACGGCATCCTGCATCACGCCTCACTATCGGTACTTTTTCAGATTTTGCCACGAGACTAGATCACCTTGGTTAGGACTGCTTGATGATGGCAAAAATCATAATCACGAATTCTCTTGGTCAGTGATGAGATCACGATAATTTAACGAGGGCGAGATCTTTGAAGAATGTTGTGCTCTGTTAAATTTGTTGCACATTAGTTTCATGTCGTTTTATCCTACATTGTCTGACTTACATTATAAGTTATGGACGTGGACATTTAGGCCTCAGTTGGACTTCTGACTGTCTACAAGAATACAACCAGATTTATTATCTGTAAAGTCTCTCTGAACCTGAATTTCATGTTTGTACCGTGAGTTAGGAATCCTTTAATAATCCTTGCCTACAGTTTATTCAGCAAATGCTGTTGAATCTGCGATGCATGCTTAATGAACCACGGACGCCATGTTTAATTACCCCGCGTTATATCTGCAGGTCAGCAAATCGACCTAATGGGGCAAGAAATCAACATAAAACAGGGACCATATGCAGTGTCCTGTGCCTGGATGTTTATGAGTCCTGAGCTGGTGATACAGTAAATCACCCCTTATAATCAGGGCCATTGCCATTGGTCGTGTATAAGATGAGTTATATGAGCTATATTCCTCATATCACTTGGCTGTCATCCCCTTCATTCAGCCTCCTCTCACAAACCAATGCGAGGCTATCAGCAGCGACCTTGCCATTGCACCCCGGCTCCAGGTGGAAGTGATAGATACTCTCTCTCCACGACAGCCGGGCCTTTTTGTATAAGAAAAGCCATATTGATTCACGAGCCAATAAATACAGACACAAGAGGTTTTGCCTCAGCTACTCCTCCCTCTCTATTTGGGGGCCTCTTCTCTATTTTTTTATTTTTATTTCTCTCCTCCTTATCCAATCACAGTGAAAAACAGCGGTGAAGTCCCTATCAGAGGATCACCACTGTGCCAGGGTTGATGGCAGAAACAATGGAGGGTCAGTGGGAGGTGGTGCATCAGCCACCGATGTCGGCGTCTTATCATGCCGCGCTCCATCAGCGGCTGCCAATCAGGCGGCTCTCAGGCCACCCGCAGAAAGAAGGGCCTCAGTGTTGTGTCTGAGATAAGCAGACGACTCGTCGTCTCCATCCTGAATGCTCCCTCTGCTCAATGGATTAAATATCGATCATAACAATCCTGAAAATGGAGTTATTATTTTCTCCATGTGTCATTATAGAGGTCTCTGCTGCCTCTGCCGTGTGGTCGATGGACACTTGTGTCAAATTTGTATTCATGGCATAAGTCACTTTAATATAAATGCAGGCTTTCTGCGTTTATATTAAAGTCTCATATATTTTAACTCTAAAGCTTATTTATGATGTGTAATACAGCCGGTATTTGTATTTGTACATATCACACATCAGTTTCTTCGTACAACCTGACCCTTTATCACTTATTTAAACTTACAATGTAACATAAAGGGGCGTGGCAATAATCTTTGGGGAGCGTTTGAGCTCACCTAAAGGATGGAATCACTCATGTCCTTCATCCAGCAATCCCCTGTCCACTGGTACACCAATGGCAGGGTGGTGGTTGTTGTTGGAAGTGAATGGTCTTCCGTGACAATAGCATGGGGATACCTCAGGTGTCGGTTCTAGGTCCATTGCTATTTAGCATGTATATAAACGACCTACCTGAGAGTTGCCCGGGGTTAGTTGCCAAATGTATGCCGATGATATAGTTATTTATATATCAGCCAAAACATCTAGCAAGGCCGCTGATCAGCTTACTGACTCCTTACATTCTGTATCGCAACGGCTTGAGTCCTCTCACTTAACGTCTCAATTTGTTTTTTCAATACGTAAACGATATGAAAATTCAAGATCTATGGTCAAAATAAACAATGAGGTAATGAGTGAGGTTGACAATGTGAAGTACTTAGGAATCATCCTCGAATCTCATCATACTGCATCACTATCTGGTCACAAGCCTCACAAACAACTATACAACCCATCATATCACTGTATGACCAGACGTTAAAAATCATGGACAAAAAAACAATGAGGTGGCACAGTTGTCAGATCTTGCAAAAACCTAATATGTTCAGCTGTGAAAGCTTTTATAAACTATTCCAGCTTAAAACTAATTGTTAAAGGCCTACATGGTCATGCTCCTTCCCTGCTTAATACATTTGTTCCAAAACACCAGCACACCAGTAGAGTGAACACACGGGCCTCAGTAAACGGGTCGTATTGCTATGCTAAAGACCTCATTTGGACAATCTGTCTTCTCTGAGCAAAACTATGGAACTGTCTGCCAACTGAATTGAAAATGCAACACGATTTTTATGTTTTTAATAGAGGTATTAAATCATCGCTAAAAGAGAATCAACATTGTTCTCACACCTAACACCCCTGTGTTTGTGGATGTATTTTCTTTTATTCTTAAAAAAAGCCTCCTGTGGACAGGTGTTGTAAATTAGCGTTTTGCTACAAACACTTAACACAGTGCATCTAGTTCTTATGCATAAATGTATGTTACAATTATAATGCCATTATGATGTCCATATCAAATAAGTCAAGTCAACATAATGCATACTCACATCCAGCACTTCCAGTTGCTTTTAATGCTTGTCGTGGTTCATCTCACCTATTTTTGAAGCGTTTAAATCTGTGTAATGTCATGAACCAACATCCTGTTTTCAACCAGAAATTAACAAAATTATAGAAACATTGTGAATGAGCAAAATATGCAATAGAAAGCTCTGAATAAAGACAGTAAGTCATCTTTGAGTACATATGAACCAGAGTGCAAGAGGATGCGTGATGACACATACATTATGTCAATTCTACCACATGTACCATTTATTACCAAGTATGCTGTACAACTAGTGATATTCAATGCAGTCGTTGTTTTAGCTCTAGTAATTTATTTCTTGAATTATCCACTTCCTGTCAGCCTACTCTGTCTTTTACTTCTTCAGTCATCAATTACCGACTTTTCCTGGAATGCCAATCCAAGAAATTTCAATTTGTTGCATTTAAGCTGTTTTCTGTGCCCTTTACATGTACAATTATGAATTGATAATCCATCAGTGTGTTACTATAATACACAAACTGCCACATGTTGTCTGGAGCCACAGAGGGCCACATGAGACTAGATGTGACAAAGTGTGAAGTGAGGTGAAGATGGTTTTTTTATGGAGTTATTTGGTTCTACCACTTCACCAATTTGCTTAAGTATGCACACATATACCATTACCACAGCGACCAATACAGACTCACCAGGTCAATCATGCAAGATAAGGCAATTTAAGGTGTACAGCCGCTCCTGAATAACAAGTTTGACGAAAAAAAATGGAGATTGAGATTTCCGTCATACATTTTTTTAAATGTCATGAATCTTGATTTGGAATATTCTCACCAATTTACAGTACAGATGCCTTATAAGCCAGCAGAAAGATGGAAAAATGGCATTTTCCTGTTTAGCATAATACAATCTCTTTCTGAAATGCCAGGTTTCAGGATGCTTTAATAGCTCCATAGTCTCCAACACACTATTGATTTCTAGAGCATTTCTCATCAAATAATAAAATACGCCTTGTGTGTCATACGACGCACTACATTTATCATGTCCTTACAGTGACCTTTGATTGCACATACGATAGCTGAGAGTAGCTAGACCTGAATGTCACATTGATAAGAATTGGATGCTGTCGTTTTGCATGTTTTGCCCGGTGAGACTTATTGGTGAAATAAGGCGGTGTCACTGACGGGGACAGCCGTCTGTCATGATTAGAATTTGCGGTTTCATCACAAATGAATGGAAGCATGTTAAGCATATATATATATATATATATATACATACATGTCAAGAGTTTATTCTATTATGTAAAATGTGCCTTCCATGACTGATTGAATATGTGATTTAATAAGTTTATTGCCAGTGATTTGTGAGTTTATATTTCAGGAATAGTAGCACTGCAGTTGATCACATTTAACTGCCATGCATGCATATGTTTTTTTTATTTTCTTCTTCTTTTTTTCTTGGTCATGCTGCACACTGCAATACATGCAGTTAAGATGTGGGTTTAATCTAGAATATTAAAAAGTCATCCGTTCGTCTTTTCATTAGGGGAAATTTTGTTTTAATAATTTGTTCCCGATAGTGGAATCGTTCACCAATTTATCCTAATGATATCGCTTGACATTATCTTAACCAGGTTGACTGTAACGTTCGATGTCTCTGGTAGTTTTAAAATCGAATTATGGCTTTACTGCAGCTAACCCCAACACAACAGGAGCATATCCAATCACATTTGTGTGAAAAATGAGACGGGCCATATTTTCAATTACATTTCAGCATAAAGGGATTGCTAATCCTGTCTCCTGTGCTGGCAGAATCCGTTAATGAATTTGCTTATCCTGATACTGATGTGACTTTCCTCCGTGTAGGGGGAACAGAAATGGAAAGTATCGTCTTTTTCTTTGTCCTCCTCACACAATACTGTGTCTGACTGTAATGAATGCAAATCTATTCACAGCAAGGTTAAACAGTTTGTTTTGCTGAAGCTGCCCCTGTTTATGTACAAAGTTGAATTGGATGATCTCATAAAGCCTCGAGCCATGATTTGCAGAACATCGCAGCCTCATCTGCCGGCTTTGTCTGCTTAGTGATTTATTGGATTGAAGATATTTTTGTTTCTACAACAAGGAGCACAAGAGCTGGAACAAGTGGATACAGGATTTGTTCTTGTATTGTTATTGGTTTAGAAACTTCCTTAAAACTTTGGAGAACCTCTCCCACAGGTTGAACATGTATTGGTCGGGTGCATGGTTCAAAGCCGGCAAAACAGTTTTGCATTCTACTTATTTTTTTAAATAACTGATGGATCTGTAAAATATCCAAAACATAGTGAAAAGCATCCTTCGCAAGTTCTGAGAGTCCAAGGTGACATTTCCAAATCCCCAGTTGTCCAACCAGCAATACACATCCACAAAATACTTATTTAAAACCCAGAAAAGCAGCAATCAAGCACATTTGAGAGGCTCTAACAGTATATTGTTCTTCTTAATTTAACAACTATAATGATTCATCAACACAGTGGATGTTGGTGACGTTCTAATTGATTTTCTTTTTGAATCTTTAAAACTGTGCGACTGTCCAGTCAGGCAGCACTTTCCTCGAAATTTCCTCTCAGACTTAAAGAACGCTTTTTGCATGGTGGGCACATCTATTTGGTTGAGAGCATGAATAAATAGTATACAACAAGGACATAACAGACAATAAAACAGCTGTTTTAGTCTTTAATTTTAGTCAGCCAGCTGATGCGCCGAGTGCTCAGAGGCATTAGGTCTGGTTCCCATTAGGAAGCAGGTCTGATCCACCGCGGACTGAACCAGTCAACAGTTAGCTTGATGATGGATGTTGTATTAATGCTCTCAGTCCTTTTCTGTTGTCACTGTGCATTAGACAAATTAGGGCAAACAAATGCCCCCCCCCCCTCCACCGGTTTGTGCACCTCCCACACACATTCACACGTTTTCCCCGCGCCACCTTGCTCTGCCCGTGCTAATAATTAAATAGGCTTTGTGTGTGTGTGTGTGTGTGTGTGTGTGTGTGTGTGTGTTACCTTGATGGTGAGCTAAGTTCCATTGAATTAACTCAGATGGATCTACAGATGCATTACATCATCACATCTGGCTTACATCACCGGCATTTCACATTTGTCCTATGTGACAAACCGGATTTTCATGGCTAATCGCATCCGCCGTACTTTTCCCTTTGTTCTCCTCTCGTCTCGTGAACACTTTTTGAGGTCTGTGAAATCAATGGATAAGATGACTCGTACGTATACTAAAGCTTTTCTACTGTGGGCGTTCTTTCGCAGTTTTGTGTGGGCGTATGTGTGGGCTGCCTGTCTGAGCATCATGCATGTGCACGCACACACACACGCGCACACACACACACACACACACACACACACACACACACACACATACACAGAGGTGACACGGTCACCGTCATTAGACCTTCACAGGCATCTGCTCATGCCTGCGACGTGATGTGATCCTTCACCTTCTACATGACAGTCGGCCATTTAGCACTAAATTTATGCCGCCCATGCCCTTTATCAATGCATTCTGAGGGGGGGGGGGGGGGGGGGGGGGGGGAGATAGAGGGCGTCACTCAGCATCCTAGCTTTGATTTGTGTTACTGCTTTTACTCAACTGGACATTGTAATGACACTTTGGGCTTTTGAGAGGCTCTGATGGATGCCCAAGTAATGCAGATACTGTGTATGTATATAAACACATACACATTGGTAACATCCACATACATGCTCGTGGTGGAGGGGGAACTCTTCCCACAATATAAAGGCCACGCTAGTTACCGGTTTGTAAAGTTTAAAAAAAAAGGCATATCTCCAAACCTAAATCCTCATGTTTTTTAATGTTCATATTCACTTTCTGGATGAGAGAGCACTCATGTCTGCTGTACATATTGAGGTAAAGCCAGAAAGGCATTCAGGCAGCGGTCATTTGGGCACATTGGCCTATAGCCGCTATGTCTGATTCTGGATCGCCAGCTCAATAATTAAGACATGTACTTTTAATGTAAATAAAAAGCATAAAAATACAGCGTGTTTATTAAAGAGAATTCTCAGGGGGAGGGCCCTGTGGGACCCCCCCCCCCCCACCCACATAACAAACCTTAATTCAACCCCTGCATTTAACTTAGCTTAGTAGAATGACTGATTGCCTGACTTTGACCAAAGTTCAGAAATATGCATTCAGAGACGGCCGGACTATCTATTTATTTAAAGTAAAGAGAGGTTCAGATAACTGTGAGAAAATGAAGTAGTATCCAGAGGGCCACTTCGAGCAATAGATTTAAGGCTTATCTGATGCCGAAGCACTGCGCAGTGGTTTATAATTATAGATTTCTAATTATATCAGACTGCGGAATGTTATCGTGGCGAAGATCATGTCATCCTCTCCCTTCACATGATTTCAAGGTCCTCAAGGAACTCAAAAGAAATGACTGCACTGCTAATGTTGAGGGAGAAGTTCACCGGAGGTTCAGAGTCACTCTGTGATTGCTGCTCATTTGTTTTACTGCAGTTTGTATATGAGTGTATCCAGTGGTTAACCGAGATGAGACGCATGATGACAGCAGCTGTCCCTGTGGATGAGTTTGTTCGGCTTTGTATTTCTTCTTTGGGAATTAAAGTCTGATCATTACTCAGGTGAAGTGCTGGTTTGGTAGGATTCGGAGATGACACAGTAAAAGTAACAAACGCCCGATGAGGCCGTATTATTTCTGTTATCCGTCTGACGAGACAAAGCAGTGACTTCGATCTCTGAACAGACACTTTTTAAATTTCCCTGGTGGCTGGAGAGACTTCCAATCACCCAGAAAAAAAGCCTTTTGAATAATCTTATCGGCTGCTGATGTGGAGAAGGTCATATTTCTAGTTTATTCTGTCTGAACTTTTCACTTCTTTACCTTTTTAAAGGGTCAGTTACACCAAATCAGGACACAATATCTTCCCACTTAACCCCTCTAAATCTAAACATGCATATAAGTTCGTGGTTTGTTGGGTTTGTAAAACGTTTGGCCTCGGGTCCACGCGATGCCAACAACAACACACAGTCTAGTGTCTCCATTAGACTCTGAATTTGGCTTTTCTTTGACCTCTCTGTGATCTCTTGTCATCTTTTGAATATGCTTAAGGCAATTGTCAGTAGAAAAACAATAAGCACATGGTTTCCCGTAATGTTATTGTGAGTAGCTTTCTTTTTGCATGAATTAATGCCTTGAATATCAGATTTATAATGCTATGATAATGTGTTCTAATCAACCAGCAAATGGTGATGAGCTCCATCTTGTGTCTTTTATAAATAAATGGATCAAACTGAGTTGGAGAGGATTTAAACAGTACACATTTTGAAGGCGGTTCTGTTAAGTTTCATCGAGCACATTGAAAACCATTCACGACTTTCAAAGGCAGACTTTAAAGGTTGCGGCAGGTAATGTCAGCTAAACCCGTCCTTCCTTTTTCCTTTCCTCCATCCTGTCTGCGTGGAGCCCTCTTCACCTCTCATGTCTCATCTGAGGGGAAGAAAGTGTGAATGGTAATAGAGACTGACTATCATTGCAGGCTAACGCTGCCATTACCCAGCCTCTGATAAATGAAGCCATTGGAGGGTGTTATCAGAGCCAGCTGTGAGGGCTGAGGTATGCATTATACATGGGCAGTAACCCCGACACTGTGTGCACACACACACAGAATTACAGATAGGTGTGGCGCACAGACCGTCGGGACGGTTGTGTTCACAAATCTGAATATGCACACCCTTAATCCCCTGCAGACCGTGACTCACAAGCAATTAAAGCGCAGCGCTACAGTTAAGAGATTGTTTGACTAAATGCTGAACCTTATATAAGAGAACTGATCATTGCTGGTATTGGACAGATTTTTCAGCTTTGGGTTCAGGACCCATTTTATCATGTGTATCGTACTGTATTCTTAGTTAAGGCATTTGGTCGTCACCATCTTGTTTTTTAATTTTTGTATTATTAGGAGTGAAACGAGAGGGTGGAACTAAGTACAATCAAATGCTGAATAAGACATTTTTAGACGACCAAATGAAAACACGTTAGGGGAAAAAAAAATTAAAATTGGAAGACGAAAACACCCAAAAGTCTATTGTACTCTGAATATTACCATCATTTACTAAATGGACATCATGCTGTATTGAAAAAAGACTTTAAACTAGCGACTGAGATCATAAACTTACTTTTACAATGCTTACTGAGATAATAAACCAAGTGAGAAGTAGGGTCATTTTCTCATTAACGTCTATACAATCAACCTTGTAACCATAGGGGTCTCCGCCTGCTGGCTGTTAGAAAGAATGCAGGTTCTAGGCACTTCTGCATTAGCTTCACTTTTCAGACCCGGAGGTGTTTGCTGCCGGCACGTAGAATGAACATACGATGCCAAAATATTTGGTCATGAGCAAATGCTTAAGTGGGTCTGTCAGAATTTTGACATCTAAAAGAGACTTTTATTACAACAAGCAGTGGGCTTACTTTCTGAAGGCAAGAAAAAAGATATAATTGATGAGAGAAATTGATAATAAAAGAGTGCGAACATTTCCGATTCAAATAACATATCGGTATCGCAGTGCAGCAAGAATATGTTCGGTGAGTGAGCTTGACAATGTTGCTTCTGTTCCCTTTTGTTAAACAGAAGACCTGAGAAAAGGTCTGGTTGGTCACATGATTACCAAAATTGTATCATTGTATGATGGAATAATTTTGACTGGTCCAATGAATGTCTGATTTCTGTTTTCGATATTTTATTGAAAGGTGAAAATGTAGGATTAAAGGAATCTATGGAATCATTCTGCTTGTAAAAATGTAAACATTTTTGCAAAAAATATATTTTAAATGTGGTTATTAAATGTCCTAAAAACACTTGGGATATGCTTTCACTTATTTTGCCTGATTAGACCTCTTCTGATGACTAAAGTTAGTGTTAGGAAAAGTACACGTCATAATTTCTAATAGCTATCTTATATTTCTGTGTAAACATCTCCTTCAGACACGTTTCTCGCCCAAAACAAAATTGTATACATTACATTTGAGCACATCATAATAGTGTTGACATTTGCCTTTGCTCAATGCTAATTTTTACCAAGTCGAGCTTTAACGCATCATATTGCAAGTCAATGTTAATGTTATCTCCGCTAACATCTGCGATTACTCTGAACAGCATGGACATAATTGCATTATAACAAGTGTCTGATTAAGTTTGTTGTTTCCAAATGTTTTTAAGCTTGTTCCTCCTCATCTTGTTTTTGTCCTTCAGTTTTGACAAATTGCTAACTTTATTTCTTTGTCATTCGCGCTGAGCATGTATAAATGTGGTCGCCAAACATCAGAAATATGATAATAACTTTTGATCGATCGGTGCATCTTTATAATAAACTCATGCAATTACATATTGTTGTCAAAGATATAGGGAAAACAGGTTTCATGGAGCCATCTTTTTTTTTTATAGCACTCAATTTAACGGGTGAAATGTGAAGTGAAGTGTAAAAAATGTACACACTCAGTTCTCCATCTCCACGTTTTGAGTACTCCCCACTGAGAGCCCTCAACCTCCAATCCGGCTTCTAAAGGCTAGAGTGGTGAACTGGGAAGAGTGATATTCAAATAAAAGCTGCCTGAGCATAATATGGAAATGAGGTCTAGTCATTGACAGGAATTCATAACCATGGTGACGTTTCACACGCCCCGTTGATATCCAGCAAATCTTGCAGCATGGGAACACGTGGGCAGTGGATGATTAGGAATAGTTAATAAAATGTGCCTCCAGTAAGTGTGTGTGTTGAAATAAATGTATGTGAAGCAATGGTGCTGTTTGCTTGTCCTTTCTAAAAAAGCATTTCGGCATAGGGTAATGGGACCAAAATGAGGGGAAATAAATCTGATCCTTATCCTGTGGTGGCACTGTTGTTCACTCAGAAAGTGAAAGTAGTAGTCTGTGTGAAGAATTTTAAAAGAGAGCTTGAGAAAGAAGTCTCATCTCTTTTTTTTCTGTCCTTGTCTGATTGTTCGTATAGTTGGTTGTTATGCTGTTATGTCGTTTTTATTTATTTGTTGTTTTTTGTTGTTGTCTATTAATGTGAGGTAATGTGTAACTTTAAATAAAATGATTGAAAGAAAGAAGTCTCATCTCATTGTTGGGCTGCTGAACACATCCCACCCTATTGAGCCGTTGGAAAGGTGTTGGAGGAGGGGTGTCAGACATTATTTGACCATCCGACACTTTGGTATACTTTAGTTAACTTGCACATTAAGGTCTGTGAGATCTGACCTTTTTTGATATATCTGCTTTAATTGATGTTGAGAGAGAGACAGAAGGACAGGAAAGAGTAATGGTTCAGGATGTCGCATTTTTCAATTGTTTCTTTTGCGGCTATTTCGACTTTTTCCAAACACTGTGGTGTGTCAACAGCAATTACCAGACCTTCGTTCTTCTTTAAAGCTGTCCTTGACCTGCAGCCTTTTGATGGCTGATTGGACTTTTAGTTCAGCCAGTTCACCAGCTCAAAAAGCTTTTTCGGAGGTGTAAAATCAGGTGTAAAAACGTTCCTCGTTTTCTGCGCCGGTGGTCCAGTGCCAGCGCCCCTGACATCAACCCATCTAACCTGTTAATTCTCAAGCGTGATTCTCGGCATGCCTGCACAGTTGAGGAATTCTACATCGGGACTCTTATCGTGACATCCTATTGAGCTTGCAGAGACACGTCCGTAAGCTGTGTGCGCCAAGACTCGCAGACTTTATGGTGAAGAATATTTCCTAGGACGTTGTAACTCGACGTAGCAAAAGCACCGCGAGCCTCGGCTTTACTGTGATTCACTTCCTACTCAGTGTTCACTTGTCTGTAAAGCGTACCAGCAGCATAGATGAATGTAACAGCACAGAGTGTCTTCACTGACAGTAATTCCCGGGTTCATAAAAGGTTTTCCTCGAGCAGGATGCTGTACAATGGCAGGTTTTAGCAGGACTCGGGGTGAATCTCTTATCGTTATTGCCTCTCACTGAAGCCTGGGACATTTAGGTGCATTCAGGGAAACCGTTCAACAGTGAAACTGTGCAACAGACTGAAGAAAAAGACTCTTTAAAAGGAAATGTCACCTGAATTGTGCAAGGGTCTATTTTAAAGAGAGATTGAAAGAGAGATTGAAAGAGAACAGTGAATGTGGTTTGTGAGATGCTTGCATTGCTCCGTGCTCCAAGGCCCTGGAGGCCAGGGTCATGCGTCGCTAGATAAGAGGGTCGCGTGTAGTTGAAGTTAACCCTGAGGTGAAATGGTCCAGATGGTCTCCCCCAAAATCCCTCTATCCTTCGTGTATCAATTAGCTGACATTAACACGACAAGTCTGGTGGAGGTTGTTCACAGCTCCTGTCCATGCTGGTTGAATCCAGACTTCTTCTCAACAGAATGTATTTGCTTCTCTATTTCAAATAGCTTGTTTTGTCTGGCCAACAGTCCAAAATCCCAAGATGTTACTGGAACCGGCGAATGCATTATTGTTGAGAAATTCCTTGAATAGGAAGTTGATTGTTGTTCATTTTTCAGTCAGTCGAGTTACAGATCAATCCACCGATAGATGTTGGGTTTGCTGGAACGTTTGTAGACATGTAGAAGCAAGTTTGTAGAAGCAAACCCTTCCAAAGCTCTTGTACTTCAGTCAGTCGATTTGAGAATGAAAGATAAAAGCATCTCTGTTGTATTAACGCTGGGTGAATTTGGAAAATCTGAGTTCTTCAGCAGGATCTACAATACAACGTCTTCATTGAACTCACACATTTTATTTACATCAATAATATACAGCTCTGCATGTTATTTATCAGGGAATGTGATGGACCGGATGCAATGTGGGCGTTAGGAGGACCTAGTCACCATGGAAGGTCACCAGATTGAGGAAAATGACCCAGAATGGCTGCAGCCTGTAATCATCTGTATTAATTCTGTGTGAGCTGTTACCAGAAAAAAAAACCCACATCTGTCCAAAGTGACTTATTGATTCCATAACACCGCCTGTAAAGCCAGCGTTGGAGCTCAGCAGCAACAAGCTGCAGGTCCTGTGAGGGAGACGAGCCATCGTCTAGAAGAAAAGGACCTGAGTAGAAGCGTGAAACCTTTCAACGATTCTCAATCCCCTAATGCTCCAAGGAAATCCAATTTCACATGGTCGTAATTGAAATTTATTTTGTCACCACAAAGGCGAGTCGACATCATTTATTGAGCCCTGTCTTTCCGGAGCCTGAGGATATTTCTCACACTTCGACAGCGTCGAAGCTGTAACTTGTGTTAGTAAACAGATAATCAAAAAAACCAAAAGAGGCATTTTAACATTTTTTCATGAAATTGCAGATTAATTATTATATGGAACTGGCCATGTGAATGATCTCTAACTTCTTTACCATAGACCCATTGAGATGCAGCTTAGCACTGGATGTGTGTCATAAATCTGTAATCAACATTGTGTTTTGTTTAAGCGGCGATTCAAATGTTGAAAGTTTAGAGTGGATAAGGGCATAGAACATTATGGTTAAAGCCATTAATTATGTCTCGTACATTATTTGCAGCAATTTTTGGGTTGACACGATTTATTACACAGATTTGATGAAAGATTTAACCATTTTTGACCGAGGCCAACAAAAAGGTAATTTTATACAGCGATGTCAAGTTTCAAAAATGGTCTACGATTGCATCTATGGGGACTAGCATCACCGTACATGAATAGTCCAACACTTCTTCCAAACAATGTTTAGCAACTCCAGTATGCAGAAATCATTTTTAGAATGCAATTAACATTGCATGCAAAAAAACAGCTTGGTTATTGCCTCAAACTGCATGGGATTAGCATGAAGTGGGAATGTTTGTGAAGAGGAGGCCTGTAGGTAGCCAATGAACCCATTTTCATTGACATATCTTGAGGCGATAGGTCAAGGAACCCCTGTGAATACGGCCGTGCCAGTTTCTCAATAGTGATGACATAGTTGGCGCCAATGTTTTCTTATTATTTCCGTACCTTCAGCTCTAAAAGCTGCTGAAAGAGAGTAAAGTCGGGTCTAATGCAGCCATCAGAGTCCATCTTGATGAATCAACATTAACATCCCTCCGGCTACCTTACTCTCTGCAGATCCCGGAGTGTGATGTAGAGGCAGCCATAGGATCGCCCTTCATACCTCGCAGCTATGCTTAGAACGCACAGCATGAAGAGGTCCATTACCTCAACACCCCCTCCACCCCCCACCAGCAGAAATAACACGGAAAGCCCGACCAGCGTTCAGCCTGAACCAAACCCAGACTCGCAGGGCTGCGTTTGAATAATGCTGCAGATTAAAAAAAGTGAATGAATGGGTCAGAGCGTATAGTGGCTAAGCAGAAGCGATCAATCATATTAGGGGTGAGATGTTTTTCGGAGGGGTTATTACATATTCTAATATGATTATTTCCAGACAGTAATTGCATGACGTTGTTAGCAAGCATAGCATGAGAGAAAGGACTTATGAAAGCAATCCTATTTGTGTGTACGGGTATTAACCACTTTATGGAAATTGTTTAGACCTCCTTCACCTTATTACAGCTTTTGCACCGTACGATTTAAATCTCTGATTTGGTTTTCAACGTTGTTGTTTAATTAGCCTTTTATTTTTATTTCTCAAGGGTTTTACGTCAGCGTTAGCTCACAATGCTCTTCTTTTTCCTTCAGACTAATTGAGAGTTACTGCTCCTGCGTGCATCCAGTGAAACCAGGGAAAGGCTTGTGGGTTCTTGACAGGTGGGCTCATAATGTCTGGCCCCCGGGGGATAGAGAGACATGTGAAGTTGTTGCTTTAATTGCTCATGCAGCGAGGTGGCCATCCCTTTGTCTTCACAGGTCCGTCAGCGACAGTGGTGGTGGTGGGGCTGGGTGGTGGGGGGGGGGGGGGGGGGGGTTCCCTTCATCGTCTGTGCTGATAACTTGATGCTGAAGTCATTATGCTTTGTGTCCCCCCGCGCTCTTATTCGGCATGCAGGGCTTGGAGCAGAGCATTTAAAAGTGTCCCGTTCCGGTTTCCTGCAGACTTGTTGTACTTTCATGAATCTTGAGGATATTTCCTTGAAATTAGAGTTGATCAATTCCCTCTTCAAAAGTGTCCTCAATGTCTTTGTGAAAGGAAAAACACAATATATATAGTATATGATTCTCATGCATCGGTGTATAAATTGTGAATAACAATGGGATATTTTCTGCATGTCTTTGAGTGTCAGGTTGTTTGTTTGTGATTTATATTTGTTTGTGTGTGTGTGTGTGTGAGAGGGGGGGGGAGGGGCAGCACTTCAGCTGTAACATCTGGCACTAGTGTGATTGGTGTGGTGAGCCCTCAGGCCTTTTCATAGGTGATAGATGACACCTATCACAACCTGTCAGCAGGGACCCAGGCTAGCCAACCAACCAGAAGCCTGGCCTTCTTTATCTTCACCCCCAGTTTTTACTGCTGAGAGAGATGGAGAGATGGTGGGAGCAAAGAGAGTGACTCATTGCCTTTTATGAATATAAAGATGCATGCAACATTGTGTAACTTCACAGCATTAAGACCCAGACGTGCTATAAAAAAATGTGCCTCGTCTCCCAAGTGAGATATCTGCAGATTATATGGTTGAATTAATGATTAAAAGTTGCATTGAAGCAGTAAAAGAAACAAATGTTGGACCGATTTCGACGGCGGTTAGTCCTCAGCCGTTTGCACGCTCCCAGAAGCTGTTGCATGTAAATCAGCATCACAGTGAATGTGAATGAGGAATCCAGAAAAAGGACATTCTTCGTTCTCCAGATCAGCCGCTTCATGGGTGTCCAGGAACAGGCTGTGTTTTAGCGCAGACAGAAAACCGGACAAGCAGCTTCTCTCCTGCTTCTGTAGGCTGAGACAACAATTAGAACCCATTTGTTGCACTGTTTCCCTTAATCTCGTATTCAGAGGATTGGTTACGCTGGTACTGCCGACCAAGGAATCCAACCGCCTTGTGTAATCATCTGCCTCCTGTCAATGAGTGTGGCGATGATTATCGGGACTTCAGATGGAGTTATAGTTATGTGTGAAGGGGAAACACCATAGCTGACGAGCAGCTCTTAAAAATGTAATAACATGTTGGGGCTTAGTCGGCTGCAGAAGCCACTTGGACTCCAGTCGAAGTGTTACCGGTCATCCATTGTGAGGTGCGTGTGTTTTCAATGCGGAGATTGTCCGAGCACTAGAGACCATCTCGTGAGGGGATCCCATCAGCCGCGATGGCAAATTGGGCCAGGGGCATAAATTATGGGAGGGGTGCAATAATCCCTTCCTCCTACCAGTCTTAATAAGGCACCCTTTCTCTGTCTACTCCCATCTTTGAAATCAAACTTAATTTTAATGTCAACAAAACACATGTGGTGCGAGAGTCCTGGGGCTCTTGCACAGTTGAGATACAAAAGTCTTACCATGGACTCAAAAGGTAAAAACAATACCAGCATCGCTGTTGTGGCTAGTAAAGATGAAACAGAGGTCAATATTCTTCTTCTTTTTGTATCACGTCAAGAAAAGCCATATCCACTTAACTTATATTAATGATTGCACTGCAAAGGTCTCCTATTCAGTAAGTGAGACCACTGATTGCTGTCCAGCGGGATGCAGAAGCATAATTCCACCTTTTAAAAAAAAACGTGTTTGGTCTCTGCAATCAACAATTAATGTCCATGTCCCATATGACACTACCCTTTATTACAACTCATTTCCGATTGTGGAACTCTTTAGGGCTGCTTCTCTGTCGATTCGTCAACTAATTGGTCATCATGATCTCATTCGACCAAGATTTCTTTCGTCGATAAGTCATTCACCATGAAAAATAGTTCATAGAAGGCCCAAATATGTATTCATTGTAAATGAGAGGATTTGAATGCGACGGCCGTGAACTAACCAGGGGGGCACTCCCGCCTGCACAATCCTGCACTAAAATCTCGTGCGGCACATAAACAAAGCAAGGAGAAGCTGGGAAAACCAACACACAGATTCTTCACTCAGAAAGACCCTCCTCCACTATATATTTACACAGCAACTAGTTGTTTGCTGCTACAGTATATTAATGCTCTGAATATCGAGTTATGCGTCTTTTTTTTTTTTAAAGCAACAAACTCACATGTTGACAAGCAGATACACGATACACAGAAAAGCACACACACACACACACACTTCTAAAGCGCACACATGCTAATGGCTTAACCAGGGAGCCCTGGATGAGGTTTGACAGAGTGCCGGTTCAGGGCCGCAGTGGTTTTCCTTGTGCCTGATAATAATTGATGGATGATTGTGGTGCAGGACACTGACAGCCTGGTTGCCTGGCCTTTACCCTCTGCCAGCTCAACCCTTACATGTGTGAAATAGCCAATTACTCCGACGCCTATTGAAAGTAATAGGCTGATGAGCAAATGGCTACTGTGGGACATTGGGGAGCCTTATAGAGGGAGGAAGAGAAAGATAAAGTTCTACCAGTAACAGCTGCCACCACCCCTGTCGGGCCTGCTGGATACCGAGCAGTCGGGAGAGGAAGAGGGTCAGTTAGGTACTTTCTCCCTCTAACCACGATATCCCCATGCTGTATTGACTTAAAGTTTATGATCCATGATAGAATCATGTTATACATGAGCTAATTTACAGAAATAAATCCTCCTTTTAGAGGCTGTTAAATGGATAATGGAAACAGCAGCAGACATACATTCTCAAGGAAGCATTAAACATCCATTTTTCTTCCTGGGGAATGGAAAATCATACGCCGTGTGGCGAGCTAACGCTAGCCAGCCGTAGGATATTGACAGAACAATCCATCTTTATAAAAGACGGTGAACAAGTCCAATCTATTTTCTGGAATCACATTATCAGAGGCAATATATGACTGGATCTAAATGTATACAGGAGATGTACATATGAGTATGAGGAGAGAGTTGGGGGGGGGGGGAAATCAGATGGGGGGTGTACAGTAAAGCATCCCAGATAGAAAGCCGAACAGTCTCTCTTCATAATTGGACAGGTTATTTTTACACAATGCTGACGTCTTGCTGCTTGCTGACATGTGTAGCCATATTTCTCTCAAATATCCCCTCTAATTCTTTTTCACTCTCCCTCCACGCTCTCTCTCCTCTTCCCCCCTTCCCCCTGCTGCCGCAACACTCACACTCACACATCCTCACTCTCTCTTCCCTTCACCTTTACTCTCTCAATCTTCCCTCCGGTTCACGCTCATCTGTTTGTTCTCCCTCTGTAGCATTTTCCAGTGTCACGCTATTCATGTGAAGCATAATTGGCTGATGTTTGTTTTAGTGCGTCTTACTTGGAAAAGAGACACTGATTGGACCGAGCTTGTTCTTCATGTAACCAAAGCCATTCACTTTGTACTAATCTAATTCCAGCTAGACTTGCACCCTAATCTATTGGTGCTTCAGTTAGAGGCAGAAGAAAATTAAATCCGGACGTGGATATAATGGATATAACTTTTTTTTAGGTTTCTTGTTTACTTGTCTCGCAATAAATTTATCCTCAAACAAACTCATTACTGTGAATATCTCAGCACGACAACATTTCCATAGTTTCTCTCCGTCTCATTATCTCTCAGGTTGATAAGGCATTGCTTTGTAACAAAATAAGCTTTTTGACTTAATTTCCCATGTGCAATTCCTGAAGGCATTTCAAGACTAATTCAATCATGCCAAAATGAGCCCTGTTAAGAGTTCAAAGAAGAACCACGTCTGGGCCTGGCGTATGTCTGACACATGGGTGTGTCGGGCCCTCCCCTGGCTCTCGCCAGCCAATGGTGATGGATGACCTGAAATACATCACTGAGCTGAAGCTGGGTGTGTGGTGGGTATCAGCCCCTCCATAAGTAATTAAAGTATTAAAAAAATGTGCTCATCACTGATGCATCAACTGTGAGGCTACTTCATATTGCTTTATTCAGAATGTGAGTGCTTTCTTGTTGTTGTAAGTGAACGAATACTATGCAATATGTGTCATTATGAAGAAAAAGACTGAACAAAGTTATCTAAAATGTATATAACAAAAAATTGTCAATAAAATGTAGCAATGTATTGATGCAGCTTAATTCTTACGGGCAACAGAATAATCTGTAAAGATGACACAACTGAAGCTAATTGCCTAGCTAGTCTACTCACTCGCGCTAGCTCATTAATTCACCATGGTAAAACAAAGTACAAGATGTGCACACCCGATAAAGCATAAACAAAACGAGTACACGATAACCGAGGCACAAACAGATTGAATCCATTATTGTCCATACACTGACAGGGGTTTCCACCAGTGTATGGGAAACCCCGCATAACGTTAGCGAGTCTCTGTTTGAGAGAGAGAGTCTGTGTGATGAGTATGTAGTTAGCAGTACAGTTATAGCTGTGGACGTCCCATTGCAGTGTCTACAGTTTATTTGTCGGGGAATAAATGCTACAAATCCTCAAGAACCAAGCCAAGCTCCCATGTCCAAGTGTAGTGGGTCCCAAAGGGGTTTTTCTCACCTTTTATTTGGCAATTTATTATATTTATTTATTATATTTATTTATACTACCGTAAAAAGGCGCACTTAAAAGCCTTTAATTTAAAAAACGACAGTGCGCCTTATAATCCGGAGCGCCTTTTTATGAATTAATTCTGGTTGTGCTTACTGACCTCGAAGCGATTTTGTCTGGTACACGGCGCTCTGTCAAAATGTTTTAGTACGACTTTTGGTAAACTACAAAGCCGCACCGCTTGCAGCATTATGGTGCGTTCACACCAAACGGCTTTATAAGTCGCGTCAGTTTATTCGCCAGTCAAGTTGTGTTCATTTGTGTCTTTCGCAACCAGTTGCGAAAAGGGGGCGTGGCTTATCTCCGTGGCTTGTCTCGGTAAAAACAGTTATAATTTCCTCCATCCACCACGGTCGAAATAACCACTAGTTCTACTTTATACTTGTTGTGGACATCCCATAAACGTCGGAACATCTAACGCCCTGGAGTTTGGGTTCATAACATCACCCGTAGGCTCACACAGCTCGGGGAGTTTCACCGACTCCGCCTCGATAGCTTCCGCTTCCAGCGCTACCAGAGCAGCAGCAGCCCAACGGGCGGAGCATCTCAATGCTGATTGGCTGGCGAGTTGCGAAACTTTTGCAACTCGCGTTGAAATATTTAAACTCTGGCGAAATTTCGCAACGCGAGAAACGCGTCTATCGCAACGTCCCGCGAATTTCAACCAAACGCGTCTGTGCGTTGACTTTACATGGGATCCAGACGCGTTTGGTGTGAACGCCCCTTTACGGCTACCGTAGTCAGGAGCGTCGCGGAGTAATACATACTGTGCTTCGCCATAATATTACAGTGTGTGTGTGTATAAGGACCCCAAAATGGCACCTGTCAAGAGACACGCTTACGACGCGGACTTCAAACTCAAGGCTATCAGTCATGCAGTAGAACATGGGAATAGAGCTGCTGCGAGAGAATTCAACATTAATGAATCGATGGTACGGAAGTGGAGGAAGCAAGAAGATGACCTCCGCCAAGTAAAGAAGACCACACAGAGTTACGCTAACGTTTGATTTAGCGGTATCAGACTGTTTTTTTTTCCGTGTTACAACTGAACAAGATTGGGAGTTATTGTGAATACGCTCATTAACGTTTGAACAATGTTGAGGGTTATTGTGAACACGTTTAATAAAGTTTGACTGACTGACTCTTTTGTTTCGCTTAATGCGCCTTATAGTCGGGTGCGCTTTATATATGAAAAAAGATCGAAAATAGACCATTCATTGACAGTGCGCCTTATAATCCAGTGCGCCCAATAGTGCGGAAAATATTGTATAACTGTTTAACTGATAACATTAATCTGTCAACATTCTTATTGTTGGTTAACAGTGAAATGGTTAATTATTAACAACCTTAGTCTAGAGCTTTATTTCTTTTGTTGACATGTGGCAAGCCCTTTTTGATTATCTTTTCATTGCCTGTCTGACCATCACCTTGATGCCATTAGCTTGACTTCAGACCAAACTTTGGGCTGAACGATTGGTTTAACATCTGATTAGATTTAATTGGTTCTTGTAGTTTTCTTTATCAATTTAATTTTTTCAATTTAAATCAGACATTCACTAAATCGGTAATAACAGCTTATAGTCGTGCCACACTGGTTTGTGCTATCAAGACTAACATCTGCAGACTGATAGCAAAGTAAACAAACATGACACAGTATATTATCTGACGCATGATTTCACTGTCCAGAGTACTGTATATTTTGATGGCTTGTAGGCCTCCTGGCAGTGCTGTACCACCATCTATTACTGATGGTTTGATTGACACAGGCAATGGGGCCTGGGATTGGAGATGGCTGTGCAGAGTATTGGTGTGAGGGAGAGTTGTGTTCCCTTCATTAGACAAGCCGAGGGAATGCCCTGTTGACCCCACACTGACCCCTCCAACACAATTACAAACCACAGGCCTGGCGCCAGTTATTGATGCCCATCACTAACATGAGCAGCTGCACAGGGTTGTGGTCTCAATCACTAATATGTGCCACACTCTGTCAGACTCACTGAACTATGAAAACACATATTACAAATGAAAAGAGTACACATTCTGTGTGACACTTTGATTTGGAATCTGTTACTAAAAGGATTTGGGAAACAAGGATATTTGATACATGTATGGCAGAAGACTGACATTTACTTGACTGTGTAGGAGAATTACGATATCAATTATTTGAGGGGGAAAAAAAAGTGCTAACAATAGATTGTCTGATATATACATTAAAATCATACATGAATATTAACCAAGATAATATGTTGGGCTTGGATGTCACAATTCCTTTTTCTTAAAAACTTGACTTTTCATGTACCGTATGAAAAACTCAGTGGTGCATTTGGAAAAAAAACCTTGTAAACTGTAAGAAAGGTGGATGTTGCAGCATAATTGGAAAGGCACCTGCGAAAAAAAGCTATTTCTTGGATCTAGCGTCTCTGATATGTGCCCCTCCACCAGCTATAAATGTGTGTGTGTGTGTGTTGGAGCGCAGCTCAACTGGACATTGTTGTTGTGCTTGTGATGTAATATCCTGGGCTGCGAGTGTGGTGTAAGGGGAGAGAAAACAACCTGGCTGCTGCTGTGTGTTTTCCTCTCATTTTTCCTTCAGCATGTTGGCAATAAGCCAGCATTCAGCCTATCGATTTTCTGCACCTCCTCTTGTAAAATGAAACTTGAAATTTTCCCTCTCTCTTTCCTCTCTCACTTTGCAGGTTGTAGCTCTCTACAAACTTCGCAGCCTCTTATTTATGTAATGCTTCTCTTTTTGAGCCCCAGGAGGTCTACTTTCACCACACAGTCTTGTGTTATGTTATGGGGTCTTTGGCTTTGTGCCATCATGCGTACCTGGTTTGCACGTTGGCACTACCTCTGCATATCTTATGGCTCTTGATTCTAAATTGACCTGAGGAATCCCTATTTTCTACCTCTCAGGGGCGATGGGGGAGGCCCTGTTAACGAGCCTTTGTCCCTGCTCACTGATGGAGGGCGCATGGCTCTGGGAAAGTGGACTATGTGATTAGTAAATTATGGCTAATTAGATAGCTGGAAGGGTCACCGGTAGTGATAAAGTCAAGGGAACCACTGAATGATGGAGGTGTCAGCTGATGCTAATAAAGGGAAAGTGCTCAGAATAGCATGGCGTCTGTTGTAGCCTTTAATAGATAGTCATTAAGAGCTATTAAAAATGATCAGACAAAGGCAAACCTGTTCTTAGCTGTCAGTTAATCCGTAGAACCACTCCAGTCCGTGTGGTGAATGGTGAGGAGTGGACTGATCTGTTAACTCTTTAGCACCAATAAGAGGAGTCAATGAGGTGGACAACTAGATGTAATAATACCTGCGTGATCTGCTTGAAATGTTAATGTGAGAGCAGGAGCGAGAGGCAGACTGGCTCGGGTGTGCATGTTTCCATGGTCGGAGCATCAATCTATTCCATCCAATCAAAGGGAGATTGGTAGGAGGTTATGTACGAGGACAGCGGGCTGATGATATGGGTGAAGGAGAAGGAGAAGATGAATAGCAAATTTGATCCAGAGTGAGAAGATTAGATCTGTATCAAGGAGAGCATGCAGCGGATCTCCACGATCACACATTCCGCCTCTTATCTGACTTTGATTTATGTTGCAGCAACATACAGTCGTTGGGAAAAGAATAATTTGGCAGTTGTCTCCAAACAATGGAACACAGTGCGAGAGATTGCATCCGACAGACCTTATTCCAGACAACGCGAGAGACTCCTGGTGGGGCGTGTTCTGCTGTTTGAGTAGTTTGCCCCTCCGTCTGTAGCAGGTGTGTGAGCTGTTGGCTGTGGCTGACCTCCCTGCTCGAGGACTGGGCAATTAGTCCACAAAATGGCACACTGTAAATCTCCTGCAGGAAGGGTTTGGCAGGGGCACCCTGAGGTGAGCTCCACAACGAGGAATTAAACACACAGTATTAGCCAACAGCAGTTTTATGATGTGAGGAGCAGAGCAGGGTGAGAGAATGGGGCAAGGATGCTCCACAGAGTCCCTGTGTTATATACAGGAATCGTACCATATAATGAAGTTCATTATAAAAGGCTGAGTATAAGACACTGATCATCGTTCATTGAGATTTTCACTTTCTGTTGTACTCAGGGTTGCAAAATTCTGGGAATGTTCAAAGTTGGAAACTTTCCACGGGAATTAACGGCAATAAACGGGAATTAACGGGAATAAACTGGACATTTTGGGGTAATTTAAAAATGATATTTTTGACTTTTTTGACATTTTGTGAGTAGAACTTTATTCTTTCATCGAACAACAAAAACATGAACGTTGAATACAAAAGGTGTATTCCCTATGATCACCACCCCCCAATCCAATTTTTTTGTGTGTGTGTTTTTCCCTGAATCCTTTCAGGTCTAAATTCTTTCTTCCTGGACCTCATCAACGTCCTCCTCACTGCTGTAAAAAGTTAGTCTACTGTATGAAAATAAACTTGGTATTAAAATGAACATGGCTTCAGTTTACCAAGTAATCAATATGCTAGGTAATGACAAAGTGTTGGGAAAGTTCACTTTCTACATGAACTAGTTCAGTTCATAGTTCACATATTTTAAAATGAACTAGTTCAGTTCATAGTTCATCATTCAAAATGTTGAACTAAGTTCACAGCTCCAAAAAATGAACTTGTTCACTTATTTTTTTCAATATGTTGGGAGCTATAATTGAAATCTCTATCTGTCTGCAATACCGCTCTTGGCCTCTACGCAACTCGGCGCTCTCACACTTGGCAGGCATAGGGCTGAAACATTCAGACGCAACACTGATGACACAAAGACGTTCAAAAACGTTTATGTTTCTTGCAGACATTGTTCCCAACCAGCTGCATTCAGGGTCCAGCTGAGCTAGGCGTGCATAGTCTTGTTCTCAACTACATTTAAGTTCCCTGTTATATGCTTTTGCAAATAAACTATTTTTTTTTTCAAAATTCCCGAGACAAAATTCCCGTGGAAACTTTCCGCCCCTTTGCAACCCTAGTTGTACTTGATTGTGCATTTGTTACTCAACACATTTACATGTAGAAACTCATATAAGGCTGCAACCAACAATTGTTTGTTTTTTAATCCATTAATATGTTCCAGATTCAGTGATTGATTCATTGATATGCGGCGCCATTTTTACATTCTCTTGTTAATCAATGTACCATATCAAATATAAGGTTAACGTTACATTTAATTACGACACCAGCATTTTAATACCCAACAGATCTGCAATTTTAGGGCAGAGGTGAATCAAACTACCCTCAATCATAGGCCTTGCCACAGCTAATGACTGTGAATGGGATAATTTACCATGCAAGCGAGAGGGCACTTTAACATTTCCAATAAATGTCCTTGTTCACTTATTTCTAGTGTGCCATTGGTTGAGTACCTTGTTGAGTAGCCTGAGTTCCTTTTCTACCACTGGCTTAGTCTATTAAAAATCTAAGAAAATATTGAAAAATGTTGTCCGTAAGTACCCAGAGCCCTGGTAAATGGCTTTCAAGTGCTTGTTTGGTCCAACCAACAGTTATGTTAAATACATATGTCGTTAAGCCTGATTTATCATAAAAACATAGCATTTTTTATACTTCATTTATTATTTAGTCCGTCACATTGTCATTTTGGAGGCTTGGAGGTTTTCAGAAAGGTTTTCTCTGACTGTTTGCAACTGTCTTTTCGATCTCATCACCAGCTAATCTTCAGTGACACCATATTTCTCGGCAGCGTGACAGCTGAATGCCCGTCTCTTCGTCCTATTCTCTGCTCGTCTCCGTCTGCGGAAAGACGTCGGTCGAACCTTCACACTCAGAAACGTGACAAATTATGAGCCATCAGAAATAATCCTGGAGATTAAACTGGGGCTGACTAACTATAGCAGGGTAAGAAAAGTTGGACCGAAAGATGTTTGAACAAACCGTACGGTAATACAACACTATATACTCACTTCATTGAAAAATAAAACAAACATCTGCCCTTTGGAATATGTTAATGTGTAAATATAATACACCCCAATGCTTTGAAATGTAGTCAACAGAAAAAGAACATTTTCCTATATTTGGGACCAATATGAAGAAACGATGGTCTGGAATTCAAATGATGCTGCAGTGATCAATATGCTGCATATACACTACATTAATTTAATGGGCATGTGTACAAGCAATATATTTTCCCAGGAACACTTCCATGTTATTAGTGTGATTTGGTAGCTTAGGGATCCTTCGCGCCTGCCTAGTCACATGCATAATGTCCCCTGAAAGAAGAATGGGGGCCTTCCCAGCTCATCCAGTGGGCAGTATACAGACGGTGGTGGTTTCTGAGAATGTGCTGGGAGCTCATTGAGGAGGGGTTAGAAAGGACGGAGAGCCCCCTGACGGATAGTGTTGCTGTTTTCCTCATAGCCATTGGCTGGTTTGTGAATATTGTTCCCTTTTGGTTTAATCTGCCGTGTGCTGTGAGGCGGAAACTATTCCCTGTAGGCCGCCGGAGGGGGTTGTTCATTTATCTCCTGTGCATTAACAGTGTCTTTGGTGAGAGAGTGCACCTCGACCTTCTCTTCATCAAAGTAAACGTGGGGGGGGCGTTGAGCTGCGTTGACCCCGAAAACCTTGAGATGGACTCTTTTAAACGGCGAGCTGGGCGATCTGAGGTCAATTTTCAGTTTTTTTTATTTATGATTCCCCCCTCCCACATTCCCCCCCCTGCCCCTACAGATATTTATTAAGGGATACGCAGTGTTGGGGTCACTCCTGTAGGTTTGATACTGCAATAGCTGATCAACAACACGCTGAGTTGATTTCTCCACCGGACAGAAGACACACGTGTATGAGGACGGGAAGTCCTGTGATGCTTCAGTTCAGGGCCACAGCAGATTTGTTGTCCCACGTGAGTGGTGAGGATGCCCTGCAGCAAATCGAGGTCCATCAAGCACAACAACAGACAAATCAATAAAACACCACGTCCAAGATGTATAATCTCATTAGATGGCCACTACAAAGAAATATGGCCTCATTTGATTATGTAGTAGTTTTTGAGCCCAGAGACCATATCTTTATTGCTTGTTGACCCTGGTTTGTCCGTCCTGATCGATGCTTTTTTAGCGTGAAATGTTTTAATGCTGGTGTACCAAATGTGTAACTGGAAATCTTTTCCAAGGATTTCAAATTCTGTTGGTATGAAACCTTCTTGTTGGGACCCAGTGATTATAGGTCCACTCGTTCAGAGAGTCAAATACTGAGACCCTCTCTGGAATGGTCGGGTGTGTGTGTGTGTGTGTGTGTGTGTGTGTGTGTGAGTGTGTGCGTGTGTGTGTGTGTGTGTGTGTGTGTTGGGGGGGGGGGGGGGGGGGGGGGGGGTATATATCCTGGCTGTGCCTCCAGCAGAGAGAGATTTTTAAGATGAATCTGTGCAGGAGAATTATTTGTCATAAGCTCTGTCAAACAGGCGGGGGTTTCCATGGTGATACGACCAGGTTCAGAAAACTCATCGTGTAGAAGTGCCTGTGGTCCCCAACACTTTGTCATCCAACGTTCAATAATTTTGGTGTTGATTATAACTGGAAAATCAATGGTTTTCCTTTGGGGTATAGAGCACTCGAGAGATTGACAGTCAACCCTGTTTATTTATTTCTGCATCCAAGAGTGCAAATCAACGGGGACATTTATATTCTAATTGAAAACATCCATGATCAGCTGTAATTAAACGACAGAAGTTTTAAATTGACACAATATCATTTAGTGTTTTGTTGGTCTTTAAGTGTGAGAAGTAGGTATTTGATATTCTGATTGTGAATCATATTACCGTACAGATTATTTTCTGCATAAGAATACATTCTTAGATCAAGATAAAAGTCCCGATAGACTTGGATTACTCTTTGTTCTCTCGGAGATGACAGAAACAATCAGACATCTAAATTTTTTTTGCCTTGTCTTTTGTGGACATCCTCCTTTTAAATTAATGTATAGAATCATTTTTGATCAAATTGTCTCTCTCCTCAAACCACAATGACTTTGTTCAAAACAAAAAATAATGGAATAGTGCTTGTATGTGTGTTCTTCAAACATTGCATACAAAATAATGAAAAAAATGCCAACTGAAGTTTCCAGAGGTCGAAGTGTTATCTTTAAATTGCGTGTTTCATCAATCCAACAGTCCAAAGCCCAAATAATATTCAATATACAATGCGTAAAATGCAGCAACTGTCACACTGGAAGCTCAAAACCGAATATTTTTGCTCAATAAATGGCGATTTATCTTTCTGTCCATCAATTGACCAGTTGTTTGAGCAAGAGGTTGTTTTCTTTAGGGGAAATGCTGACCTATGCTTTTTTGAACTTTTTTTTTTTTGGAACACATAATTATCCAGCACCAGGCAGCTACATGAGCTACCAACAAAAAAAAAATTATAATAACAACTACCACCGAAATCGTTTCACTCCCACCCTTATTACAACACACATCTAGGTTAGACATTACATATATATATATATATATCTTTTACAATCGAGAAGACAAGAGTTATTAACATCTCATCACAATCTATTATGTACAGAATGAGAACTAACAACAATCACACTCTCTTTGCCATGTTTATATATGTTTTGACATAACATCACATGCTTTTATGAAGTGCAAAATGAATGCAAAGACACTAGACTCCATCGTGCCACAGGACATGAAGCTGTATTAGCTAACATTGAAACCATATCTGTCGGACTCTATCTGATACAATCCACTACTGTAAATTGGAGTGCCAACACACCAGCATGTGGCACAGCATGTTAAATCACACATCTCCCTCTCCCCCTCTTTCCTTTTGCTTTTCGTCCGCTCTTGTTTTCTTATCAGGAGGACAGAAAATAAGATTTCTGCCCCCTGGGTATCATCATAATTCCAGACTGAAAAACAAGCGTGCAACCCATCTGCAGGTCTGTTATTACCATTGGATCTGTCGCCGCTCTCATTCTGGAGCATTGCAGTCCATGGTGAAGGTTTTAAACTGATCCTCAGGCGCACAAATGACTTCGTCCCACCCGGCATGACGAGGAATGGAAGTCACCAAAAAAAACAAAGCAGCGTATATGAAATGGAGGTGTGTTTGTGTACCCGCTGTTGGCCGTCGGTGGCCCGCTGCTGCACTAATGTAGAGCAAACACAAATTACTGTGCAATCTGACAAGATTGAGATGTACTTTGTTTGTTTTTTCAACTTTTCTAAATCACATTATTGTTTTGCCTCGATGCTTTGGTGCAACTGCGAAAATTGCATCAGTTGAGTCTAGTAAACCTCAATACACAAGGTCATATTACCAATCCGCACTGCAGATTGATTGCGCAATTACTTTCAAGCTACAGATTGAAAATAAAATGACAGTAAAGAGGAGAAATGTCAGCATCAAATTTCTTAATAAAATCTTTTCCATCAACACGTGATATTTAGGATTCAATCTTCCTGCCAGAGGCTCACGAAACTAAATTGTGTTTCTTTTTCACTTTAATCGTCATCCTCAAAATGTGACTGAAAGCAAGCTGTAGACCATATCTGAAGACATGGATATATGTTAAAGCTGCATTAATCGTTGTTTTTTTGTCAACTTTGGAGCTGTGAAAACATAACATGTGACATTTATTACTGTATAATGTTCATATGGCTAAGCTTTTAACAAGCATTCACTCATTCAGCAGACACTGAGCAACATAAGCATTAATTTGGCGTTGTGTTCGTGGACCCCTGACAAATGTAAGTCCAATATTCACTTCAAATTCACTCTGACTCCTGAGAAAGATAAATGGCTTCATGGGAGTTTGCAATCTGCGAAAACCAAAAGAACAAACAATAGAAGAAGAGTAAAACCTCAGAGAGCTGCAGAGTCAGACAATGATTTTCTGTGAATTTGTCTTTCACCCCTCAAATGTCATTTGAGCCATTGTCGATGTAATAATATTTGATATTGTGTAGCTGTAAGATTGCTCAAACACATGCTTGACCATGTTTGACCCATCCTCTGCTGGATGTGCTTCGTGTGACTTTGTCTCGGCGTGACATTGAAAGAACACGAAGACACTGGCATTGTGTCGGCGAAATGAGATGACCTGTTGGTGACATTGCCTCAAAAGGCCTTGCGTAGGGCGCATTACGAGATTGCAGGTGTTCTGTTTATGCTAGAATCAGCATAAGAGTTGAATAGATGGAGCAGAACAGGTTGGTATGGAGTCCAACCCGTTTGCCCTCTGAGCTGATTGTCTCTATAGATCTGCTTTCTCTCTTCAGGACCACACAACTCTCATCCACAATCAAAGGTGTATTGACTTCGTATTGACGAGTGCTCAGCCAGCAATGGGCACAGTCTGAAATCAATGACTTGCCTGTTGTACATGTTTGCTTCTTGTTATCGGTGAGAATTGCCACCTTGAGCTTCCATGACAATACACACATTGATTGACTCTCCTTACTCTTAAACATCCATGTTTTAAATATTAGAACATGAAACATTAAATATTTACAGTTTTAAATTTCTGGATCCGTCCAGTTAAATTGTATTAACAGAAAACCCATTAATGCGTTGAATGTGAAACACCTGCACCACCTGCACTTCAACATGGAAACAAAAGATTAGAATCCCTATTGGCACTGTGCCATCAGAAACCACAACTTGGAACCCTGAATTCATCACCCTATGTCCTAAGTATTTATTGTAGTTTAAGACCTTTTTTTCCTTTTCATATTCGGTGTCGTCTCAATGGAATCCTTTTAATGGCCAGTGGGGGGTTTCTACGGCAGGGGGATCTCTCTGGTCTTGTTACTGTATGTCAGATCCCTGATAATATAATAAAAAGGGTGGAGCCCAGCACACAGAGGGACTGTATCTGGCCACAAATATCATTTAACACCTCAGGCAACAAGAGCAAACAAGACCTACGGACCTCTAATGTGTCTCTGTTAGATCAACAGATATACTACGCATACTTCCCAGCTACGCTCGAGTGCTTTATGCATCTGAAACGATTACTATTCATCACAGGGTGGCGTGGGGGGGGGGGGGGGGGGGGGGGATTTTAAGAACCATCAAGGCTAAATATAAGAGCAGCCAACATTTCCACCTTTGTTTCCCCAGAACTGCAGGGAGTCTAGTGCAGCAGGAGTGCAGTCCTGAGGGTGTCCTGCAAGGCGGGGGTTGTCGGGGTCACCGTGTCACGGGGTTGTGAGTGTTTCCACGGCAGCAGTTGGTGCAGGCTACACACTCTCTAGCCTGAGGGTAGAATGAATACGAAAGCAGACAGAAGCGTCCAGCAGAGAAAGTAGTCGTCTTGTCTTTCACTCAGCGCTCCACTTATTCCCCTCTTCTCCTGCAGCTTAATGCGTCAAACTGTTTTCTCTCTGAAAAGGTCACTTCTCTAACATGTTTAAAACCGATGTAGTGTTTATTGCTCATTGGCCAACAACACACCCGGTTCACACATGATGGGCACCTCTGACATGCTGGGAGGTATTCTATGGCCGCCGGGAAAAGTGCACAGCTAAATGTGATAAAAAGTGATCCAAATATTATTCCAATCAAGGGTGAGCGATGTGGATAACATCAATTATGATGCGAAATGTAATTTTATGTTGGGATATTGATGCATCTACTGGGAAATTGGATTAAAGAGGCGTCTAACACTCAAAGGGCATTTACCAGGCAGGGAGGGTCTAATGAAAAGAGGTTATTGTTGCATTATTGGCAAGAAAAAGGCAAAAACAATCGCAAGAGGAAATGTGTGTGCACCACTAGTTGGTCAGGGATGGGCCCTCTCTTTGTCTCTTCTATCCCAAATCTTTAAGACTTTATTAATTATACTAACCACAGCTACATCACATAACCAGATGATCTCTCGGGTAGTGAAACATTTGATTGCATCCCAGTGATATGATATGGAATTGACATCTCTGAGTTTCATATTGTACGTAATCGTTGACTGGCTCAACCCGGGGGTTAACAGCTGGGTCTCGATACGGAGCTTCTTGGTCACATTTTGAGATTTGTTACCTAATGAAGACGTTATTGTATAAGTAAATTGTCTTTTTTGTGTGCATTTTTCACTTAATAATTGAGCATTATGAGAACGCTTTTGACGCTTGACCTCTACTAGGGACCAGATCTCAGGATACCTCATCCTGTAATGTTTTGATTCTTATTTTTAAACTGTTTATTGTGAACCACCCAACTTTAGGAAAGTGTCATACCTTTAAGAAACTGTTGATGGCACAAATCAATATGTCTGTATAGTCCTTTGTCACAAATCAAAAAGTAAAAAGTGTCCTGTTGACACATTTCTATCATCTCACGTTGTATACAGGTATATTGTACAAAACTAATCCAGATCATGGATGTTTCACCCAGACACAGAGGTCTGATACTGTCAGTGTAGGTAACCCTCATAGCTGACTTGTATTTCATGTTGATCCCAAATAAGAACAATTTCCATTTTTTTAAATCTTCTCTAGACCAAACCAAATGCTTGGCATATATCCCTTCGTCAGCAATATCATAGTCAGACAAGAGTCGAGCAAGAGCTTCCTGTCTGATGTGCTCTTTGTTTCATCTCCATGCAAAACAAGTGTGGATTTCAAAAGAATGTTAACCAAGCTCAGCTTTGTCATAATTTACCTTTCACTATTTCCATGTTATGGGAAACGAGGAAAGGGTTTTTGATCTTTGCTCCTCAAAAATATTGATGCCATACTGATATCTTTCAGCAGATTATTAGCGAAGTAGATACACAGTGTAAAGTCAGTCACTTTGTTAGCTAAATGTGCTAATCAGAGCATCACATAACCCAGTAATTCATAATTAATCATTGTCATTTTCATGATTTTAAAGTATTTCCATAGTCACTTTGAGTGGGCAGAAATATCAGTTTAAATTGCTTTACAGGACATGAATTAAACGGCCATAATGTTGATTGCCTTAAAAGCAACATTGCACTTGTTATCATGCAGAGCAGCCTACGATGTGCTATTCTTTTTTTACATTTTTTTATCCATGGTCATGTTCCCACATGAATAAAAAATTCTAACCTTTCTTAATAATTTATTGTCATTGAGGAAGATGTTTTGGTTGGCTTCCCACGGTCGGGCCACGCTGGCTTTGAAGCACCCACCTGTGCATTCACGCGTGCACGATGGACCAACTCCCGTCAAAGCTCTCATCAGAGGAGCGGGCCGCTACGATGATTCATTCACAAAAGGGCCTCATTTAATTACTCCCAAATCAGGTCACATGGATACCCGGGAGGAGCGGCCGCTTTACAGCAGCAGTGGGCGATCCGATTTGAGCCACGCGTCACATCACAAACCACTTTCGGATCCCCCCGGCTCTCCTTTCACGTGAACAAGGATTTCAATCTTTAGTGCTCACACCAAAAGAGATTTACACCCACCTGGTGTGTCAGCGCTGGCCTCATAAAGCTGTTTATGTATTAAACACTGTGGGGACTCTTGATATTCCTGACAGACATTGCCATAGTCAAGTAATCGCAGCAATAACAGCCTCTTATTAAATCTCCAGCCATCTTAAGATGCTCTAGTGTTTTGTTGTCAAGGTTACCATAAGCTTACACAAGTGTTGGAATATAGACATCGCTTTGACTGATTCCCCGCTTTCCTGTCCCGAACCTAAGCTTTACGTCTATCAGATTTAATAATACTCATCTCATATTTGCGATATGTGAAGTATCAGCATGTCAGATGACGGGCGTCTTCTTTACCCTAAGCTGCTGCCAAGAGCTTCCCTAACAACACCAGTGATTAGCAGCCACAGTCGTCTTGAGAAGTTGGAAATGAGAGATACGCGTTTTACCTATTTTAATAGGCATTCATATGGGATGCATGTCAGGTTGTTGAACCAGATGCAATTCAATATTGAATGGATCCAAATTCAGTTCTCTGCGGAGGGACGGACGGCAGTATTTACCCCGGCAAAGAGTTCTAGGGTCCCGATTGTGACTTCATGTTCCACACTAGCAGCGTCATGTTCAGCTGAGTTTTTGTTGTTGTTGTTGTTGTGTGTTTGTGCGTACGGTGCATATGTGTGACAAGACGCAGAAAAGGACTCTGCGAGCTTTAGGCGGGGATGTCTGAGGGCGCAGGGGGTTTACAGCTCACCCACATACCTGCATTACACACTCGGCTGAAGGTTATACCTCCAGCTTTAAGGTGAGCTCAAATATCAGTTTGTCAGAAATGCAATTGAAGAAACCTCAAAATACACCCATCACGGTGAGGACAAATCGCTTCTCCATGCCCAGCGAAGTGAGGCCCATTAACTGAGAGAACGAACACGATTGAGGGCCTGTTTCTACCCGAGCAGGCAAAGGGCAGACCGGATGATGAACGACCGCTGGACAGTAGGAAAGGACAGCGAGGAAGTGGAAAGGACATGAGAAGGAGACAGAATCGGTGGTCATCGTATGGAATACAGACTTGACACGCGATAGCTACCTTTTTATTTTCCATATAAAATGTTTCACCCAAAGAAAAATGTATTGCGCAAGTTTCTTATATTGATCACAAATGCCACATAAAAAGTCTACCAGGGACAGGAAAAAAAGACAAATTATACATCGAGTACTGCTTCATCTTGTCCGAAAGTAAATGGTTTCACTAAGTGTATCTTTTAATGTGCCAATTTTGCCCTCAGGTCGCATCGGAAATGCAGTCTCAGGTAAATTCCCCCCCGTCAGAATGTAAAACTCTCGTCCATTAAGCACCTCGAGAGAGCTTTTATCAGTCTTAATGCGCTCTTCAAAGAGCATCCTTCACTCTGCATGTCCCATCGAGAGGTGCTGCTTGACCGCAGGCAGGAACTGCTGTATCGGTCTCGCCGCACAGATGACGAGAAAGACAATTTGGGTGACCGATGTGCATCTTAACCTTAAGGGGTCAGTGAGAGCAACATCACAGAGTGATGGTCATCCAGACCTGAACGCCGAGTTCACTTCTTCACGTGTTCCACTAATGTCGGATACCGTCAGCACATTCTGGGTATAATATGTGTCCTTCAATAAGAGTGGACATTGCATGCAACCCCACATTTTCCATCCGTCCTGACTATAGACAACTAGACAAGCAGTCCTTCTCGCTCGCGAGCACTTCATAGCTTTCAGTCCTCAATATACAATTTCCGAAGAGACGCATTTCCTTCACAGTCCATTGTACCGCGAGCAAACACAGCACCCCTGTTCATCAAATGCAATATTCTGTCCCCCTGCTCCCTAGTCTCCCAACAAGACCCTTTGATGTCAAATTGACACTTTAGTGAACAGCACTTCATGGATTGGATATTGCCTGGCAACTGCAGAAAACACACTCGTGTGCGGCGTCTTCAGGATGAGGCGCGGACGGTAGCGAGGACGGTTTGGGTGGCACAGACGAAGAGGGAGGATGGTGGATGGTAATAACCATAATGGTGCTGTATGATGTACGTGTGTGTGTGTGTGTGTGTGTGTGTGTGTGTGTGTGTGTGTGTGTGTGTGTTTGGCTTGCCTCCAGGCAGTGGAGCAAAATTAAAGCCCAGAAAATAGGATTATGGAGTCCCCCGGGGCGGGATGCCCAGTAGCCAGCTGATGAGCGCTCATCTAGTCTTAGCTGTATTCTGCACGGCGAGCCCCCTGTTTGGCTCGGAGGGCAATTTGTTAATAATGATTGCTCGTTAGTGAAAACTTCCTGCGAACGAACAAGGTTTCCGTGGTAGAGACAATAGCCGAGGTCTATTGTCCGACAATTATCTCAGTTTGAGGGAAGACGATGGTTGACGTTTCGTCTCTAAAGTCTCTGGCTCTGTTGATTGCCAATTTGCTGTGATGACTCCCGTTATCAGTGACACCTGTAGTGCCTACTCACCTATAAATAAATAAATATGCAGTAGGTTGTGTTTCCTCTTATACCATGCCGGTCTGTGTCAATTCATATTTGTCTTCTAAGATAGTTCGGCACTGCAACGTTGAAGTCCATTAAGTGTTAACAATCCTGCAATACTATTGTGGTGCTTTATAATGCTGAAGATCACACCCCTTCATTGTAAGATTATACAATTAATCTGCAGATTATTTCCACAATTAGGCGATTGGTTTGGTCATTTGGTCTATAAAATATATGAAAATAGTCGAGAAAGAAAAAGGCTTTAGATTATGTCATTAGATTGCTTATCCAACCAACATTTCAAGACTAAAGATATTAGGTTTATTATCCCGTAATCACATGAAAAGTAGCAAGATCATGACAAAATCCACAATTTTGCTGAAGAAAAATACCAATTAAACAAGTAGTTGTTGATGTTTTTATTATTATTATTATTTTATTTTATGTTGAACTACTCAGCGATTAGTTTACTTTTCTTCATATAAGAAATGAGGAACCCCCAAAAGGCCCAAACTAATGACTAATTAACTAGTTATCTGTTGATTATTCAGTTCAAATTGATATCAAGCAACAAATCATTAAATTTGTGAAACTAGATAGCAGCAACTGTCAACTTTGCTTTGCTTGCCAAACACCTCAAGCAGTTAATTGCTTATCAAAATTCGTGTTCATTATTTTTCCAGTTCTGAACTAATTGATTAACTAACACACCATTTCAGTAAAAATCATTTCCAATGTGAGCTGTGATCGGGGCTGCACTGAATATTATCATCGCAGTGCATGAAAGAGTGGGATTTTGCACTCAGGGATTCTTTGGAGTTAGTTGACTTCTACTGAGTGTGTCAGTAGAAAACAACTTTTTCATAGCGCCTTTTTTAGTGTTCAGATCAATGTTCAATAAAATACATTATTTTGTCAGTATACTGAAGCAGAAAGGCAGAACCGGATACACGTCAACATCTTTTTGTAATATCTTTATCGCGATATTCATCAGTGACCACATATTTTCCTCATATCGTGCAGCCCTAGCTGTGATTGTATTCACATCCTTATTTCCTTCAGAAATTAACACATCCTCCACTCATGAAGCAGATAAATATACTCTGAATAGCCTCAGATTCAGGCAGATTACCCATGAGCCTTAGAACACCTCCCCATCCCACAGTGTGTGTGTGCGTGTGTGTGCGTGTGTGTGTGTGTCAGCCTCGTCTACGCTCCTCACAGGAGGCGCTCACACAAAGGAGCATATTGTATAACTGTGCCTCAGTTTTAATGAACCGGCGCTCCTGCTCTCCCTCACTCCTCCCTCTTCGGTCCGTGCCCTCCCCTGCTCCCGCCTCCCTCATGAATATCACGGCGCGCTGCCTCATTATTCATGAGCTGGGTATCAGCGTCGTCATGCGAGCCCACAGCGGGGAGGGAAAAAGGGGAGGGAGGGGGTGGGGGTGGGGGGGAGTGTCTCCGCGAGCGAGAGTCACAACTCCGGCGTGGCGAGTGTGTGCATGTGTGCGTTTTTTTTGAGTCTGTGAAATAGAGGCAGAGCGGAGACACGCCGGCTGATGCTGCTACTTGCACCACTGCCGATGCTGCTGCCACACTGCTCTCCTCTGAACATTCATCTGTCAGACTCAGCTGGAGCTCTCTGTCCCTTTTGAGCCGGGTGTTTGTTTCCGTCCGCCTGTGTGTGAATGGGATGCCTGAAAGAGATGCTTGCTTAAGGAGTGACTGATGAGAACCAGCGCTCCGGTGTGGAGGGTGACCCCCTGTGTCCGTACCACCACCACCACCACCACTACTACTCGGGGAGAATTGGACGCCTGGCGTTTCCACGACGACTATAATGGGCTGCAATCTGTGCACTTTACAGAAGCGAGAGGAACACTACAAGCTGCTGTATGAGATTGCACAGGTGAGCAGAGGCACGGCCGACTGTGTGTGTGTGTGTGTGTGTGTGTGTGTGTTGTATGTGATTCATTATGCGAGCTGTGCTGAGAGCAGTTCTCGGTTGCTGCTGCTGCTGCTGCTTGTTTTTAGAAAGAGGTGCCTCGTGTTTTAGGGATGAATACTCAGAATATAAGTGAGGCAGCATAATGGAGAGAGGTGCTTTTTGCTCACCAACAGATGTGTTTTGAGTAATTAGCACTTGCTTAGTGAGAGTAGGTGGTGTTCAGCACATGTATCCCTCTGGATGATTTGTGATGAAATAGTCATACCCTTTGTACATGACATATTTCACACGATGTGTTTTTGCCAACTTTTGAGTCCTCAAATGATGTCATTTCATCCAAAGTTTTCTTTCGGGCACTTCTGGTGCCACTGTGAGTCAGTGCTGTGCCGGCAGGTTTGTTTGAACTTCTCTGAGAAACACTTGGTCTTCGTGGTCTTGAGCTCTCAAATGCATTGTGTGTTCATGCAACTCTTTACAGCTTCAGAGAATCGTTCATGATTTGTTTGCTGTATGATGCAACTGCAGAATAATTTAAGCATTTTACAGAGAGGCAGGTGAATAGGCAGAGGGGCAAGCAGAACAAATAAACAAGCACCTCCACTCTCTTCCTCCAGCCCCCATCCTGTGAGAGGCTAATAACTATGAAGCTCCTGGAAGTGAGGTAGACCCCCCCCCCTCTTCTTCCAGTAGCAACTGCCTTCACGCCACTGTGATCACAGCCTCATTAGCCGTTTTATACAACCATCTTGTGCATTAATTAGACGTGAAATGTGTCTCTTTACCCTTGTGAAAAGACGGGATGAGATGAAGTGTGTGTGTGTGTGTGTGTGTGTGTGTGTGTGTGTGTGTGTGTGTGTGTGTGTGTGTGTGTGTGAACTAGCTGGGGTTAACCACTGCCTGGAGCTTTCACCTCGTGTGCAACTTGAGACTCTGCCAAACTCTGGCGGTGGACAATGTCCGTCAGACACGGAGCTGCATGAACGGTCAGAGAAAGCCGTGCTGCGAGCTTCTGGATCAGCAGTAAAGGAGGTTGCATTCACTAATGGCCTGTTTAATATTAGCAGACAGACAGCATTGTCCAGGGACCATGAAAGATGAATAGGTAGCCACCAAAGTGCCTGCCTCTCCTCAGGAGGACCATAAAAATAGTGCTGTCTTGGTGCTTATCTCGGCTTTTGTGGCTCTCTCCGCACCAGTTGTTAAGAAATAGCGCCGACTCCTTTTCCTCGTGGTTTAGCCGGGAGGGAGGGGGGGGGGGGGGGGGGCTCACTGTTGACAGGAGGCTCTCTGGCATGTCTGTCCACCCACTGATATACTGAGGCGGGAGCTGCAATATCAGCACCTACTCTCTGATCACCGCTGTGGGAGGTAAGGCAGGAAGTATATAGAGCATGGAAGATAAAGACTGGGACGGGAATAGAGAGTAAGCCGTTCAAAAATACAGTTGTTAAAGAAAGTGCTCGGGAAAAGGGGAAATTAAGGAAAGTAGCCAGAGTGAAATCCCACTAATGCGGGGAGAAGACGAAAGGGGGAGGAAGGCAGGTAATTGAGTCGACTTTTTTGCTTTGAAATACTGTTTTATCAATAAAGAAACAACAGCACAGAAAATCCAGCTCTTCTCCGTGCACACAGCCACCAAAAAACCAGCAGCGCACCCTCAGCAGCGGCGACACAGCCGATGCATAAAAAAAGCAACACGACTGGCAGAGACGAACAGGGATGGGAGACAGACTCTTCTCCAGGGAGCAGAGCTCTCTCCCTGCAGCTATAAAAGTGTGTCGCCATGTCTTTGTGGTCAGGAGAAGTGTGTTGTGACAGCAGGAAGCCGCGCTCACACCGCCGGCATCCTAATCCCCTTTTCTTACATATTGTCTCATCTGTCCGGCTTGCTCATCTCTCACCCTCGCCTCGTGTTTTTTCTTCTTCTGCTTTTTTCCTCGCTCAATCAATTTTTTTTCTCTGCTGCACACACACACACACACACACACACACACACACACACACACACACACACACACACACACACACACACACACACACACACACACACACACACACACACACACACACACACACACACACACACACACACACACACACATCTAGACATAGATACGCACACACTTGATTATGCAGAGTTGCTGCAATGTGTGTTATGCAGATGAGGTAGAAGTGGTTTGCTGTTGCCACAGCGTGACTGACCGGCCTCGCGGCAGGTTGATTCGAGGAGCCCAGCGGTCGGTCAGCCACCTTCCTCCCCTTTCCTTTCACACTCAGGAACAGTTCTGACACGCTCTCCGTCTGCCTGACCCCACTCGCTGTGGGAGATTTATGACTCTCCGGCTCCCTCACACTCTCTCCATTCCCGCTTTCTCTCTGTTCTCACGGCTGCGAGTGTTCTGCATGGAAATGTGCTCGGCCTTTCTCAGCTATCTCACAGCGCTCGCATTTTTGTTATATATTGTGTCGGATCTCTTGCCTGGACAAGA
Organism: Cyclopterus lumpus; assembly: GCF_009769545.1. Taxonomy (NCBI): domain Eukaryota; kingdom Metazoa; phylum Chordata; class Actinopteri; order Perciformes; family Cyclopteridae; genus Cyclopterus; species Cyclopterus lumpus. The sequence goes on along the minus strand of NC_046971.1, from coordinate 7,930,042 downwards.
GGATACGAGAATCTTCCCGTTGCTTTGCACTTTGTTCCACTCCAACTACCACTTTCTTATTGTTATTCCTACTACTCGTCATACCTTGTGCATGATTCTTTTATATATATATATCTGATCTCTCTGATTACATTTGTTTCAACCTTTGCTCCAGTCTGCTCTCTGCTGGATTCCACTCCACTTAACCTTCCCATGATTGTCCTCTGTGCGGAGGAGAGGAAGTGGGAAGGGTTTTTTTTTTCCCATTTTTGTTCTACAAGGATGAAACCTTCTTGAACCTATTGACCCGAGATGGAGAGACTCTCCCGCTCCGCTCGACCAGCATCATGCAGCTCGCATCCTCAACCAGACTGCTGCTCGGGCCCTCTTTGAAGACAATAGCATACTGTAGTAGATCCGCTCTGTGATCTGGCAGAGCTTTGTTATTCCCATTGTGTCCGTGAGCTCCCCACGTGAGTGTCACGCATTGTCTGTGCACCGCTGAAACCCAGTGATGTGTGGCTTTTTTTGGGGGGCTAATTAGCAGAATGGCAGATGTTGATGAGTGGTGCAGCGCGGCGTAGCTCAGAGTTATGCGTATCGTAGGAGATTTCTGCAGCGTGCCAGTGTGTTTATGCATCAATGGGCTGCATTGTCTTATTGTCTTTTGACAAAAGCCTTTTTTTGCAAATAGGGCTGCGATCAAAACAAAAGGAGCCAAAAAGAGACAGACGGAAAGCTCCTAGCGCGTCGTCTTCTCTGGGCAGCGGGCTAACTTTCCCTTTCTCAATTTGACGCGCCAGCACATGATTTGGATAAGTTGAGTAGAACGTTTGAGTAGTATGTACTCAAACTTCATTTCAGAGAGAAATTAACTTTTTAATGCATTTCAACAGTAGATGAAGCGCCCCAACAGTATATACAGTACATGATTAAAATAATGCCTACTACAACATTACATCGCATCTTACATATTTCTGCATCAATTATAATAAGGATCTTTGATAATGTAACAACTAAAGAGAACAGTGGTTTTATTATTTAATTACCTTTCCGTGATTATATACGTACATGTTTTTACCTATTAAAGCTAGGAACTTTCCTTTTGTGTGGATTTGGCTGGTCCCTGTGGATGAAAGTGTCAGTGTTTCTGAGCCCCCTTTAGAAAACCTCTCATTTCACTGCAACAGGTCTTCCCCAATCAGTCCTGGTTCAGGTCCTCCGGGCCCCACTCGCCTCCAGCAATACGGCCTTGGCCTCCAGTAGCGAAGGCGAAGCTGTGCTCCCCGGTTGGACGTTTGCGGCATGCTGTCCCGTAAGCACGGGTCCAATAGACGGTAGCTTACGTCTCTGCTCCGGCACCAATGATAATGATGATCAAGCACTCGCAATCCAGGAGCATTTTCTCTGACCGTCTAATAATGAGGAGATACATAACTTTAAAGCCCCGGTGCGTCTCATACGGACGATAAAGGATAAAGGGGGCCTTGTGCGTCGGTATCAGATGCCGAGGGGCGGGACAGAGCCCTGGGAATGAGAACGGGCTGAAGAAAGACGCCTCGAGGTGTGAATGGTTAGCGCTGATGAGCCACCACTAGGTAACAGTAGCAGCCAGCTACTCCTATTGTTGCTGTTTAATGCTGTTTAATATGTTGAGCACAGACCCTCGACATTTTCTTATCCTGTGAAGTCATTTTCTAATGAGCCTGGCCTTTCCTTTTCCTTTTCCTCTTAAGTTTTGAAAGCACCATCGACCAGTTTTATAAGTTGTATTAAACAGTATCGCTCTCCGCTGCATGTGAGAAATAAATGGTAAGCTGCTTTCCAGCTCAATGAGGCACAACAGTCCCTGATAATTTGCCGATGCATATGAATGAGACGCGCACGCACACACACGCACAGACACACACACACACACACACAGGCACATCGCTCAACAGGAAACAAAAACACTGTCTGAGTGAATATTCTAACTATAACACCAGAAAGCTGTGTTTATGAATTTCAGAGCGTGACAGCGACCATTAGGGCACTGTAATGGAGTCTCCCGAGTTTAGCGATGTCACGTTGAGCAGCGTCACCAGGTTGACGGGACGGGACAGACGGACGTGACGTGACGTGAAGCAAATCTGGAATTAATTTTGTCCTCGGGTGGAGCCCGTTGGGGTGGGGGGGTGGGGGGTGGGGGGGCTCTTCTCTGTGGTGGCACCACATGTGAAACCTGTGGACCGGAGAAGGTCTAAGGAGGACACGTCTGACTTGCTGCTGCTTCTGCGACACCACCGTCCATGCCGGTAATGAATATGCATTAAATGAAAGGTTGAGCAGCTATCACGAGAGCCAGGCGTCCTGAGGAAAAGGGTTGTCGAGCTTCACCGGGCTGCACGGATCATCACACAACGAAGCCAGCAGAGTGTATATATGTGTGTGTTATCTGTGTAAGCAAGGTCATTACTTTTGCATTTAGTCTAAAGAGTTGTAAAGTGGGAGAGGAGTAATCTCGAACGTCTCGGGCTGCGAAAATAATATATTCTGCTTAGATGATGTAAATTGACTTCACAGCTAAGCTTGAACGATCGAGGAACTCTCCCGGTTGAATCAATCATAAAAGTCAGGTGATTTATATTTAAGAATAATGATGGTGTTCCTCAAGCGTCGTCTTTTCTATAAACATGCCCCCCCCCCCCCTTTTTGCCTCCTGCGAACATGTTTTTCACCTTCGTTTTTTTTTTAAGAGGCACTTTGAGCTGCGTCTTTGCAAAGGTTTTTATTTCAAAGACAATAAGAGAGAAACAAGTCAAACTGCAACTCCCGAGGAGCATTTTTATAATAAACTGTCAAATCATCAAGCTAATCAAGGCTGTTTGTTGCTCATTTGAGACATTTCGCTGGGCTTTAGGAAATAGTGTGGGAGGCATTTTTCACTATTTTCTGAAAGTCTGTCAGCTCATCTAACAATGAAGAATTGTTAGTTGCAGGCCTATTTTGAAATAGGAACCTACACTGGAGATAATTCTCCTGTATCCAGAAGCCCTCCAGCCTCACCTCTATGGCCATACGTGTGCCTGTGATGGCTTTGATGGGACATTAATGCTGTCGAACCTCGCTCTCATCCCCCACCACATCTTCAGCACTATCTCCAGACAGTTAGCTACAAATGCTCTCATCCATCTTATTTTTCCATTATGTTTTTTTGAAGGATGTCCCGTAACCATTAAAACTGATAGGAGCGAGGAAAAAAAAAGAGGGGGAGGAGAGACAGAACGTGCTGCTTGATTGATCTCGTGTCCACCTGGGAAAGATTAGCCCCAAATATAATCTGGGCTTTCAGGGCTGCTTTTGCAATTCCCATGCAATACAAAGGTCCATATTTCTGAAACTCTCTTTAGGTGCACAGGGAGACAGATGGACAGATGCATACACCTAGAAATCAATTTCATGCCTTGCTAATATAAAGAACCATATTTCTGAGTCAGACCCATTACCCACCATCAGTTCCAGTGCCTTTTCTTTGCTCCATCCTGAAGTCTCCAACCACAAGCCTGACCTGTCAGTCAAACATGTTCGGAGCTCCACCGCTGTCGGTCTCGGGGTTCCCAGACTCTGAAATTGAGATCTAAATATGCTGAGATGATCTTTTTCCACTCAGGCTGTTAGTATTTACGTCCCTTTCTCAGTGTCTAATGCTATTCCCATACTTATCAGGTTGAAGACGCTGCAGAGAGCATTGCATAACCTCACACTGGCTGTGTGACTGGAGATTTCACAGTCTAATGTGGTGCGAATCACACGTTCAGGTGCTCGGCTGCTTCTGTATAACGGTTCGCAAATAGTTTAAAATCATTCTTTTTTTTTAAACACAATGTCGTTTTAGACAAGAGAACATTAAAAGGAAGTAAAAAAAATCCAGGTCACACATCTTGGATGTGTGCGCCGTACTTCTCGGACACAGATGGCGCCACGAGACATGAAGTCAATGAGTTTGATCAGTCAGTCCACTAAATCTCAGCGTGGAGGAGCAGGAGGGATTTAGGAGGGAGGTGATGAATTGACCTTTTTCCCTTGTCGTCTTATCTCAATAAGAACCCAGCTGACCTTTTCAGCCTCAAATAAAGCCCCCCTCCCCCCCGTGTCTGATTCTGCCTCTCCGACCCAACGTGGACATCTCCAGGATTTTTGTTTTATCTCCTCGCGCTTCCCGTCGGTGCCGATTTCGTTCCCTCGCAGCGAGCGCCAAGTAACAGCTGCACGAACAAAACCATGACACATCATTTTCCTGAGGGAACTAAAGCTGCTCATCAGAGGACACATTTCTCTACATGTCACTGCTGGGAGTCGGGAAGGTAGAAGTGCTTGTTCGCTGTGCTAAGGTGGTCAGACAAGGGCCGTGATGGGAGGTTATCGTCTAATATACGCGCACAAGAAACAAGAAACCAATTATAGAAGCAAACAAAGTCCTGGAGGTCATCACAGCTACTCGATCACCTTTTTTTTTTTTTTTTTTTTTCATTACCTCATTGGGTAAATCTCACTTAAGCCGATGAGGATGACATCAGCGAGGCGTCATCCATGAGTAACACCGAGCCTTGTCTTAGTGCGTGTTTGAGCTTTCGCATGGCGATCAAGATCAAAGGACGTCAACTTCAATCAGACCGGAGGAGCCACGGAGAAAATGAACTACATGCCTGAGTATCTCAATGCCAATCCCCGGTGAACCACAGCGTCTATTTAATGAATGGAAGCCGGTGTAAGATGACTCAGGTGTGTGTGTGTGTGTGTGTGTACAATGCTCCGTACCTCTGCCGGTGAACAAAGGAGCCATTTTTTTCTGCCCCCGTCGTTATTAACCGTGACTACTCTATAACTCAGAACAAGACATAATGCATTTCAAAGCAGCTAGTTTATTCCCTGTACACACGCCCATCACTGGTGTGTGTTTTTTAATTGGACATATGAGTATGCATGTGTGAATAGATATATGTGAGTACACTCATGACTATCTGTGTCCCTGCCTAAATTGGTTTGTATCTGAGTGTGATTGCTATGTGTGTCTGTGTGTGTGTGCGTGTGTGTGTGTGCTTTTATGGGAGACTTCTGTCCGTGTGTGTTTGAGAGAGAGAGAGAGTGTGTGTGTGTGTGTGTGTTTCTCGTGTGTAGAGTGAGAGCAGACCTGACAGCTTGTGCTTTTCCACTACAAACATTGGTAAAAAAACAAAGGGCTACGGGACGCACACGGGGGGTTGTGCATCTGCATCCAGGGGGCCTCTTAGCGGATTATCTGAGTTTAAGCAGACAGAAGGGCCCTCATTAATTTATTGCAATTCACAAGAACACATCTTCCCTTCTTCCAATTAGTGGGGATTGGATGCTTGGAATGAAACATACACGCAACAGCGTTAGGTGAAACACACAGTGTCACAGGAGAGATGGATGTATTTGTGCTTTTTCTGTGCACTTCTCCCTGGTTATGTCAGCAGGGTCTTAATGGAAAAAAGTTCCGTCCAGTATTTTCATGCAACAATCATAATTAAGCAATTAACTAACTGGAATCCTATTAGTTGTGTTTTTATTGTTCTGCTTTGTTTCTGGTGTCACAGCATAGATAGTATTGGAATCATCCTTTCTCTCTCAGCTTTCTCTGACAGGGTCATATGAGATATTAGTCTTTTTTTGTCAAGGATAAACCAATTACAATTAGGTGGTTAAAGGTCAAGGTCACTGTGAAGTTATTGGCCATACCTCAATCATTCATATGCTAATCATGACAATGTCACACAAATGTCTAATAGGATAACAAGATGAAGCGATGACATTTAGGACGTGCATAGATGTAAACTGCAACTTGACTTGTTGGCAGAGACAAAGAAAGATTTAGGTAGTTTAAAATAGCTTGTAATCATTCAATCAAATCATTTCAGAAAGTGATAACAAAAATGTGTTCATTTTCATTTTCAGTTGATCCAGGATAAGTCATTTGCTGTGCTGTAGAAGGCCTCATCAAAAAAGAAACCGTGTATTGTCTTCATTCACGCGTGAGTCACAGATGTGCATTTTTGCCCGTGCTTCTGGGTGGTGATACAAAAAACAAGATCCTCTTTTCGCTGTGAACTGAGGGAGGACCTGACAGAATACACAGGCCTTTTCTTATCTGTTCGATTCAATGTGTTCAGCGTCCAGTCCCCCCCCCCCCCCCTGCTGTCAAGATATCAGCTCCAATATCACCGCTGACATTTGGAGAAATAGGCTGAGGCTGCCTGTGTGATCTATAGTCGATAAAAAGAGGTGACAAAGCTTTGAGTTCTTGTGGTGGCTACCCTCAGTGACGGCCTCTTTTCACTCTTTTGTCACAACTGCCATGTGTTTTTTTTTTTTTTTACATTGCTCTTTATTCCTCTGCTATATAACCTCTGCGCGCCGGCTCACAAGGTGTGGATTGTCTGTGACAGGTCTGTGTGTGAGAGGGCGACTGATTCTGTAGCAGGTCAGGAGATCAGTGTGTGTGTGTGTGTGTGTGTGTGTGTGTGTGTTGGGGGAGGGGGGTGTCAGGGTGACACAAAGCCCCCCGGGTGAGGCGGCCATGCTGGGTGTCACTCCACAGGTCAGCAGGCACCCCCTGTGGCTCCCGTGATAAGCCCGGCCTGACAGCGGTTTGATGGGAAGGGTGACACACACTCGCACCTCCGTGCTCCCCGGCTCATAGAGACAGGCTCTGGGGAGGGAAAGCGATAAGAAGCTCCATGAATGCAGCTGCTGCGGTGACAAATCCTAAGAAAACACGAGGAGCCGTATCAGGTATTTTTAGCCAGAATACAAATCCAGACAACAAGCCCGTAGCTGTGGAAATAAAGTTTAAGGGTTCCTGTTTTCAGTTTGCCATGTGGCTAAGTGTTTCAGTCCACAGTGGCGTGCTGAGCCGTGGCTTTAATGCCGTCGCCGCCGTCTCACTGACACACTGACACAGTTCCAAAGGCCTCGCTTTTAATGAGCTGCATTTGCAACGAGAGCATCACAATGGCTTTTTAAAAACTCGTGCCTCTCTCAAAGGAAATCAATGGCGCATCAATGTAGGCTGAGGCTCAGTTGACGTCTCGGTGTAAATGTAATTTAATTGGATTGCAAAATCAATTTAAAAGTCCACTTGCATTAGAATTTGAAGTAAGCAGGCCTGTGAGTTAAATTGATTTCCAAGAAATGTTTCACATAGTTAGTTTTGTTAAAATGCGAATGTCCGTATGATAAACCATGTTTGTCGCAGAAGAATGCAAAATGAGGCACACTTCATTTTTATACGTCTCAAGATGAGCGTGTGAGAGGAATAAACTATTTTTACAACACGCCACGTTGTTGTGAAACACCAGCGATCAGGAGTTCACAGCAGAAAGAAGATGCGATCTTTGTGAGGTTGGAATGGCGACCGTGTTTTCTCCCCCGCAGCACTGCAGTCAACCCGGCACCTCCCACACAACCCAGATCCTCTCACAGTCAGACCTCCTTCCTCACAGCCTCAACACTTGCAGGCAGACTGGCACGCTGAGGAAGGGGGGGGGGGGCACCTGCTGCATTCGGCCCCCTCGCTCCGTGAAGTTGTGTTCACAGATTTAGTTTGGAAAAGCTGAAAAATGAAACCTCAGTAAAGGCATTGTCATTTCATCACGTCTTAAAATGTATTGGTTCTCATCCAAGTATTACAATTGTGTCTCCATTCTTCAGGAATTGCCTGCCAAGAATTTTTAGAATCATTTATAAACAAACTTTATACCAGTATGCATTGTTTTTATATCGGTAGCTCCAATCAATAGCCTGCCTTTGTTTTCCTTCTGGGTGAAGCTACTCTTTTTCCATCTTGGTCAAATCATAGTTGGAATCGTTCTTAATCTGGCCGTTCGCTGGGACCAAGAGGCCCTTCACCGTGAAAGAAAGAAAAATTGAAATTCACGATTCCCATTCTTTCCCAAGGGGAAAGAGTTTTGGTTGAGCTTGTTTAGTATAACATCTGTTGTGATGTTTTTTTTTTTGCACTGGTCTGGAACCTCCATCTGGGTGGAGACAGCCGGTAGACCCAGAACATGCTGGAGCGATTACTGCACTCATCCTATCTGGCTTGGGAACACGTCATGTTAGCCCAGAAAGAACTCCAGGACTGGGCTGCATAGAAGGACGTCTAGCCACCTCGGCCTGGATAAGTAGGAGAGGATGAAAGCCAAACTAACTGTGGACAAACTGTTTGTGAATGTATCTCAGTCTGAGTGGATAATGCACACTCCCTTTCCCTCTGAGGTGAGATGTGAGCGAGAGAGAGAGACGCAGATCAAGAAAGACGAGAGACAGTGACTGGATAATGTCAGGGGAGCGCTGAGTAGTAATCTATTAGCGTCATTGGCGTATCACCAACTCTGAGCGTCATCCTTCCACGTCAGTTGCTCTCCATCACATGTCAAATGTGAAGAACTAGTGGCTGCTGTCATCTCACTGACACGCTGAGAGCGCCCTAAAAGAAACAACAGACAGCGACAGATCAGTGCCAAAGGACCACAGTGAAGCCCCAGAGCTGGCTTCAGCCAAACGTACTCGGCAGCAAATTTCGAGTGACTGCAGTTTAAGGGAATTTGCCTTTGGAACTGAGGGAGCCTGAGGGAATAGCACAAAGTTAATCAATACAGGAATGTCTGTTTTTAGACAATGAGTGCATTTTAGACTGTTTGTGAATTAATCAATAGCAGACTATGGGTTTGAGATGGAGAGAGAAGGGGTTGGGATCAGGTTGTGGGTTGCTTCCTCTACCTGCGATTCCTCAGGGAACTGAGAGAACACTGTAAGAAAAAAAAAAGGTTGAGGAGCCGACTGATATCTGGCTCCCACTTGACATTATGTTTGTGTGTGTGTGTGTGTGTGTGTGTGTGTGTGTGTGTGTGTGTTTGTGTGTGTCACAAAAACATTGCATAATGCTCTTTCAGCTTTCCACTAAATTTCCCTGCTCTGGGGACAGAGTTGTATTTCAAGAAACATACAATCTGGAAATATCCCTGGATGCTTGGGGAAAAGCTATCTCACTTGCGTGTTCTTTGTACGGGAATGAATGAATTCCGTTTTCCTTCCCCGTCTTTGTCTGACAAGTCTCCACGACGAGCGCAGCCCACAGCTCAGCGAGGGCCCCCCTGGATCTAAGATATATAGGTCTTCTTATGCCAGAAAAAGGGCCACTCAAGGCGGAAGCTTACAACAGAGGACAAGTCCTCCCTCTCAATATGAAAATGTATATAAATACAGATGTCATATAAAAAGGCCACACAAATATTTGTATTTGTTTTCAACATTAATACACAGTGGCCTCCAGGATAAAGTTGATGTTTACACTTAGAAGGGAGCTTGGGTTGTAAATACAAACCTCGAGAAGGACTGGCATACAAGTTCAGGCATTTCCTTTAGCTATCCAAAGATAAATTGTTTGTGAAATGAAAATCCATCCATCTGCATGATTATAACAGGTAACTCATGCATGGTCCTCTCTGTGTATGATGCTTAAGGTGACTTTAAATGCTGATTGGTGAGAGAGGAAGAGCTCTCTCACCTGTGAAGTGACACATTCTGGCTGGAGCATGTGTTGGCGAAATTGCAAAAGCAGCATATTTATTAATGAATGCTGTATCTGCTGGGTGAACAGGTGGGCTAATTTGAAAGTCAATTACAAACAGTTCTCCTACGTCCTAAAAAAACATTAGCTGAAAGAATACAAGAGAAGGTAGTTTTATATTACTTAGTTGTAATACACACAATAGTTATTCTCCTGTTCAGCAAATCAGCTGCAATGTTCAGCATTTTGGTAAGTAAGTTAGTTAAGATACCACTCTGTATGTAAGCATAGACAATTAGCTTAGCATCATACCGATTTAAAGCCGGGGAAAACAGGAAGCATGGTTTACCCAAAGTAAAAAGAACAAATCTGCCTGCCAACACCTCACTAGTCAACACATCATATCCTCTTCAATTTAATCCATTCACAAACTAAAAGTTGTGCCTGGACTATTTCTAGATATTGCCCGGCAACCAGCGGCGACTCCTGAAAGTCATTTTGCCAATAAATTGTTCCAGCACTTAACTCCTCATAACTTTGAATAGAGATTAATGCTAAACTGGCTCCAGCTTCATACTTGATGGACACGTAGTCTATGAGAAGACCTCTGACCTGTGGAGACGAGTGGGAAATTCTTAAACCACAGAAAAAGTTAGGATGTTAGTTGTGCTGTGGATATGAATACACAATACAATATGTGGCTGCGACTTGGGTTCACTTTTCCTCTTCTACAAACAGTCGGCATTTATTTTAATCACGACAGCAATCTTTCCATAAACAAGACCATGAACACATGGTCCTAAACCGAGGTGGGTTGCGGCGTTGCTTTATGACGCAATTGCATCATTGTCGCCAAATTGCACATTTCTATTTAAAACCAACACAGCGTGTGCAACTGACCTCCATATACAACAGACATGTGTGATACATTGAACACAGGTGTAATTGATAACATGACTAATGGTCGCACTCCGTTCAGGTGCTCCAGTTGCAGTGCCCTGGCGCTGTGCGTGCTGAATCTCCAGAATGATTTACTGCCACACCTAAATTGGACGGAGCTATTATTAATTAATGTTACAGCTACACCTGTGCTCTTTTCTGCAATAACCCGCCGACGGCAAGGTCTGATTATCCTAAAAATACATTTTGTGCGACGGAAGTATTTCCATGAACCGGCGGGGCGGCTCTTTGCTGAGCATCATGCTGTCTTCACATGGACTCTCTCTGCACCCACTGAGCTGTTATCCTCCTGTTCTAAATGTTGCTGTTTGGCAGAGCATAGAGAGAGAGAGAGAGAGAGAGAGAGAGAGAGAGAGAGAGAGATAGATAGAGAGAGAGAGAGAAAGAGAGAGAGAGATGGGGGAAAAAGCAAAAGTGCCAGATGTGAGCGGGCTTTTAACAGGTTGCCGTACTGCTGCTTGGGAACAATTAGCATTTGTCATGACCAACTTCCAGCCCTGCGCCAGTCTGTATGTTTTGAACACAGATTTCTTTTCACTTGCAATATGGTTCATATTTCATTAGCTTCACTAATTGTCTCCGTCTACAGCCCTCCTCCGCCTGTTTCCAAGTCATAGAATTGTTATCAGAAAAATCGCAGTGGAACAGACGCTTTGCACCCGAGCAGTTGCGCTCATCTAATTATAAAACACTAGGTAAATGTTGAGCAGATGCCCTCCACCAACACACACACACACACACACACACACACACACACACTCCCCATCCCTGCTTTCCAATTGAGAGAGACATTTGGTCTCATTCTAGTGTTACATTGGCTCCACATGGAGTGGGGCATCCTTGCCAAGTGGCTGCCGTGGTGTAAATGAACCATAATCGCTCGCCAGCTCCGCACACCGTGCGGCAGATAAGAACAAAAAGAAAAAACTTCCGAGACCCGAGAGTCTGACAGTGTCAGAGGATGCCGCACGATCGTCTCATGACTAATAGCTTTAGTCTCCTTGCACTTTCCATTTGTCCGGGATGTGCCACAATCAGGCAACGATAAGTAGTGGAAGACAAATCAGGGGGGAAAAAAAGGCAATAGGGGCGGACGGGGAGGCAGAAAGAAACCAGATCTGATTCCAGCTCCCGTCACTTCCCACATGCTTGGTGTCGCTTGGTTGTCATTATTAGTCCATATTCAACTTCACATTACATTGCATGTCATTTAGCTGATGCTTTTATCCAAAGCGACTCACAATAAGTGCATTCAACGATGAGTATAAACTCAGAACAACAAGAATCAAGAAAGTAACATTTCTTCAAGAGAGCCAAACTACAGAAATACCATAAGTAATACCATAAGTGCCATTCACGTGCCACTGAAGTGCTAATCGTTTTTTTTTTCAAGGTATAGTCGGAAAAGATGCGTTTTTAGTTTCCGGCAGAAGATGTAGAGACTTTCTGCTGTCCTGATGTCAATGGGGAGCTCGTTCCACCAATGAGGAGCCAGCACAGCAAACAGTCGTGATTTTGTTCAGTGATTAGCTCGAAGTGAAGGAGCTACAAGCCGATTGGTAGAAGCCGAGCGAAGTGAACGAGCTGGGGTGTACGGTTTGACCATGTCCTGGATGTAGACCGGACCCGATCCGTTCGCAGCACGGTACGCAAGAACCAATGTTTTGAAGCGGATGCGGGCGGCCACCGGTAACCAGTGGAGGACCGGAGTAGTGTCGGTACATTTAGGTTGAAGACTGCTGCATTCTGGATGAGCTGCAGAGGTCGGATGGCCTTAGCAGGTAGACCTGCCAGGAGGGAGTTACAGTATTCTAGGCGTGAAATGACCAGAGCCTGGACCTGTGAGAAGAGGACGTATTCTCCTGAGGTTGTGCAGCATGTACCTGTAGGAAGGTGTTGTCGCAGTAATGTGGGCAGTCAGGGAGAGTAGGCTGTCGAGACTTGTCCCTTTTGATGAAATAAAATATGCTCTCCTTAATTGCACATTTTGATTGTCCAGTTATAATGAAAAGCTTCGCTGGCATTGCCGAATTGTCGAGTACAATCTTCCAAGTAGTGCCATAATTTAGTTCCAGGAACCATGGAAATAAAATCCAGTGAACACGGCTCCATGTTACATTCCTTACGTTAAGTTTCTGTAATGGAAAAGTGTATGATGCTGCTTCGTCCCCTGCCAGTGTTCACATCTTGTCACCTGGCCTCATTACCCCTCATACCAAACACCCGGTTCTGCAGAGGCAGAGCAGCTGTCATTTCTATGTGGCAGGAGCGTCTCTGCTCTCCACCACAGCCACAAGTGACCTGTTCCTGTCCCTGAGCCAGGACAGATGACAGCCTGTATGGCCCCGGGTGTGGGCTCCTGGTATAAGCTTCATTGGGATCCAAAACATGGCTGCGATTGCACTTAATAGCTGATTAATATGTAATCTCGGCGTCACAGTAGGAAACCTCGTCAAACAATAGGCTTGGTCCACAGGTAGGATGAGTTTGTGCGCACACGCACACAGAAACAATCACATGCGCGTGCACACGGGGCATCCATTACACAGCATGACTATAAATCTGCCTCGGAATTAACCGGTGAGCAGCGGCTGATTGCTGTAGCGGCCCCCTCTCACTCTCAGGAATGAGAATAAATGAGCGGACGCCGCCATGAACAATCCTTTATTACACCCATTAAGCGGAGGAGCCCGAGCCTTATGATACCCGGGGACACCGAACACGCAGGCCAGCCGTCACATACGTGGCCTACTTATGGTTCCCATGACAGTGTTAAAACACCCACTCCCCCCCCCCCCCCTCATCACCGCCACATGCATACCATTACCACGTTACAAAGCGCCCCCGATCTCCCATCCTTTTTTCACAATCATTGGACGCAGTGCGGCCATCGGCGGACTCCTTGTCAAAGTGTGAAAATATTTCCGAAAGTGCCGGCTAATAAGTGCAGCTCTGGAGTGCCTCCACGAGCTCAATATGTTCATCAACACAGTTTTTTTTTTTTACTTCTTCTTCTTTTGGAGTAACTTCAAGCGATGGCAGTATCATTAATCAGGAAGTTTGCTGTGTGTTGTGCCTGTAAATCACATTCCACTCATTCCTGGATGCACTCTTCAAACAACAGCAGCGCCAGGTGTTGTTAATCAAGATTGGTTTGTTTGCTTGTTTTTTGCATACATTAAAATTGCCAGGTGGACTACTTTTCCATTAATGTATTCTCTCCATCAAGAGTGCGGTGATGTTACAGCTCATTTACTGTGCAAAGCTTCAGGTCATATGAACATGTTTTGACAGGTGTTACATTATATTCAGAATAGGCTGGCTGACATTGTTTGTTGCATTTAATTGTTTCTATTAGCGGTTACTTGATCTCTGCTGTTAGACAGCGATGGAGGGCATTGGACTGCGTCATGAAATCTTAAGTATCGCAGTTGGCCTGTAGTGCTTCAAATGCCATTTAATTGATCATAATACTTTATGCTTTATTTGGTCATTTCTGTCTTCACTTGTCACTTCCAAGTAAACTTTCTTACAGTGTTTTAAAATATAGTTTGCTAATGGGAATCCAAATGTGTCCGGCCCAGGGCCAATGAAATGTCACACATTTAAAACGTACACAAATCCTGTTCCTAAGAGAATACTTAACCATCATCATAATGTGTCCATCATGTTACATTGGGAATACCATGCAAGGTACCACCTGCCCATCAGGACTATCTAACCATTCATACACGTTCACACACCGCAGGAACCGCCTGCGGGGGGCAAATCTACGAGAGACACGATGACAAACAGCAGACGTTCTACAAATCTTTGCGAGACAGCTCGGGGCAAAATTATACAACAACTTCCACATCTTGACACATTGGAAACTGTCAAATGTTTTCTGTGTGTGTGTGTGTGTGTGTGTGTGTGTGTGTCTAAAACCCATCATTAAATTGATTCATATCAGTGAGGGCCCCTAAAACGGAGTGCCTTGTCTTGCAGTACTTGTAGTCACCACTAGGAGGCTGACGTGAATGTCAATTTATGGTCAAGTGGTTGTGGCCCTACGATGCCATTCGTTGAGCCATCCGTGATCAAATGAGGCCACTGTGAGTGATAAGGATGTCATGTCCTTCATGGTCTGATGTAAACAGGTACAGTATTATTGATCACGTGTACAGTTGATCTTCTGAGCATCTTTTCTTCTCCGCTGCTCCCTCTCTCTAATCAGGACACAGTAGGAAGCACTGAATTGCATCCAATTTCCTCTCACTTCCCTTTGTTTATCGACTCGGGGACCTGACAAGGAGTGAGACTCGAGTGGGTCGAGAGGAAATCGCAGACATCGACTTCTCCTAACCTCTCGCTGGCACTTTCCCCGTGCCCCCGAACAACACGGCGGGGAGCCTCGAAGTAGATTGATTACACTTGTGATCACTCTTCTCAGATAATGTCCTTCTTTTTAATCATGCTTTGTGCCGCTGCTCTTTACAAGGATAAGATTATCATCAGCAACTTCATCACTGTCTCATTGTAAAGCGCCGTCCTAATTGGAACAGCTCTGCTTTTCCAATGGAACTTTTGATCTTATTTACTGCTGTTTGCCCTTCAGCTAAAATGGGATCACTTTCGGATGCCTACGATTTGCCGTCTTCTTGTCTATATGCTGTCCTTCTACATCACACAGAGAAGTCAAACGTAATGGCTTCACTTTCTAAGAAGTACCTTTTAAGAATCGTTAGTTATTAAGTGAATGTAATTACTCCAAAGGACTTCTAAAACTGCTCTTTGCGGAATCAAAAGGTTGCCACTGTTTGCAGTATGTGAGCTGGATCTCGGTGGTGTTGAGCGTGGCTGAGTGCTCTGAAGTCCATAATCTCGTGTTTACTCATCGGAAACCACGGAGGCCTTACAGTCATTTCATCAAAACACACCAGCCAGACATCCCCTCCAGCTTTGCTTGCACCGAAACGTTTCCAGTGTTTGAATTAGGACTTGAGGATGAGTTTGGTGCAAAGAAAGCTTGAATGAGACTTCAGCTCTCGCAGCCTCAGGCTACCATCAGTAATCCTGTCCTTTTAGTTCTCTTTGACATTGGCAGCATTGACCGAACTTGCTCGCTGTCGGTCCGTGAGGCACTGGTCCGCTCTATTGTGGAGTCCTTTGTGGTGGTTGACATTTGTGATGGGACACTAATGACTCTATTTGCTTCAGGGGGTGAAAGTGTTAAAAACAGCAGCCTCGGGCTCAATATCCTCACAATCACACACATTATGTGCAAAGAGGAATTGTTTTGTGGAGTGACATCTTGTTTTCTTTAGCGGTAGAGGCTCCTTGTCGGTTTGGTTTGTTCCATCCTCCATCGTCTCCACTTTCCTTCTCTCTTTCTTTCCTTTTTTTGACACCCCACCTGAACCGGCCCCCAGCTAATGGGTAACAGGCAGATCAGTAGCCAGCCACAGGGGTCCTGAATGACCTTTCAACCCCTCCCAGTCTATTATTTGCACTGTCAAAGCTCCACGTGCCACCGTCTGACCTCAGCTCTCAAACCAGCCACCGTGCGATGGGCCTTCCAGACAAAGAGCCGGTCGGAGAGGGGCGAGACGAGGAAGTCAGACGAGATGCCTTTGTTGTGATCACGAGTGTGTCTGGCATTATGTAAATAGTGCTTATCCGGTGTTAATTGCCTCTGCTGCTAGGATGAGCATATTAAACGTGAAGGAAACAATTTACCGCTTTCAAAGTCTCCCCAGGCCACCGTGAATAAGACCGGCCCGGCATTTGTAGGCATTACTAGTGCCATCTGCTACCTGTGTCATCTCATCGGCACTCTAAAGCTTAATGGGATGTAGCTGATAATTAAAGGATAAATCTGGTTCATTACAACTTGGGTTTTATTTTCCTATTTTTTACCGTTATGTGTGTCTATAATAAGAACGTCGTACGTCAAGTTGATTGCTGAGCTCTGGGAATGTGTTGAACAAACCAAGGAGAACAGCAACATTACTAAGTGTCCATTGTAATCATCTATTGTATACAACATTTCCCTGTGGGGTTATAACTGACGTGTCACAGGCTACCATCTTCTGTTTCACGTCGGAAGACAATAATATGACCAAAGCGGGAGACATTTTGACGAAGACAGAATGGGAAATGCACCTTTTTGCTGTCTTACTCAGGGTCAGACAATAAGATTGATACCAAATATGAAGCTCCCGTCAGCAGCTGTTAGCTTAGCTCGCCTGGCTCTGTCTCAGGGTGAGAAGGATCTGCCTCCCAGCTTCTCTAAAGCTCTTCTAATTGACATGTTATAAGTTTGTGTAATCTGCACAAAAGCCAAAGTGCAAATATTTCTTGGCCGGTTGCAGTGACTTCCTTAAGTTTTGTTGTCACCGTGAGGTTGCCAGGCAACTGGGAGAGACTGGCTCGTCCTTCATATTTAAAAGAAAGATATGAGAGTGGTGTCGAACTCTCAGCCAGATAACAAACAAATCCTATCTCCCAAAAGTGCTGCATCCCTAGATATTAAAAATTACTGGTGCCAATGTTGTCATCGATGATGAAAAGTAAAACTAAAAACCAAGTTGTAGTAAACCGTAACGCTCCTTTAAAATGTAGGCAGGGCTTCTTCTGTAAATGTAGAAGTATTGTTCCCAGGAAGACAACAGAAGTGGGCAGAAGTAGACAAAGTGAGCGGTCGCTGTACTTTTGTGTGATTGGTGTGCACTTTGTGTGCACTTTGTGCCTTTTTAGTGCAGAAAATACTCCTCTAGGCCACTTCATTTATCCTCCCTCCTTTCTGCCTCCCTCCAGCACGGTTAGAGGTTTTCCATAACAGAACCCACTTGATTTTCTTCATTCGGCATATGGATGGCACCATTACTCCTTACAACATCTTTTCACACCAGCTAGGCCATTTTGCTGATCTGCACAGTACATGGCATCATCAGACTCCTCCCCCCCCCCATCACCCACTCCTTTCCCACCCCCAAACCAATTACCAGTTATCACCAAGGAGGAGGCTGTTCATCCATTAGTTATTCATCCACCCAAGTGCCGCTTTTACTCTAATTCGATTTTCTCCCTCCATTTTACATTAGAACTCACTCCAAGATGGCAAGATCTTAAGAAGTTAAGCACAGAGATTAACTTCACATCTCTAAATCTCTTTAACAAATATACTCTGCCTCTACCATTAACCTTGAACAAGCTGATTAACTTAGCACTCAGTTACCAGTCCCAAATCATATTTCGCGGAATTTCATAATCCAGTCAAAATAAGATAGGACAATTATCTCGCATTCAACTGTAATCTGTTATTGATGAAAATGGAACGTCGTATTGATCTAATTTCAGGGAGGAAGTGATCTGATTCTAAGCAGAACAGGAGGATATCGTGGAAATCATTCCACTGAGCATCTGACAAACGGGGCGAAGCGCAGTATGAAATATGATGAAATGTTCACCCGACAGCTTTTCATGTGCAGCATTGTGAGCACCGCGGGATGCTTGTGAGTCTTTGCCTTTCTGCCTGTCCTATCTCTGTGTGCGTGTGTGTGTGTGTGTGAGAGTGTGTGTGTGTGTGCGTGTGCGTGTGCGTTGCAGCTTTCAACAACAGCTTTTAATGAATGCAATAACAGTGACCTACAATCTGTGTTTGGCAAGTTACTTGGAAACGTTGACACATTACACTGTTAGGTAATGTGTGACTGCTCACACAACGCAGCAGACAAGGCCGAGTGCAAAGGAGTAGGTGTAGGAATTGGCAGTGGAAGTAGGTGACGACACTGCGACGCAACACTCTTGACATTACGTGTTGGGAGAGTTCCCATTAAGACCTTGTCTCCCTTTGTCCAGTTTGTCCTCGCGCTGAGCGATTACGGCACAAGATTGGATAATAAAAGCATGTATATATATAAAAATGTAAAAAAAGACGTCCCGTGAATTTTAGAGCGGATGGTATGAGCCCGTTACGTTTAGAAACGGGTTCCGCAATAAAGGGAGTTCTCCACACACACGCGATTGCTGCTCAGAGAAGAAAATTGGCAGAATTCATCAAATGTTCTGTGGGCATAAAACCTCAGCAGCAGCAGCAGCAGCAGCGTGTAGAGCCTTTAATGTGAAAAATAACCCAGGGGGCCATGTGGAGTGTTTTTTATGTGGCTGGAGGGGTTCAAGGAGGCCTGTACATTGGTTCGTGTAAAGATGCTGAAGGGATTGTCAGATTTCCCCAGTGCTCTCTCTCACTCTCTCTCTCTCTCTCTCTCTCTCTCTCTCTCTCTCTCACTGTCACTCTCTCATGTCATTGGAGCGTTGCTTGAGTCGCTCAGACAGTAGTAGCGCTGGCTGTCTGGGTGTGATTTATGCCTTCATAAAGGCTGTACTGTAGTGAACTAAAGGCCGTTTTTTATTCTGACACTTATTATTGAAATGAGGCATTTGGGTGTTTTCTCGCAGAGAGGTAGTCATGTTCGTATGAAAACTCAGCCTTCCAGCATTTGGAATTACATTAGGGAGTATTTAATTCCACGTCTCTACTGAACGCTTCCCATTCTCACTAGTGTACAGTTTCTTTATGTTTCGAAAAAATGCAAATTGAGTTTCACAGGTTTAGAGACGGAATCGCAACATAAGAGACGTCGAGCTGCTGTGTAGCGGCTGCTGTGTAGCGGCTGCTGTTCAGGCGCGTAGAGCCAGGTCCAGGCCTCCGCTCTATTGTTGTCGGGAAAATAAACAAACAATAGAGTAGCAAAATTGATGAAGAGTGATTTTTTTGTTGTTGCCACTCTCGTAACCAAAAGTCAAGTTCATTTTCTGTAAGGATTTCTGAGGCTTGCGTGGACACAAACAAACTATCAGTACAAAAGATGAGCCTCTGCATATGAAAATATCCGGTTCTTTGATAAAAAGCCAAAGCTGCAGGCTTGTGTACATAAACACTTGAGGAGAGAAGTCAGCTATGCCTTCCATGATGCGCTCTGGTGGCCGGGGGGTTTAGGGCATGAACCGCGAACCTGCAAAATCCCCAGTTCAAGTCCGGCCAGAGACCTTTGTTGCACAGTGTTGCCCATTTCTCTGCTGTTGTGTCACGAACTGAGGCGTAAAATGCTCCCCAACAAACTACGACTTTAAAGGAGCATTTTAGTTGGAATGCAAAATGTTAACTACTTTGTTAGTGAAAGATGCTCATTTTTTTGGGATGATATGGATAACACTCATGTATCTACGCTAATTATGAACGTATAGCCAACAGCCAATTAGCTTGGCAGGAACCGGATAGAAGCAGATAGCCTGTCCAAAGACAAAATCTGCACATTTGGGGTTTTCGTTAATCCTAGAGACTAGTGGTTCTCTGTTGAGAGTTATTAATGATGTAATTCAGAGTAAAACTTTGAAATGGATCATTCCCAGAGTCACAAAATACTACTGGCCCCTCCAACTTCCCATACTCTTGTATCCACAATATGTCTTGTCATGTCTCTATGTTGACCTATCCACATTTCACGAGTCCTACCGTAACTCCATCAGCCTTCAGTTCAGTAGCAGCGGTCCCTCTTCCATCTCCAGAGCACAGTGGCCGTGCTCGCTAACGAAGACGAGGAGAGAGAACAGCCGTGTAATCGCCGGCTGTAAGCGCTACACTCCCGGGGCTGGATGACCTACATGTTACACTTTCCTCCATCTGCCTGCATACACTTAACACCCCACAGGCTGCCACTCAAACCAGCAGGTGACGGCACACAGGTGATATAGACTGTGTGTAACGGAGGCTCGCTGCGTGTACAGATGTTAAGCGCAACACCCAAGGTTACGCACGCTGGTTAAATAGCCTCGGATGCTCTTTCTGAAAGCCTCGTTTACTCGTCTGCGTAGCTGAAGTGGAAAGGGTGACCTTCATTCAAGTCAACACATCTCCTCTTCAGCCAAGCAATGCGAGTGAAGACGGACACGTTCTCCTTGCGCGCGGCCTGAACTCGAGCAAATTAAAAACAAAAACATTTCATTAAGATTCAAAGTGCTACATGCGAGCCATAAAGCAATGTATGCAGTTAATTTGAAGGCATTAAAATAAAAAAAAGCTAATGGACTATTAGAGTCTACTGCCTGGGGCTGCCTTTTCTCCTGCTAGAAGAAGTACATCAATCACTTCTATCAGTAATCCACTGCAAGCTGCCGGCGGTGGCTGGGCCTCCCTGCCATAGAAATGGTCCCTCGGCAGAAGCAACATCAGATGTGGCTGAAGTTGACATCTTAACAGATAAACTGGCCCCACTTTGCTACCACTGTCACTACATTCTGCCCTCGGTCTTTGGAGATATCGATGGGAGGCAGGAGTCGACGAGACGAAGGCTCTGACAAAGGAGACGCCTGAGGAGTCCGGCTAAGCTGCTACGGGTTACTTCTTTCTTGCTTGTCCTCCTCATACCTGGAGGATGCTCGATAAGATGGGACACAGACGAGGGAACCTTCGGGGATTGTGCTTCGCTGGAGGCGACTACACGCTCATAGTTGTATCAACAGTGACTTTCTAGTGAACTTTTTAAGTGTTTGTTGCTCAGAACAGCTTAAAGTGACGTGCGATATTTACTGGAGCGCAGACGTAGTGCACTCGGCTGCGTCCCAAGTGCACAATGTCTTTGTCAATATGGGACTCTGCCACAGAGAAAATTAAAGAAAAGAGGTTCCATGCTTTTGGTTACACTCCTCTAAGCTGGTTTACTGCATTTGTTGAGGGAAGGCTGGTGGTCATCTCAGGGGGCGCTGGGTTGGAAGCACATTTCTCTTCTGGCTCCAGCTGCTGCATATCCATATCCATGTGCAAACAGCCAGTAGATGTGTCTTGGTCCAGCCACTCCATCCCAACGGCCAGTTCTAGCAACGTCACTTTTTTTCCTGATCATCTCCTTGTGCAGCAAATGTGAATAATCACCTTTTTTTTCTTCCATATATTGATAAGATGATTCATGTTGACTCTGTGCATATGGAGCAGTTTTGGCCTCCAAGCAATTGCAGAGCTGCGTTGGACTTGATAAACACAACAGCTGCTAAATAATTAGTTGCACAGATTTTGTTTACCAGCAAGTGTTTATGAATGAGTATGTATTTGCATACTTTGGAAGAGGACGGTTTATGCTAGTGTGACTACATCAAAAATACGTGTGATGAAACTTTTAAGACGCTACAGCTTGTACTGAGTGTTAGGGAGTGAATGTGGGAAGAAATGGTGTGTAAATGTGACAAGATGAAGGCCACGTGTGAAATAAGCCGTTTGCAAAGATGATTCTCATTGGAATTCTGCTGCGTCGTCACCTTTTGGTATCCTCGGGATGCGCTAACTGATGATGCACTTTGCAGAGCTGTCGCAAGACATCTCGAAATGCTGTGATGAAGACGGATCTTCACGATGATAATATCTGAGAGTATCTCCGAAGCCGCAGCCAGGCCTCTAGAAACCCTTCCCATCTGTCAGATTGGACTGCAGATCCTCCACAGCAAACTGAGGCAATGTGTTTAGCTGGAAAGACATCAGCCAAGGGGACAACCACAAGGATGGCAAAGTCCCTCATGCTGGAGTTAAGGCTACTTTATATTCTTCTGTTGATTGGGGATTAATTGTTCCATCTGGCTCTCGTGAAAAACCATTCAAGAGAATAGAAAAAAACCAACCCTCCATCTTCTTTTTCCTGACTTTTCCTGACGCTGAGGTTTGGTAGGAGGAGCCTGGACCGGTCAGGGTGTAACAGAGGGAGAGCTGGGAAATGTGATGATTTTTCTTCGGGACTGTCATACGCCATAGGCTGCCTCATTTGTCTGCTGCAACTCCTTTGTTTCCACCAGGCTCCCTGTTGCAGGATTAGCCCGCGGTGCGAGACAAGAGCAGGAAAATAAGACCGAGAGAGAGAGAGAGGCACAGTGGAAGGAACCATATAAGCTAATTATTATAGTATAATGTATTCCTATAGTGCTCCAAGTTTCTTTAATACTGTATACTTAACTCTAATGTACATGCTGCTGTGTTTAATACTTGCTGACAGGGCAAAAAAACTGAATGAAAGCAGGTTTGGAGTATATGAGGGAACAAGGGATGAGGAAGGCTGCACAACTGCACTTTTCCTCTAAATTGCCCTGCAGTTCCATTGGAGTGGTGTTGACCCACTTTATCTCCCACTCAGGTGATTAATGCAATCTCGCTACAAGCAAAGGTCAGGTTTGGGGGGGCAGGTCAGAGCACAACACGGGCGAAGGGATTTGTTTATGGCTACTGAGAAGAATAAGTTGTTTGTTATTTTGTAGGACATAACTCAGTCTCTGAAGACACACTTTGAGAAGGGAAAGTACAAAAATACAATAAAACACACACACACACACTCCTCTCTCTCTCTCTCAGTTAGCAGGTAATGATGTTAGTTCTGTGGAAATCTGTTAAATACAAACATTTTATTCACGTCTCTCCACATGAGGATCAGTGGACCTTCGAGTTGTATAATGTCTTCTGTGGAATTTCTGCAGGAAGCTTTCTAACGCTTTCTAACGCCCAGATTGGTCAATATTGAACATTCTTTCTTTTTCTTCAACTTCCCAGAGGTGCAATGCCAAATTGCTGCGGTACCACTTTAAGCTCTATAACGCTGAGATCCAGTTGACGTGTGTGTGTGTGCCTTACCACCAACCTGATTTAGGCTGACACACTGAGACAGACAATAAGTCAACAATGTACCTAGCCTGCATGTCTTTCAAGCAGTAGAGACACATTTTGGGATATATTGTTTTTGTTTTTCCTTTAGTTCACATAATTGAGTGGTTCCTAAACCTAAAGCTTGGGCATGATCAATCGGAGGGAGATTATCAATGTTGACTACAATTAGTGTTCTTGGTGTTATATGCTGACAGAGATCATCTTATGACAAGGGATACCACAGAAAAATACAAAAAATGGAAGTAATTTTTCAAGCATTAAATAGTGAAAAAAGACTTCTTATCTCAGGTTCCAGCTTCTCAAATTGGATGATTGGTTATTTCTCTTTGTCATATACTGTATAGTAAGCTGAATATCTTTAGTCTTTGGAGTCTGTTATCAGGAGTCTATTATTTCCTACAAAGACCAAATGATTGATTTATCAAAAATCAAGTCCAAAAATCGTTAGAAATCAATAGATTGCAGCCCTATTCATAAGCCAAAACATTTGGTAAACAGACATAGTGTGCGGCATAACCACATCCTGATCTGTCGCTGTAAGTCAAAGGAAATGAGAAACAAAAAAAACGGACATTATTATTATAAAATACATAACACCCCATGCTGAGCCTGGCTATGTGCCAACGTGTATGCGTTCAGCTTCTATCAATACTTTAATGCCACTTGAAACCTGTTGGGTAATTCTTTTTAAATGAACACGTGTCAAAAAGCAAGTGAAGAGTAAGCCGTCTGCGGTTGAAAAAGAACGCTCTCCGTTCCCACAGGACTTCTGTGTGGTTTCAGTTAGAGGCATCGAATACATAAACCTGAATTCAGGTCATCTGGTCAGAGTCTGAACGAGGTGTTTAAAAGACAGTTTGTGATGTAAGTTCTGCACCAGCGCTGAGTTTCCCAACCGTGCTGTATATTTTTGCCCGGCTGACACTTTCTTTTACTTTTCTAGTTATCATTTAAAGTGATTTGCAGTGCGAGCAAAATGCCCCACTTCAAAACTGTATTTAAATACAATAGCGTGTAATTATGCCATCCAGCTCCTTTTTTTTCTTCTTCTTCTTCTTTGCTGTTATCTATATTATAATCTCTGGTTTCAGCGTTTATACCAAAGCGCACTCTCTAAGGTATTTCACCATCACGGCTTCTCTTCCAGAGAAATTACTGGTGTTAAATGAAGCAATGATTTTCTCTATATGTGCCAGCTGTAGTGCAAATGGGTTTCAGTCTGCCAGAAGATCCCGTTGATTTTGTGAAGATGAGGTTGAAGATGGACTGAGTGAACCAGAAGCCATTTGGGCTTTAAACCAAACCTTTGGATGATGTTGCATCACTTTTGTGTGTATGTTTATCAATGTTATGTTCATACAGACTCTTTTGAGAAGACATTCAGGAACAAACATAAATTCCTATCTAAATGCATCCGCCGTAGAAGACAATATGGCGGAAGGGCCCAGAGTGCACAGTGCTGTCTTTATACAGTCGGTTGCTTATTCATTCAGAGACCATGGAGGTGTTTTCTGGGGATCTGGTACCAACGTTTTCCAGTGAAAGTTGAGGCGAACTGTCCTGGCAGAGGCTCAGATGCACAACATTAAATGAACATCAACATATTGAATAAAATAAAAGTACTAATAACTGTATCTAGTTTTATTGGCTTTTTAATTAATGCCCCTCAGCCAGCACACTGTGCATACTGAGATTAGCTGAACCAGGAAAATAAAGTCCATCACGGCTCTGCTTCCATAAAATGATTCTATTGCAAAAGTCAACAGCAATAAAGCGCACAAAGTTTTTATATCACAGACGAAATATACACATATACGTCATATATTTATATGTGTGTATATATAATATACTATTTCCTTGTCCTCTAAAGGTGAACGGGAAGGAGTTGTCCAAGTCCAGCCATGAGGAGACTGTGGAGGCCTTTCGCGTTGCCAAGGACCCCGTCGTGGTGCAGGTCATCAGGCGGACCCCCGGTGGTCGGCCCCATGGCCCCCCTCAGGAAATCCATGTGGTGGATGTGTGCACTCAGACCGACATCACCTTTGAACACATCATGGCGCTGGCAAAGCTCCGGCCTTCGACCCCTCCCGTGCCTGACGTCTGTCCCTTCCTGCTCTCCGACAGGTGCGTGCAATAGTTCATGCATTTTGTTGTCATTTCATTTGAAGTCTGTGTCAACTTTTGTAACTTTAAATATCCCAAAGGTTCTGAGATCCACCTTCCCGAATAAATAAGGGGGAAAAACAAAGTCATGACCCAAAAAAAAAGAAGAAGAAGAAAAAATAAACTGGGCTGTTAATTTCTGTCATGCCACTGTCAGCTGTAATGACCAAAATAAATTACCCTCACCCATCACTGCCTTCCATTATGAATCCATAGTTAATATATTCAGGGTCATATTTCCTCACCAGAGGCTTTGGAGTTTTTACTGGCGCAGTGTTTTCTCTCGCGTCACTTTTTCCTTTTTAAAAAAAAAAACTGATCCTTTGCATCCAATTTAGCGAGCAAACAGTGAGAAAAGACTTTACTACCTACCTTTTTGCGAAATATATCTGTAATATCCAAACGTACCTGGTCATTTAAATTATGAAGTATACTTTAACATGTTTTATTTATGTGAATTATCGAGCACATTTAGATACAAAAACAACTAGACGGCGCTCCGAGGCGGCTCACCCATTGGTGGTGAAATACATGATTATGATTCAAAACAGGATTTATAGTTTGAAGGAGACCAGTGATTTGATAAAGTTGAACATATTATTATTGAATCCAATATAATAAAAAAATGATTCCTGTTCAGTGCCTCAAGAGTTTGTTGTGGTGTCCTTGTTGTGACTTTGGCTGGGACTTGAGGTAATTAAGAAGGTTTGGGGGGGGGGGGGGGGGCATGGAGCAGACATATCAGTGTTTGCAGGATTAGCATTACAAGTACGCCAGACGTTTGTAAAATATAAATGAATTGTCTAACCATCTGTATAGTCTGACAAATATAGATTTGTTTGATGAATGAGCCTGGCGATGTCCTTCACGTCTTCTCACCAACGGGTCACACTACATTTAGAAGAAGGGAAATAAAGGAACGGGGCAAATTGTTCCCAATTAACCATTATTACCCAATGTGTGTGTGCAGTGTCCTCGCCTTTTCAACGTTTAGTTTAGCATTCATTTAAATGCATCGTGAGAGTGATGAAGTTTGGAATATCATAAGCAAGTCCACTAAAAATGGAGTCATTTATGCCTGAAGTGACTTTAATATTCAGTTTTATTATCTGGTTTTCCGCACATGCCGTTTAACTGTCCTACAACTTTCACCCTCCCTATGTTACTGTACTATTGTTTAAGATGATGAAACATAACTTAGCTGTACTATTAATTATGTTTGTTGAGTGTATATGTCGATAAATATAGAAGAGATGAAAGAACTTACTTGGGTTACGTACAAAGTGACTCAAAACAACATGGTGTGATATCACAAGAAACTCTAATCACATCTCATCTGGATGCTGGGAAGTACAATACCTCAAAGTTTTTTATTGTTTATTGCGGAGTGAGGCATAAAAATATGCACAAAAATGATCTTGAGAGTTTTAGGTATCGGCAGGAGGTTTTCCTGGAGAACAACAAAAGGAACAGGATTCATTATTTCCTCTTCATTCCGTTCATCTCAAAGGAGGAGTAAACTGAGAACAAGAAAAGTTTAGCATAAAGGAATATCTGGGTTCCACCTCTTGGGAATGAAAACATGGCAATGCAGGAGCTTCATAGCGCAGAACAGGGAAGTCGAGATGATCTCGGCAATCGTAAACATCTTGAATTCTTCAAGTACCTGTTGCCATTGGTTATTGTAGATTTGCTTTGATTATTGCTTGCCTAGACGATCATTATTAAAAAAACAAACATAAATAATGTGTTATTATCAGTGTTACACGCTAGATTTGAAGCACTGTACACATGACCTGATCAAAATCATCGCCACACCTATATATCTCACACAATATCACCATACGATCCCCCACGGGGGCCTTCTTGCCATAATTGGAGCTGCTTGCCGTCTCCATTTTGGACTCATTGAGGGTTTACAAGGTGATTAAAGCAAATTGGCTAATAAAAAGCGAGGCAACACGTGCGTCGTGCGCTCGCAGGCTACTCGCAGCCCCGTGGGCCCAGCACCAAATGTAATCAATGTGTCCTATAAAACTCACATTTTCTTCTCCTCATCTGAGATCAGGTGCACAATCCAATATACGGCAGCTTTTTTATTGACGTAACAAATGTTTGTCGCTCCTGTTTTTGAGGCGAGATTGTAAATTTGTAATTGTGTCCTTTGCGCCTTCTGCCAAATGTTGCTTCTACGTGTAATATCGAAGCATCAGGGGATAAAGTAATCTGACATTTACCGCTCTGGTTTTGTGACTGGAAGATTGTTTGAGACAGTTTTACAGTGCTGGGTAATCTGACAGTCAGACGGCCCCCTGAACACATCACTCAACATGTTCAACAGAGTGTCTTTCTGAAGTTTTTTTTGTCCACCGTGATTATCCTGTGTGGCGCCGAAGCTGCTCATCATGTTAGGCCCTCACAATGCCGTTTTGTTCGGTGACTCAGGGAAGCATAATGGAATTACACCCTACAATGTGGGGGGTTTTTGTCTGTAGAGTAGGAAGCAAATGATGTGCATGTGCTGTTATTAACAAGGGGCTGTATTTTTATCGCACACACTCCAGCAGGCAATGAAAGCCCTCGACAAATCCTTTATTCTTCCGATTGCGGCAAAGACAAAGGCGAGGGAATCCTGTCACTTAGGGCTATTGAATGCATTTGAAAGTAAAGCCCGACTCACCTCCTCTTTCTGCCTCACTCCCTGTCTGTCTTTCCCCTCTCTTTTTTTCTCCTCTCCTTCCTCTGCCTGTCTCACCCCGACAGCTGTCACTCTCTTCATACAATGGACCAGGATTACTATGAAGGGACGGGCTACCTGTCCCCTGCTCCGGCTGACTGTGAGAGGACAGAGGAGTTTGAGTACGAGGTAGGAATCACACTTCACACCGCTGATTACAGATTCAATGGCGTGGTATTGTCAGTTCATTTTTGCTATCTATAAGTTGGCAGATAAGTTAGATAAGATAGAAAGAGAACTAGTGTTGCTATTATGCAGTTTGTCCACTAAGACGTTTATGCGTAGTGCACATCATAAGTGAAAACACCTACTGGTCCGTAGTGGCTTAAGGGTTCTTATTTAAGGTGACAAATTGAGTAGCGGCCCATGTATATTGTTATTGTTATGGATATTGGACTCAAAAGTCCAGTATCAGGAGAGCTTTACTGCTAACAAACAAGTTCAGTGATACATTGCTGAGATTTAGCACAGAGTTGCACCCATGTGTACAAAGGCAAACACACATCTGACCTCTGCAGTGCACGGACACACACACACTCCCTTAACACTCCACGTTTAATGATGCTTAGCAATTGGTGGAAGGTCCCAAACACTAATTGACTCCACAGGCAGATCCCAGGGGGACCATAGTGGCAGATGATGAGCCCCATTGCAAGCAGCTTGAAAAAAAAAAGCCTTCGCTCACATTGGAAATGATGAGACGCCTCCATGTTTTCACTTTCTGTCGACAAGGCGAAAAGAGAAAATTGAAAACCTTCAAACAGACACCGTTACCTGAGACTCACTAATTGTTTTCACAACTCTGGGAGAAGAAACTAGTAGCTGTGACTGAGAGCTTGATCACATCCAATTAAAGTGAAGTGTGTGTGTGTGTGTGTGTGTGGTAGGTGCGAGTAAGAAAGAAAATATCAAAGATAGAAACACATTTCTTTGCTTCAGCATCTTTACCGGAGTGTAAGTAACAGGAGCAGTTGGGTAGGTGATGATTCTCAGGCTGTCGATCTCTGACACATACTGATGGATACATACTGATGTGCAGATCCAAGTGGGACGTGAAGAGATAAACATACTTTGTCTCCGCTCTCCGCGTTGGTCCGATATGCTTTATTTCCGAGTCATTGAGGTGCGAGCATATCTATCGCGAGCGAGGGCTCCAACTGGTCCGATGTATTGATGATGATTGCTCACCCCTCCCTCGTCATATTTGCTTCATTTGAATTGAGTTCTGAACGCCTTCCACCCTACTGAGCTTAAGCTTAAGCTGTTTCTTCACATCCTAAAGAGATTTGTGCACCCGCTTGAATCCCAGTGTCAAATCGGAAACAAATATAATATATTAAAGCCTCTCTTTACGCATCATTGCTATTAACAAATCCTATTATTGTGTGTATGCTTTGTGGCCTGCACCGTTCGTTTATTTCATGCTCCGCGAGTTCGATACCAAGCTAATGCGGCCCGACTTACTGTATGTCAAATGAAAACGCTGCGAGGGGGCTGTAGGCGAAAGCTGAAAAGCCACTTTCAGAGTCGACCTGATCCCTCACTCCCCGCTGATGGAGACGAGAGAGAATAAAGGAAAGACATTTCTTTAAATTACCCTTTGTTGAGATGAAAACGCACAGCGGGTGAGAGCAGTTTGCCATCACATCACAGGGAAACCGCCTCGATCCAGTTCACCTTTTTTTTTTTTTAAATAAAAACACCAGGACACTGATGTTTCTGTTTCGGTTAATCAACTTAGTGAGAGTCGTGGAGTACGGTGGTTGAGGAGATATGCCCGAGATACACATTCATAGTATACGGTTTTGGCTCGTGATAAATCTGATTTTTCATTGTCCTGCACTTATTTAATTGATTAGCCGCCACAGGATACACCACATTCTGCTAGTTGTCATCCAATCCTGTGACTTTATTCAGACATCAGACTGCAGGCAGCTATTTTCAGATAAACAGGTTTTATAGACCCTCTGCACGCCACCTGCAGAGCACCAAAACGCAGTCAGACAAAGTTAGCAACTAGCTGGTGAGCATGCGGCGTAAAGCAGGTGAAGAGGCACACATGTGCTGTCCCTGCTTAACGAAAGGAGGTTCACGGAGCACGGTTTACTGGTGGTGTTCTACGGCAAGTCATTAACATGTAAATGGAACACGAGATTAGCGAAACCCGGTTACCGCTGCGAGACTCGTGTACTCACACCGTAACATAAATGAGTTATGGTTTATACCAGCGCACATGTTCATGACAGACTCCAGTCAGGGAGCGTATCGCTGTCCTTCCTGTGGCGCTGGAGGAAAAAGGAGGCACCGCATTTGCATCCAACGTAATTAAATCCATCCAAATCAGTACAACTGAAATGACAACGGACACATATGTAAAGGTAGATGTCCACAGTTGAACATTTGACTACCTCTGAAAGTCAGAGATGTTCTGCTTAAGTCTCTGGCTGAAGAGTCTTGTATGGACAATAAGGCTGCATTGATTTAAAATATGTTCAGTGGTAGTGGGTGGAGAAATCTCATCAGTGACTGGTATTACATTGACCGAGTTACCTCCGTTCATGTAAATCATTCTCCAATTTCCATCCGTATGCTGATTTTTTTCTTCTTCTTCCCCCCAGCAACCTTTAATTCTGTACTGTATATATTCAAAAGGGACTGACTGTCCGATTCCGACATGTTCAAAGTGCATCTCCCTCCCGCACTGTGTCTCTCTATCTCAAAAACCTCTTTAAAATACATCCTACTTCACTTAACAAGCCATGCAAGGAGGATTTGAGTGGAAATGTAAAGTATATTACATATCGCAGTTAATTTAATTGTTCACTCTGTAGGAAAAGGCGATGGAGAGTTTCTCTGCCGCCCCCAAAAACTGAACAAACCATAAACTGTCTTTTCTGACGGTTGGCTTATTTGGTAAAAATAAAAACACACAGGCCATGCCTGATAGCTAGAATTTCACACAGAAACATCATACATTTCCTACAAACCCTTGATGTGGATGCGGCCACAACACCGCGTTAATAACCATTCCTTTGATGAGTTTCGGTGAGTTCTGAAGAAGCAAAGTACTCCAAAGTCTCCCCTCTCCTCCTGCCGGTGGTAGCCATCCATGCATTTGTGACTGCTTTTTCAATTACTGGTAATCAAAGGCGGGATTATTATGACAGCATCCAATGTGCTTTGAGGGTGGGCGGCAATCTTCCCCTAATCACGCCATCGCGGTCCTTAATTTACTGCCAGCCGCCGTCCCCGTGCCACGCTGCAATCTCCTGCCTGAGAGGCAGAGAGCTCGCCTGGAAAATGGAGGAGAAAAAAAAAATCAAAAGGCAAGAGGAGAGATGGAGATTGGTGAATGCACTTTTAGATGGATCAGGAGACAACCTCCTTCTGCCGAGGCATTCGAGTGCGAGTGGGTGTTTTCTCTATACAATGTTGTCTTTCAAACAAGAAAGACAAAGGAACATCTGGTAAAGAAAGAGGGTCAAATATGTGTGCTGCACATATGTAAAACAAGTTTCATCCAACATGCAGTAATTGTAGCAATCTATCTTCTCTGATCATTTAGCCACAGGTCTACTGCACTATATCTAGCCATTAATTAGTCAGAAGTAACTTTAGGCTTGTTCCACAGAGCCACATAGAGATGATGTACTACCTGCACACACCTCTGCTATGCCTCATTTTCAGCAATTAATTTGTGGGGTTTATTTTTAGACAGATGTCTCCAAGACATTGCTAGGGATTTCAATGTTTCTCACGGTTATCCCACGACTTCTCATATTGTATTAGCATGCAAGATGTGCGCTGTCTCCGTAGCTCCCATTACCTCCATGACTGCTTCGTTGCGTCAGATGTGCCGATTTAATAATATCTCCACCAACAAAAATGGTGGTAGCTCATTAGTAATATTTCTTTATGGAGCTAATTTTTTGTCAGCTCACTTTGTTCAGGTAGGCGGCACCAAAACCTCTCACCATTTTTCACGTTGTGTCTTTACATATGAGACGGGATTTGAAGTCGTCGTCGTCGCTTCTGAGACAGTCAATTAAAGATCTGAGCCCCCCGTCAGGTGGAGGCTGTCGGGGAAGATGAAAAGACACAGAAGCTCAGATGATGTCGTTTTAACTTCAGCTCCTTTTCACTGTGTGAATATGTGCTCTGCCGCAAAAACGTGTGTGTAAGCATAGGGATTGCACAGGGATGGAGACATTACTTTGTTGTGTATGAGTGTGTATGGAAGCGTGTGTGGCCCAGCAGCTCCCTGGTCCAAACACACCTCAATGATCTGTCAATGTGTGAGAAAAGCCGAGGCAGAGAAGTGTAGAATGAAAGTAGTGACAGGGGAGAAGGAGGAACTGGGAAGTGAGCCTAAAGATGTTTATGTGTGTGTATGTGTGTGTGAGAGAGGAAGTGTGGGGGGGTTATAAACAGCTTTGGAGGGGTAGCCAGAGGCAGCAGGTGGCGACTCTCTGGCAGCGGTATTGGCCTTTTCTCCATCTTCCCCCTCATCCTTCCGTGGTCAGACTTCACCCCCCCCCCCCCCCCCCCTCCCCCCCCCCCCCCCTCCCCTTGGACCATTCCCAAAGCCCTGCCACATCTGACACGTGTAACCAGCCAACCCACACTTGACAAAGAGGAAATTAATCTCTCTGTTTCTGTGCGAGGCCCCTCGGAGCACCACCAGAACCCTCACCGCCGCCTCCATCCTCCTCTCCGCTCAACCACCTCACTCCCGCTGCCGAGCGTTGGTGTGTTCCTGCTCTAATGAAGACTTTGGGAGGCGAGGCCATTTCACACTTGATTCCCTCCAACACCCTTGATACGTTTCGGCGTTTAGAAATGGGGCACAAGGCTTCTGCTGTTTGGTGTTTGGCTGCACTTCTGTTGTGGGAAACAAAAGTGTTTTGTGTACATTAACTGTCTCGCAAGCTTGGGGGAAAATTGGAAGTGGCGTTTGGTTCCATCTTCACAACGTAGTTTAGATATTAGATGAGCGGGAGCCATGCCACTCACTCAAGTTCCAGCAATCTCACTTTCTGTTATGAACTTAACTGAAGAATTCATGGCGACGCCAGGGTACTTTGCTGTGTTTCAAGAGGCTCGTGGGAAATTTTACGACCACTGATTTGTAAGTCAATAGTTTGTTGATTTCTACCCGGGGGAAGATGAGGAATACTTTAGTGCTGGAGCAAATATGTATATTCCGTAGGATTAGCATAATTATAGTTTATTTATAGTTTAATATTCGACAACTTGGCAAAGGCTTGAAAGAAAAAACACTTGAGGTCCTCTGGCATTTATCAAAGCCCCCACCGATCAAACTCTCTGAGCTGAGAATGTCTTTCATGATCAAACACTTTCAGACTCAAAAACATCAGACAGGAGTTGGCAATCCAGACTCAATAAGCGTCTCAAAAACAAGTCAGATTTTGTGTTGAAGAACATTGTTATTTGATCTTCCGTGGAGCCGAAACTTGGTCTTTGTGTCGCCATTGTTGTGCAATCAAGTGTATGTGTATAGGTCATCTGTGTCAGCAAAGCAATATCACCACAATGTTGGTTTCGTGGCTGTTCTGGAGCTTTCAGTCATGTCACTCGCTCTTCCTCGGCAGATGGATATTGTACAGTAGTCGTGGAATTGTATATATATTTATCCTGTGAGCACTTCGAGGATTGCTCTTCCACATTGGCTTGAAATGTTCAGGAAAACAACTCGACAAACTTCATCTCCGTAGAAAGATTGTGTGATGTGATCCAATACTCCCGAACCGCTGCTAAATGGACCTTGTAGTTGCCTTTGCTTCAGGGTCAGTCGGTGCACCGCTTGTTCAGACTGGAATGTCTATTGGATAATAATAACTATTGGATGGATTGCCAAGAAATTTGTCACTTCAACTAAGGAAATCCCCTTCAGCTTCAGCTATACTTTGTTTAGTGCCAACTAGTAAATGTTAGCATACTGGCGTGCTAAAATAAGAAGTTGTACATGGTAAACTTTATACCTGCATGTTCGCCATCACCATAATTGTGCATCAGACAATATCATTTAGCTCAAAGCAACGCTGTGCCTGGTATGCATGTCTTGTTGTTACATGTTGTGTTTTCCCCTCTCATCTACACAGGAAGTGGAATTGTGTCGCCTCAACAGCCAGGAGAAGTTAGGGCTAACTCTGTGCTACAGAACAGATGAAGAGGAGGATGTAGCCATCTACGTCAGTGAGGTGAGTCGATAGTGTCCCCTTCGAGATGGGAGACTTTGTATCTCCAACTTGGTTTTGGCGTGAGGATAAATGTACTTTTCATACTCAGGTTTTCCATTTGAGACGATTCTCTCAACACAGAATGGTCTCTGTTTTATCTTTCCCTGCTACGCTTTGCTCCTGGAGATACTGTGGAAAAAAACAGGAATGTATCCATCTCCTGCGAGCTATTGTTTTTGCCAACCACCACAGTTAGGACTGCCAGCTGAATGAAATGAAATATGAAAACTCTTGGGGCAAAAGGTATATGCATATTCTACAGACTTCTTCAGATTTACGTTCTTTTGAAGTCTCACATTTACATATCATACACCGACAGTTATCGTGGTGAGATTAGAGCGCCTCAGTATGCCTAAACAACTGAGAAAGCTACATTTCCAAGACTAAATCATCTGTGACATATAATATTCATCTTCCAATGTATGATTTAGTTTAAGTTCTCATGCGAGCAAAAAGCAGGTTTCTCTTTTAATTGGGTATAGCAATTAAAATTGAATCCTTTCATCGAGCACAAATTACATTATTGGCCAATTTGGCAATGTTCTGACTGCAGGACGACACCGTCAGTTCACAAATATGAAATGACAGCCATGGTGGATGAAGAACAAGGGTCTTGTTGTTGTTGTGATATGCATGTTAGTCAAATGTACTCTTGCGTCCACTTATCTTCCACTTGTTGGAAGCATAACAAATACTGTATTCCTTTCTGCTCAACTTTTACTCCGATTCGTTTGAAGTTGAGTCGGACCCTGCAAGGTGTTCCCTTTGAGAGCTGAGCAGAATATAAATCACGGTGGTCCGTGGCTGCTGGCAGCATCCTTAAGCGTTCGCTCGGCAAAAAAGTAGGGCCGTTAGTCGGGGTGTGTGCTGCATTTAGATGAGGTGGCTGAATGTCACTGTACACACGGTGTGTTGGGGAAGGTATTATTCTGATCTTGCATAAGTAGAGAGAACACATCAGCATGGAGTCAAGAACAATGCACGGTCATTTTACAACCAGCTTAATGTCCCAACTTTGTAGCGCTTGATGAATGGCCACATTGTCTTTTACTTTATGCTCTTAGTAAAGTTTATCTCCCTTTGTTTCCCATGTGCCTCACAGCACGGTGGTTAAATAATTCAGAAGAACAAGAGCTGAAAGGTACATTTCCTTAGGTTCATCCATTTTCTATACCTGTTAAATTCTATTCGGGGGCACAGGGGGCTGCAGTCTATCCCAGCATGTAGAGAGCAAAAAAGGCAGAGTCTATCCTGGACAAGTCGCCAGTCTACTGCAGGGCCAACAGACAAAAAAAACATTCACACTGATAGGAACATTCACAGTGTTCTGTTAATCCGCACCCAGAAAATACCAAAGCTGAGAGTCCAACCCAAGATCATCGTTTCCTCACTCGTAATGATATCTGCAACAACAGATAGATTCCTTAATGTATCTGTGTTTCAGTTCTCAGTTTGTCGTAGATCTCTCAGGGCTCGGGCTCTCTCCCCATAACTGCAGAAATATTACATTTCATTTCCTCTGTTCCCTCCATTCCTGCCTCGTGACTTTCCCACCCAGTTTAATGAGTGTCCCTCTGTCGAGGGGTGGACTATCATGAAGATGGAGTACCACAGCACCTCACCATCTCCAGAAATCCCGTCCGTTAGGGTTGAGTGAAACGAATGGCCCTAGACACCGATTGATTGGCCGATGAAAGAGTGTCCTGCCCTCTTGTCCACAGGCATTAGTTACAGGGGAAGCATGTGCATCATGTATCGAGGCGCAGTTACAGGCTGTAAACGCTGTATGCAGAGGCTTGCGCTATATAAATCTGACAGAATATTACAACTAAGGCGGGTACAATTGAGGTTTTAAGTGAAACAGGTGATGCTCAGAGTTAATGGCTTTGAAAACAGGCCAGGCAGCTCCAGGAAAGCCATTTGACATCTAAGATCTTCCCATGTTGGCATACTTATTGTTTGCTGCTGTAACATTGTTATTAAGAGTCTAGACATGTCTAGCTGGGTGATGTCTACATAATGAGTTGAAAACGTTGTCTTTTCAGGCACCTCTTGATTCTCTTTAATGAAGGTTGAAAGTGTTTCAGAGGCATGTTTTGTTCCCTCTACCTTCACAGATCAGTCCAAACAGCATCGCTGCCAGAGATGGACGCATCCGAGAGGGGGATCGCATTTTACAGGTACAGCCTGCCACTTTCCCTCACTGGCCCCCTCCACGCCTATAGCTCTCATTAAATTCAATATAAAAAACGTGCTTTTATTTTGTCACACTCAAACACTGTCTCCCAGCACGAGTGCCCATTCATTTTTAATGGCAGCGCATTAAAGGGGGGAACTCTCTCCCACTGTGACTGTTAGAGGGGGAGAACTGCCCCCCTGGCTGTTTTAGTTACCGACTCAGCACCAACAGGGGTTTGTTTTTAAGAGTTCTGCTTCAGGATGGCGCTGCGCTGCCTCCTGTGGGATCGCTGAGAGGCTACGACTGTTATTAGCCCCTAGCTTCGTCTTCAGGCCTGAGATTCAGAGGAATTCTGCTACCAACGAGGAGCAGTCGTTGTCAGGGCTAACAGCCATATAGTGTTGCCTCTCTGTGTAAGGTTGGTAATTATTGTGTTTGTTTAGACAAGTAATGGCCTCTAATTGTAATGGCAATTATAAGCTACGTTTGTAAGCTATGTTTTGGTCACCACCATCTCCTGAGGGAAATATAAGGCTATTCAGCTCGCTATATGCAAACTGTGTTTCGAGACCCAGCACAGCACTCTAGCCGACCTTCCCAGGTTTATTAGAGCATTCTCACCAAACACAGTTGCCTGCTGCTGCTGCTGCTGCTGCTGCTGCTGGAAATAAGAGTGATGAGAGAGTGATGAGAGTAGAGTTTGCAGGTCCAGAAAACCAAAACAATGAGCTGAAAGAGGCTCAGCAGCGCTAAGGGGGACAGCAAGAGTCGGTTGATGAGTGTCTGTGGAGACAACATCCTTCCGAATACACATCATTTGATCTATTGCTAATATGAAGACTTTCAATTAGTGTTGCTTTAGCTGCATATTAGCAATTTAAAGTGGTACTCTGGGATGGGTCATTTTATCAACACAAATAGGCAATGAACTATTCTAACATAAGCGAAGATCTATACATTGTGAAACACACAGTAGTATGCTACAGAGATAATGTCGTTTAATCAATACATTAGAACATTGTAAAAGGGGAAACTGGATGTGCAAGTGATTATTTGATGAGTGGGGCAGATGCATACGCACTGTTTTCATTCTAAATGATGTCTACAGGTGTCTACTATGTGTTGTGTGACTGATTTGAGCCAGAGGAAGGTGTGTGTGTGTGTGTGTGTGTGTGTGTGTGTGTGTGTGTGTGTGTGTGTGTGTGTGTGTGTGTGTGTGTGTGTGTGTGTGTGTGTGTGAGGCAGACCAGTACTCTGGTACTATTATCCACCAGTGACAAGGCCATTAATCTGCCTGCAAAAAGATGGACGCCCCCTGTCCGTGGGCAGTTAATTGTACGGCGAGATGCATGTGCGCTGCCGGATACACAACAGCTCCGTCGGCCCTTGGCCACTGGCCCATTCATAATCACTGCTGGGTCCTGCTTCATATTAGAGAGCATCACAGAGTGTTTACAATTTCCCCGGGAAAGAAAGGCATTATTGTGCAGTGCTACTTTTATTGTGGTACTTTGTTTTTCTTTAGGTCTTTGCATAGGAGATCATTAATTCTGCCTCAGTGTGTGTCTGGATATATATATATGTGCCTGTATTCAATTATTTTAATTTGGGTATAATACATGTTTGCTTGCTTGTGTCCTACTTAATCGTGAGTGTGCTAATTGTGTTTGTATGTCATCCTCAGATTAATGGCCAAGATGTACAAGACAGAGAGGAGGCAATGGCTGCCCTCTCCAATGACAATAGTAGGAACATCGTACTGCTGGTTGCCAGACCTGAGATGCAGGTTAGAAATTTACTACGCTGACGTACCATATCTTTCAGCCACTGACTAAAGCTGTTGGCCTAGTATGGTTAAAGAAAGAACGGCATTCACAGAATACAACCCTGAAGGTTTGTCATTTACATTATATTTGCTGAAAGTAAACCATAGCAATACGGGGTAGTCAACCCTCCCCTTCACCACAACCACTCCAAGTGGAAGCCACCACTGAGACACCTCATCATGTTTTATTTTTATGTAGCGCCACTGTAATTGACTTCCAACGGTAAGCCATAAAAGCTAATGGCATGCTAATGTGGAGTGAGTTCAGGCCCAAGGCCGATGGCGAATAAGTGAAGGGACTCTGCCGCAGTGCAGATGAGCTCGGAGCAGGAGTAGACTCTTTGTAATTAAATGTCTCCCTGGGTAGTAAATCTGATGTCTTCAGATATGGATCCCATTTGGCTCACATCGAGCAGACAAACAGATGATGGATGGTTTGGAGCAAATGGGTCAAAGGTGGCAGTCTTACGTCCATTAAATTCTATTGGCTTCATTTTAAGATCAGAATGTATGTTTTAAAGATGAGGGGTGGCGCTTTGTTGGTTAAAGAAATAGGGAGCAGCGTATTAGTCAAACACCATATCATATTGATGCTTGCTGTGCCTTAATGTAATACCTTACCTTCTGTTATTTGTTTTATTTTATTTGGAAAAGCAAACTAAAGTATTTGTTTTGAGACGCCGCAAAGCCACAAGATTTAGCCTCTCTCTCTCTCTCTCTCTCTCTCTCTCTCTCTCTGTCTCTCTCTCTCTCGATATGCTTCCCTTCTTCATTCACCATTAGCTGGAGGAGGCCTGGCTGGATGATGAGCACAGCGAGTTCCTGGAGCAGCTGAAGATGGAAATGTTAGAGGAACAACAGAGAGAGGAGATGGAATTGGCTGCCCTACAGGAGAAGCAGGAGAATGAGCAGGTTAGACAGCAGCAAAACATGCTTTGTGTAACTGGATTAGGGAGTCAATAGCAAAGCTTTGTTATCTGGGTTTAAGAAACTCTGGAGAGCCCTTTTAGTTTTTATTTCCTCTGAAAATAAGAATAGAGCCCCGATAAATTAATGAGTCAGAAAGCAATAGATGTTATGAATACCACGCCAACAGACTGACCAATAATTGCTTTGACTGTATTATTCACAGTCAATATCAACCATAACATGAATTCAGATCTAGCTGGTAGCATTGATGGAGTCAAATTCTCCATTTACTTTCTTGAACAAGTGAAAGCAAGATTTGCCCTTTTGAATTGATTACTCTAGAAGCTCCAGGGCCCAAAAGAATGGTATCCGGGACAGTCCTAAAAATAATGATTATGAATATTTATGGAAGGGGACTGTTGAACCATTTCAATTCCAAACATTAGCAATCAAAACTTTAAATTCTGTTTCTGAGAATGTCGTGCTACAAAAATCCATATCCATGGAACTTCAAAGACTTGGCGGAGAGGAAACAATCCCCAAAGTAAAAGAGCTGTAAAACAGTTCTGCACATCAGCATTATGTAATCCTTCAGGAGAATGCAGAATAGAGTTGCACCTTTTGTTGTTTTCTGTCCTCATTCCATAAAAAGGATGCCAAAACAGAAAACGGTGTGAGAAAACACCAGAGTAGCATTCAAGGTAA
The DNA here is from genome assembly GCF_009769545.1 of Cyclopterus lumpus. Taxonomy (NCBI): domain Eukaryota; kingdom Metazoa; phylum Chordata; class Actinopteri; order Perciformes; family Cyclopteridae; genus Cyclopterus; species Cyclopterus lumpus. The sequence continues at coordinate 7,890,072 of NC_046971.1, read as the reverse complement.
TTAATACAACACTAGTGAATTTGTTGTAATTTCGTAAAACAAATTTGCAAGCATAGTTGCATATGAGTTGAAATAATCAGGCTTGCGTACAGATAACAAGTTTCAAGTAAGTGCAAAGGGTCAATATGATGATAAAAGTATCCTAGAGGCACACAGCTACTCACCAGGTTCACCAGGTAGCCCACCTGGTAGCTCACCAGGTAGCGCACCTGGTAGCCCACATGGTGGCCCACCAGGCAGCCCACCAGGCAGCTCACCAGGTAGCTCACCAGGTAGCCCACATGGTAGCCCACCAGGCATCCCACCAGGTAGCCTACCTGGCGGCCCACCAGGCAGCCCACCAGGCAGCTCACCAGGTAGCCCTCCTGGCAGCCCACCTGGCAGCCCACCAGGCATCCCACCAGGTAGCCTACCTGGCGGCCCACCGGGCGGCCCACCGGGCAGCTCACCGGGCAGCTCACCGGGCAGCTCACCGGGCAGCTCACCGGGTAGCTCACCAGGTGGCCCACCAGGTGGCCCACCAGGTAGCGCGGACGCCCCTTTTAACAAGGTGGAGTCCTTAGCAGTGGCCCTTTGATGCATACTGTTTCCTTTCTATCCTTTCCAGTCTTATCTGTCCTGTCTATCTAATAAAGGGAAAAAGCCACAAAAAAGAATTTTATGTGGATCATTAAAAGATAGAAATCCTAATCCTCACAATTCAGCATGTGTTGAAAGCCATATGTCAATAAAAAAACGGATGGTCTTGTTCATTATTTTCAGAGAGCAGAAGATGACAAGCCCACCTGCTCCACACTCCCCCATCATAAGGACAGCGTGCTGAGTATAAAAGACCGAATGGAGAGCTCAGAGCATAATGTCCTGGCACACATCCAGAGACGTTTGTCCCAGTGCCTGAGAGACAATCGGGACACACACTGTATCACCGGCTCCACGCGGCTGGAGGACAAAGAGGATGAGGACGATGACGAGACGGAGGGTGATCGTTTCCAGCAGCTCTTGGAGCTGAAGTGTCAGATACGTAACAGCGGCGAGTACGACCTGTTCTACAGCCGCCGCAGCACCATTGAGTGCAGCATTGGGGAGCAGGGCGGCGTCCAGCATGAGCTACGTATGCTCAACGAGGAGCTGCGCAGCATCGAAATAGAATGTCAGAACATCATGCAGGCCCATAACCTTCGTAAAGGCCAGCAGTCTCCCTCCACGGGCCACACTGCACCTTCAACCAAAAACCAAAGCCTCCATCGAAGTGACCCCACACGGGGTAAGCTGGTTGACATTAATGGGAGGCTGGAGAAATCTGACAAGGACAGCTCCAGTGCCTATAACACGGCGGAAAGTTCACGAAGCACCCCTCTGGCAATGGACCGCTCCCCGGAGCACTCACTCCAGAGAATGGTCAGCCTTACCAACCAGAGGAACCTGTGCAGTGGCCTTGCCAGTGGCCCTTCTCTTAGCCCAAGTCCCATCCCAGCATGCCGTGCTCCAGTCCCAGGGTTAAGAAGCAGCCCTGACCACAGCAACCCTTCTGAGTCGAACCAGACAACTCATGCTGAGGAGGAAAGCAGGGGAGAATTAAAGCCACTTGCCTCCAATATTCCTTACTTCTCTCCATCCCACAGTTCCCAGCAGAGGCAGGTCAACATCCCAGCACATGCCCGCCACTACCAGAGCTACATGCAGCTGATCCAGCAGCGCTCGGCCGTGGAGTACGCTCAGAGCCAGCTCAGCCTGCTCAGTGTCTGCAAAGAGCCTCAGAGGCCCATTAATGAGCCCAAGATGGAGTGGAAGGTCAAGATCCGCAGCGACGGCACACGCTACATCACCAAGAGGCCTGTGAGAGACAAGATCCTGAGGGAGCGAGCCCTAAAGATTAAGGAAGAGCGCAGTGGGGGGATGACGACGGATGATGATGCAATGAGTGAAATGAAGATGGGGAGGTACTGGAGTAAAGAGGAAAGGAAGCAGCACCTGGTAAGAGCGAAAGAACAGAGGAAAAGGCGAGAGTTCATGCAGCAGAGTCGGCTGGAAAGCTTGAAGGAGAACCCTCAGAGCAGCAGTGAGGGACGCAAGGAAGTCAGCATTATAGAGCTGAGTCAGAAGAAGATGCTGAAGAAACGCAACAAGAAGATCCTGGACAACTGGATGACCATCCAGGAGCTGATGACTCATGGTACTAAGGCCCCTGAGGGGGCCAAGGTGCACAACGCCTTCCTATCAGTCACTACTGTATAAAAAACACACATTCTACCCCATGCGGTATAATATACTTGCCTCGTTCAATGTGGCGTTTTTATGAGGACAATAGGAATATTTTTCACACTTTGTAACCCAAAAAGCATTTTGTAAAGAATTTATCAGTGGTGTCATTGCATTTTCTTCATGTTTTTCAGTATGTTTTTTTTCACATCACTCTGCCGGAATAACAGCATTTTTCTATGAAATTATGACTATATAATTATTTTATTACTTCGCTCTAAACATTTTTATCTTTTCAATTCTATTTTCATATTTATGTTGTAACCATATACTCAAATGGTTGTATGAGCATATTAGGAAAAGTATTTTCTTTTATGTATTGTATACACTTGCCAATTGCAACACAAAATGAATCAGTGGGTTCTCCTGCCTTTCACTCACTTTTTAATGCTCCTTACATTTGCAGATTACTTATCTTTTTCAAGCTGAAATCCATAACGCTCTCAATGTTGTCGAGAGGCAGTTCATATAATGTTTCAGACTATTGGTGCTTAGACGTGGACTAAAAGTTCACTATTCACAAAGTATAACAGTTAACCATACAGATAACAGAACATTATAATATATTACATTTTGCTTAAAATAAGGTACATTCCAGCTTTGAAAATGGACAAATATCGTACATTCCGAATCATAGTACTGTATAACTTGTTTCCGGTAAAAGATTGACCATAACTACAGCAAGAATGTGTTTAATCCTGAAAATGTAAGGAATTTGAAATTCATCCAATCACCTGAAAGATAAAACAAACCTGGTGCCTCATCGTACTGCCATGTCTCCTTTGGGGGAAAGAAATACTTGAGGTTTTAGATTACTGAACATTGTTAATGTTATTATGAGCAAAAGTTTCTGGAGATTTTTTAATTTTTTTTATTGACAATTTCTAAAAGCATCTGTTAAAAGTTCAATACCTCAAGTTACAGTTAAACTCTTCTACATTGTTTCTGTAATTTGTGAACTATATATATATATATATATATATATATATATATATATATATATATATTGTACTGATAAGATTCTTTGGTGTAAAAAAACACAAGCGCCCCAAAATATTCTGACTCAGTGCTACAACTTTGTGTGCAGGGTTTGCAGCTTTGGGTAAAAAATATTTTATTTGGGCTTAATATCTTGACTTTTTTTCTACATATTCAACAACAGATGGACCTGCTCATAGCTTTTACATACCAGTATTTTTACATCATCAACATACACCTTTACTCAGCATAGCCTTAACAGTAAAAACGTTTGTGTAGCAAACTGATTTTCATACACAAACAAACTCTCTGTGCAACAGAGTGCTATTATTCAGCCTTATTCATACGTTGTATAATTTGAGTTTTTTTACGCATCTGGAAAATATCATAAATATCATGTAGTCATTACTGAATTATGTTTGCAGTTAAGTTAAACATGTGTTAGGATGATTGCCACTGAGCAGGACTCAGAAACACATCACATAAGATCATTGAAAAACTAAACTGGTGAAATGAATGGGTTGCATTTATCAACAGACTTTATAGTCCCGTTACATGTACAGTATACTCATTCTAAATGACCCATTTTTAACTGAAATATTGTACATTTTAAATTTTGAAACCGATCCCTGTATTTGTTTTTGAGTCAATGTCAATGGTCTAATTTCGAGTAATGCGTAGTTGGCACATTTGTAGCCGGGTAAAATGTGTGATAATGGTGATCTTTGCAAAAGAAATGATAATAAATTATTGTTTTTTGGTAAAAACATCACTCGGGATCATGCTATTTTTTTTTTTATTCAGACATTGGAGGGAGAACCAGAATCTGCTGAACTGTGTGCGAAAGCATTCAACCGGTGAATGATGACCCTTGACCCTGAACTTTACATGATACTGAACTCGGCAAGGTACAATTTGTAATAAAATTCAGTTATTTCTCTTAGTTATCGTTCAAATTAGTTTATCATTTGACCTGTGAAGCGGCTGGCGTGAACAGTGTGAAAGTGAGCAACGGCAACAATCTGTGCTGTTCTTCTGAGAGACAATGCATAAAGAAGAGAGGTGGAGGCTGTTGGGAGAAAGTTAACCGTGCACATACCAGTAACAAAACTACGTCAAGTCACCGGGCTGAAGACCAGTCTGGTGAAATAGAACAAAATGACTTGAAACACACGTTCGCCACAGATATCTCCTGAAGAGTGACTTATTTTCTCCCCTTCTCACACTATGTTAAGTGATTAAACAAAAGGAGATTTCAATTAAAATCACCTTCCACTTGGATGGCTTTGTGTTCATTAAAATGTACCAACCACTTAATCATTGCTATGGCCTTGTCGCATGCGGGGGAGAGCTTCAGTATTATCTAAAATTGTCAGTGTGCTAAAGCTGAAATTGTCGTGTCACGGATACGCCACTGCCTGAAGACTCTTCTGTACTTCTGTTTCCATTTCACTGAAAACCAGTTTCTTAAAATAACAAGTCTGGAACAAGTCTTCCTCCTATTATTATTATTATTATTATACACATTTTCTTTTGAGTAGAAATTGTTTCCTGGATACCCATACGCATTAGGGTATTGTGTGTTTTTGTAGACAAGCATTTATTTTCACAGTTTTAAAAAAAAGGCCATTGTTCAGAATGTGTGTGACTATGAAAGCACTTTCGACCAACACACTCTTCTTCATTTACATACAATACCGTTTCATGATGCCAAGGAATCACATCTCGTGTGATTCTGAGGTCAATGCCTTCCATTCCCATTAAAGTCTGTGGCACTTGAAAGCATCTCCAATTATGCCGCGACCAAACATTAACATCCCAGTTGGTATTGAAAAGTAGACTCCTGCCTTCCCGGAGCCCATTCGCTGTCCCCTCGTTTATTTATTCCCTCCGTCTGCATAGACCGAGACCATTTAAATGCCAACGAAAAAGCCACAGAGGAAAAAAGCGTCGCGAGTGCTACCGACTAGCGTCGGAACTAGCCAGAGTACTCTCTAACTAATGAAGTTCATCCCTGAGCCCCTGAAAGACCCAGTCAGGTGTAATTAAAATCGAGCCTGTGACAGCCATGGCATTTGTCAGAGCTACCCAGCAGTTCGAATACCAGTACTGACAGAAATGTCAAACAGATAGCAGTGGCTCATCTCCTCTTCAGCGCTCCGCACAAACACAAGCACAGCCGTTGCCTCGGTTATACATTTTTGCTGATAACCTTTAGGATTCCCCCTGAACATAAAACACTACATTTTCTCTCCCATTATTCACCCATCGAGGCCCATATTTGTTGACATACGGATCCACTTGACATGTGGTGGTGCAATCTACTTCACGGTGCCTCCTCTCCCCTCCTAATCTCCGAGGCTTGTAACAAACTGGTAATTGCCTTGGATCATGCGTCTCTCGGTCGAATTGATGGCCTTCTTGATCTTTGATATCTTAACTGCTGTGTTGTGATAATTGGCCCTATCGTGTCAGGTGTGTATGCGGGTGATATGGACCGACTGCTACTATTGAGCCAGCTGTTCTGAATATATATGCCTTAATCAAGCAGACGACAATAACGAGTCCGTTGATAGAGAATTATGGGGCATGGATTCACTTAACACGTCCTCCCAAAGTCACTATCCTTCAGGGAATGGGGCTTGGCTGTACAGAATTCCACGGCTATCCATCCAATAGGTGAGATATTTCAGTCTGGACAAAAGTAGGAGACCAATCAGCCGACTGACGTTCATACAGCCAATGCTACTTCCATGGCCGACAACATAAAAACGTGTATGCGAGAGAGACCTTTGGAGTTAAATGTTAGACACATTCAAAATGCACAGCGGTGACATTTTTGCTCAGATATTCTTTCTTTACATGTACTATAAACTTTGGAGATTCCAGGCTGCAGAAAAGTGGCAAGCGATGGCATGTGTTGATCACTTCAGACTGCTTAAAAACTTGTGTTTGCAGCCGACTGTGAATATAATACGAAAGTTATACGAGTTAATAGTCTGAAGGGTTTAGTTTGAAAGTCTAATCCTCTGTTGTCTCAATATTTGCTTCATCACAACTCTGTGTGTACAATCTCTCTGCTGGATATGTTTGTGTGTTGTTATTATTGGCAGAGATCTTGTATTGCGTCTGTGAACCATTTGGACCTTTTTTTCTTTTTTTTCACTCCCTGCTTTATGTGTCATTTGTTGTTTCATTTTCACCTCAACCAAATGCATTCGGAGACCTATTCAGTAAAAAAACTGTGAATATTTTCACAGGATAATTAGAGCTCTAATTACAATTCATTATATACAAAATGTGTTTCAAGCATGTAGTATTTGGATCACAATTAGAATATATATGATATCCTCAAAATCATATTGTATTACTGTTAGCCATGTACAGAGATAGGCTAGTATATTATTTTAGATATAGCAGATTTTAAGAGCTGCCTAACTTTCAGCTCAGAATATTGCTCAAGTTATACAACAGATTTACTGCAGTGTATTCAAACAACTAAACAATACGGCTTCAAACTACTCCTACTTCCCTATCTCATATTCAGTCACTTCCCACTCACTACACACTTATTACCGAAACAGTTCTTCGATACTATTATTTAGTTAAAATCACATCCACCGAAATGTTGTAAAGATTCTGCAGGAATTTCTAAATTACTCTCACCCTGGTGTTTTTACTAACCTCCCAGGTATAAATGATTGACGGGTGTAGTCAACCATGCATAAATGTTGGATACAAATGTAACACTTGCCCCTTTTCACATTCATTGTCTATGAATTCTATTAACATTCCCATAAAGTTTCTATTTTCCTTATTCATGAGCTGTGGATCAGAGTCCGTATCCAATAGAAATTACAAATATGATTCGGAGTCTGTGATTGCCTCGCTGAGCTGGAGAATTAATAAATAATGTCTGGCAGTCGGTGCAAAGGCTCCGTTTCACTTTTATTACACAATGTAAACACTGACCCCCTCCCCCTCCCCATGTTTTTTTTTTTCCAGTGTCAGCAGAGTCTCTTAAAAGAGGGCTCTTTCATTAAGTCACGGTAAACTCATCAGTTCCCGTTTCACATTCATGTGTATGACACTATGTAGTCCTGCCATGAAGGAATTAACTGGACCATCTTCACATTGATTTAATTGGCTCCCGGTGCGCTTCCTAATGAAATTTGCAGCTTGTAGAGTGTGAAGCAAACTCATATCTGCACTCCTGCTATTTTAAAAGTTGATGCAGTGCAGCGTCAAACGGCAGGATATTTTGCTTGTTCAGTTGCATTATGGGTAGCAGATCACCTGCACTGTGAGTAATGAGAATCTCGCCACGAGGCTTTTCTGATCAGAGCTCAGCTCTTTACTGCTTCCAGGCTTTGCCGCAGGCGAGTGGAGCTGCGTACGTTACACACAGTGCCTCTGCAGAGAGAGAGCGCCTGTAAATAATGACCTCACTACATGTAGAAACTGCTTCTTTTGGATCATCTGCATGTTGCAAATAAAGTAAAGTTGCATTGACCGACTTTGCACATTCACATCTCCCCAAATGACAGTGAGCAAGATTAAAGATTTAAACCTCAATGTCCCCAATTTACATAATGTGACATCAGTCGCAAACGGCAGACAGCAGAATTTTTAACAAGCCAACTAGTGTGAGGTCATTTATTAAAACAAAGGTTGGGGTAATTTCACTGTCACATTTACAGGGGGGGGGGGGGGGGGGGGGGGGGTGATATGCTCTTCTCTACTAGCCTCAGTGTGTCATTCATCAAGTCAATCTTTCACAGGACAAAGAAGTCAAACCCAGCTTGATTTAAATGTCATTGTGATTAAGGATCCATTTTGTCTTCAGGAATGGCCAATATTGTCCAACATCCCATGCTAACTTTACAAATGAGGGATAGCTCTATGTGATTGACTTGTGTTGAAATGGTGATGGCGCCACCATTCATTACACACACACATTTCTCCTCCATTATAAAGTGCATTTGCTATTTCATCATTTCATACCATTTGTCCTCATTGAGACGATGGCGTCAGCTCCCCGTGGATGATTGTCTGCATTGCCTTTGAGGTGTGCCGCTGTCCAGAGGAGGCTGACGAATGCAAAAGGGGGGCGGACGCACTTGACTGCACGAAGAGTGAGTCTTTACACAGGGGCTGACCTTGAGGCTTGTAGTGCGCCATTATACTTTATTACAATCTGTTACAGAAGTCTGTGCAGGCTTAACGATGCATTGCTACTGATTTCATAGTTCTTTGCAGACCATTTGACAGTGCTGAGTTTTAAAATGGGAAAAAAGAAAATCTACGACGTAGAAGTTGCTGCAGGAGGATAATTGCTTTTGTTTCAAATGGTATTTTGTTGTCAAAAAAGTCAAGTTAAGATGGGACGATGGCCCACACAGAGGCTGACAGAATGAGTCAAAATCCCACTGCACAGCATGCTAAAACTATACCCCATGGCCCCTCTTGGCCCTGTCTTCTCTCCATAAGTGGACACAAAGTTTCTAATATTAGGATAGCCCCTCGGTACATTTAAGAGAAGGTCACATTTTGAAAGAATGCCCAGCATACATCACAGACGCTATTAGTTTTAATATCAACACTTGCGGTCTCACTCGCAGTGCAGATTCAAAAGGTGGAGCAGGGGAATACTCATTGGGAGCATCATACACCACAAAATGTACCGATGCTCCCAATGGCAAATAGGCTATACATCATTGTCACCTCTATGCTCTTTTTCTTTAGAATATCCTATCTGCATGGCACACTGGTTGTAAAGGATTTTTCTCCTGTGGATTGCTTTATTTTCGCAGGGTATCTTCAGTACGTATGGATTCCAATAGATGTCAGCTCGCTGTGACTTTGCTGATAATTCTATTTATTTGTTCAACTTGAGTAAGGAGACAGAATTCATACATTTGATTTGGATCATTATATAATGTAGCATGGTGAAAAATGTGTTAACGTCAGTAAGAGACTTGTTCGTGCGTAAGCAATATGCTTTTGGGGATTTTAATAATTTCTTTAATGCAATATTGAATCTCATTTTTAAATCATTGGCTGCATATATTCTGCTGTAGCAGTTCTGTTTTTACTCGGATACCCTTGAGCTCAAAACTCCTCAGGTGTGCCCTCTGCTCTTTAGGCAATTGGGGATATGAGCAAAAAGAGAACAAAGATATGTCATCATAAAGTATGTAAAGTTATGGGCATAACTGTTACGTTGCGGTGCAATCAATTAAAATAGATTGTGCAGGGTATGTTTTAGGGAGATTGGTGTACACAGCCATTGCAGAGTAGGTATTTCCATTATCTTAAGTGCATGTGATTTTGTTTAGGTCAGCAGTTCTAAGAAACAAGAAACATCTCTGATGGGAAAATCTGCCCATATGAGCGTCTGAAAACTAACTCATCAGACACCATTGGCACATCCGCTGTGCCAGGGATATGGATGGATCTTCCTGCAAGCTCTGCCTTCTCCGTAGGGGGAGAACATGTATGTTGGGCTCAGGATTCTTACCGGTCTACAATATCCCCAGTCCAGGTCCGCAGTTACCTGCTTTCCCTTTCTGAGTTGGTTTGCCAGCGCCCTTCCAGCCAACAGGTGGCTGTCTATTGTTTCCATCGACCTCTGGACCAGCCAAACTTGAAAGGTCTCTTTCTTCAGCTTCACAACCTCCCTCTTAGGTTGCCGCCATGACAGGCCTCAATAACCTTTTCCACAACTCTTAGAAGCAGTCTCCACAATAGAGGCTTTGGACGTGGCCCTCTTGGATTGCATGTCCCCAGCCACTCCCGGGATGCTTGGACAGTCCCTCTGGAGGAGAGGTTTGAATACGGGGACTTTCTAGTTCACTACCAGGTCTGTCCACCATGTGATCCAACTCATCAACAGGTGGTGGTCAGTTGAGAGCTCTTCTCCTCTCGTCACCTGAGTGTCCAAGACGATCTGATGGTGGGCCCACACTATGCAGATTTCTCAAACTGTGCCCCGCTTTTCCCCCACGTGTCAAGGTTTTAACAGAATGAATAAAAGATGCAGGATCTTCAAAGGCTCTCACATTTGACATCTCTGAACAAATAATTATGTAATATATCAGTAACAGGGCAACATTATTGCAGCATTTTACATTAAAAGTCCTCCTACTAAAAATAGCAGTAGTACTCATGACTGTCCTATGCTGTCAAGATGTCAGACACCTTCATGGATTCCTTTCGCAACCCTCTTTTGATCTACCCTTCGAGCAGCTGTTAATCAAAACAAGATCTTCCCTTCCACCACTACCTTACATTCAGACTAGTAATCAATGTGCTTAACAGAAAGAAAATCAGTAAAAGATAACTGGTTAGCAGCTGGTTGGGACTGAGTTGGCAAGTCACACTTCAAGAATAAGGATAGGCCATGATCAAAATTGGTCTGATACTTAGTAAAAACAGCTTTTTTCTTCCTTCCATGGTGGTGCTCAACTAAAATATTGTTATCAAGGGTTGCATTTTTATTTGGTTTGAAAGTGTGCTAAGATAACACACAGTTCAACTTTTGGTGGCATCATTTCGGGAAATGCACATAAAACGAACAACAAACTGCCAAAAATAAATGTCCCCTGATTTCAACATGAGTTTTGCTATGCTTCCCGACCATTATGAATTGACTCATCCTCACATCTGGGGTCATCAGCTCCTAATGTATTTTGTTTGTGTGTTCTTTTTGAAAAGATGAATCATGCTCTCTCCGGTTTTCTGTTTATATTGTGAGCACAATGGGCATCTACTACTGTACTGGATACTTACATCTATTGTGCCTTTGAGCAAAATATAATTACATTAAATACAATTTTGTTATTCTATTATTTGCCAGGCATTCCACAATGACATAAAATGCTGCTGCTCAGACAAAAGACAAGTGCCTGTAGTACCGCAGGCTTTATGGCACAGATCGGCTCTGTTCGTCCTATTATTTGATCAAATAAGCATAGTGTATTGTAGGGTGCAGACAAATGGTAGCCGTCTCTAATATTCTCTCTTATTCTATAGCCTAGTCCTCTTACTCACACATGCACATGCTCACCTCATTCTATTAAAAAAAAAGAAAGGTATTTTAGGCATATTGCAAATTAGATTCCATTCAACATGGAGAATTTAATAGCTTGGCTAATATTTCTTTGGATGATCAGAAGCACAGAGGGACCTGCTATTCATTGGAGTCATATTGCTGGCGTAATGCATTGCATTAATTCTACCAATGATCCACTGAGCTCAATACTTTTTTTTTCAAATACTCCATCCAGTTTAATTTCCCATATCTTTGGAGGTTTTTGATGAGAATCTGAAAATTGTACACACAAAAAGATTCAGGCAACATAAAGGTACTGGTGAAGGATTTAGTCAGAGTGCAATTAAATGAATGGAGGCTATGTAAGGTGTCTAACATGGTGCATTACTGTTTTGCCATGTTGTATTTTTGACATAAATACAGATTGAACTTTTTATAAATGCACATTTCCAAAGATGTACGATAGCAGGTGCATAATGAGTAATCATAGAAAAGTGGCATCATGAGAGGAGAAGCATGATTTTGATCCATTATAAAGATCTCATTGCATTTCCTATGACCCTTCACCTGCAGCTTCGCCATTGCTGAGCTTCTCCACTTCAGCCATCTTTCCTTTCAAAGGCACCCTCCTTTGAAACCTACAGCCTAATACAGCCACATTCATTAATATCTGTAGACAAATATTACGTTGTAGTTGTGCAATTCAACAGTCCAATTTCTAAAAGTTAAATCAAAACCTTCCAACCAATCGATTTCAAATCAATCATTTTCAGCTATGGTATTATCAGAATTAGCAAATATTCTGCTTTTTTTTTTTTTATTCTTATGATATTACTGTTCTATGTAACTTTTGCAATACTTGAAGTATTGGTTGGTTGAGGTAATTTGTTTATATATCCCTCTCAATCACTTACTCCTTAACCTCTTGCCTCCTTTGTTCCAACCTATCTGTACTGTAGATCCTGGAACACATTTTATTGGTATCCCTTATCTATGTCACAATGTAAAAAAAGACAACTAAAAAAACATCACAGTGGAATTCATGGGCTTTGCTCTACAAACATAAATGTGTCAAATACACACTAGAGTTTACTGACAGCTATATCAGTGAAAAGTGAACTATAGCTATGTAGATAAGCACATCTCAGGCTATTCCCAAAGTGGGGAGTGGGTGTAATGAGAGCAATATGGTGATAAACAGGTGCGATAAGGCCTATGAAGCAGACATCAATAAGGCAGCATTCGGCTTCTATTGCCTCGAGACATGAACTGGCAGACAACTTGACACCCACTAGTGTCTTTTAAGAGAATGATGGACAATATTACATCTCATGCCCCATTCACTCTAATGTTGCTATTAATCTCTAACAGGCCTTGAACATATTCTGATCTGGCATACACAACAAAAAAAAAAAGGTCAAATAGAAAATGTGTTCACTTAATGCAAATATTAGTTTGTATCATACAAATTGACTGTTAATCTCAGACCGACAGGTCCACCAATGGACTGATCTTGAAGTCAGTGGTGAACGTACAGGTAAGCTATCACACAACACATTTCCTGTTTATCATTGGCGCTTCTTGTATGGCACGATAATACTTAACACTGCCGTATCTCATCTGCAGTATGATGCTGGATGCATTATGGGGTTCATACTGCGGTGAAAGGAAATGGATTTGGGCAAATTAAAAAAAGCAATGAATTCTATCTTACAGCACGGACATGGCGGGTGATGAACAAGTCTCCCAAAGCTGCATGACCTTCGGCTACACTAATATGGAGCCTGACATAACTGTGGATAAACCATCCATCACCTGCTATTTACATTTGGCTTCACGTTCAAATACCAGGGTTGCTGTGCAACCTTAATGTCTTACATTCACAACGCCCTGTCATCTGCAAAAGAGGCAATTCTGTTTCTGTAGTGACGGTTAAGCCGGGTATGCGTATACAATATGTCAAACACACATCCTGTCCCCTAACAGTGCTCGAGCATGACACCTTTGGGGCTTTGCTTAAGCAAATGCATTGTCTGAGAGAAGAGATCAAACTGGTCTATGAGATGTCTATCAGCAGCGACTTCCTCGCCTTTTTCTGGGAGTGGTGCAACAAGGCAGTGAAAGCCGATGTGTCAGAAATCCAAATCAACACCCTAAATGAGGGGTGGAAAAGATTGCAAATGAAATTCACCTGTCAATCCACATCTGTGTGATCCTGTCTCACTGTCACTCTACATCAAGATTCCTCACAACATTATTTGAATACGAGAAAAGGAGGCAATGCTGATTGTATTCACACGCGTCAATCTGCCTTCAGCCAGCTGTAAATAGCAAAGAAAGATAAGGATGCCACAAAATATATGATTGCCTTCAAATATGTTTCCGAATTGTAAGATAGCTTATTATAAACTCAGTTATGCATCTTTATCTGCATTTAAGTCACACCACCGCTCCTCGGATGATGCTGCCTTGCCAGACTTCCTTCCTTTGGAAGACCCCGGGGTCCCATGTGATTCACACAACTATATGTTTAGGCAGTGAGCTTTTCAAAATCAATATGACCCTTTGTATCCTACATTAATTATTTCATACTCCTTTACGGTACAGTCACAATCATCCACATAATATAGTGAGAATGACAAGTGGCACATACTTCCAACGCCAATGCGCCTCAGTTTTGCCGATATAAAGTCAACTACGTTGTGAACAGCGAGATCCCTCCTCGCGGTCTTTGAAGGAAGGCCATCAAATATTAATGTCACAACAGCGGTCCGGGGCGCACCTTTGTTTGACGTGGGCTGTCAGCCTTCTAATAATCTTCCTTGGTTTTGTCTCATTTGCATGTGTCCTTATCGAGGTGCCTGTAATCTCCTTCATTATTAATCTCACAGAGCAGAAATGTCATGCCGGCAGCCTCGGTGCACACTCGGCATCATTTAATTCTTGTTTACCAGCCTCCCTCTTTCGCCCCAGTGAAGCCGACCGCCGCCGCCGTCGCAGCAGCAGCAGCAGCAGCAGCAGCAGCAGCAGCGTGCTTTCCCTAAAGAATAGTCTTTTCTTTCTGTCAGGAGACAGAGAATTTGCATTGAGATCTATAGTCTTCTCCCTGCCACACGCCCCTCTTATCATTCCCCTAATGGATCACAACAGCCATTGTGGCTTGCATCTGTTTGTGTGAGCGTGTGTGTGGCAACTGTTAGTGTGAAGATACCTTCAGAGCGCCTTGAGGACATTTTCTAAGCTCATTTTACCCTGTTGTTTCATGTCCTACTTCCTGCTCCCCTCTCTCTTTTGCAGATCCCCAGAGTCTCGCAAGCTTCAATGTGACATCACAGGGTTGTGTACCTGGCCGGGACCCCCGGTTGGCGTGAATACAGAGGTAGCTCGGCTGTTCCTCTGGGGTTTTTGGGTTATTTATCTGGGTGTTACGGATTGAGGCTGAGAAAAACTGGAGCAGAAGGCGATTGATGGAGATATAAGGTTAAAACAAGGAATGATACTGTGCTCCTGGATTTTCTGTTCCGTAGAACGGAATATTTGAGCCTCGTTCTCGGCCTCATTGACATGAACAGAGGAAGAAAAAATTACTTTGGATTCAGATATTTTAGTTCATTTTACAACTTTAGGGGCCTGATTTAAATAGCTATTCTTGTGTTCGTACACATTAACACTATTTGCCTAAAAATGAAGTATTCACTTACAGACGTCTCTTTCCTAATGTGAGTGGTGGTCTGATGAGTTTATGGTCGAAAAATCTTTTTTGTCCCTATAGTATAATGTGACTAGAAATATTGTAATTCCCCCGTTTGGTCACTACTCAAAGCTTGTTCTTCAAATTGATTGATCGATAGATATTATTGGTTGAAATTTGATGAGACTAGATTCCATAAAAACACAAGCTAAGATGATTTAAATTTGAAAATGACAAAGAAATTGATTTTTTTGTATTTATTGTTCAATGGGTGCACAACATGATCGGGATGTGATCTAAAAAGGGTAAAAAAAAAAAAAAAGCATGTTTTTAATTTGTATCTCACCTTTAACAATGGCTCAAATGATTATTCTATGCCACAGGGGTTAGGAAGCCACGGAGAACTGGCAACCGGAATTACGTTTCCCTCAACTTTTCCTCAGGCTTTCAACATATTTCACCTTTTCGTTTTGTTTTCACGGCCCTCAACATTATTATTTGTTTCACTCTCATTACTATCAATTTTCCAATGGCGGCAGTTTTTAGTGAAAAAGTCCTCAACACCCACAGTGTGCTACTGGACCAGCAGACAATCTTAACGACCAGCCAGTGAAACACAGGAAAACATTTGCTACAGAGCCAGATACTTTTCTCAGGAGATCGTTGAGATCATACCAGAGCGAGAAGAAGAGTGAACAGTGGACTTAGGTTGTATTCAGAGGCCAGTAGCACGCAGCTGTGAAGGGACGCTAAATCCAGTGTGTGCTGGATTTGTGAATAGGTCACTTTTTTACGAAAATATTACTTTATAAAAGGGAGAATATGTCAATGTTAATCGCAGCATGTCCCACTCCCCTTAGAAGGGTTTAAAAAAGAAAATATTTTAATACTTCAAATATCTGATACCACTGTGTGTGTGTCCATGGTCTCTGCAAACTGCAATGTATGGAGCTCATTGAGTCTTTTTCCAATTACATGCCAGCTGTGCCCTGTATGTTTGGCCTAAATCGGCCTTTAGATGAAAGTATGACAACACAGCTGTCAGAGGTATGAACCGAGATTCAGGATTAAGACAGCAAGCCCGCCTGAAGGTCCTGGAGGGGCTGGAGTCTGAGGTTGAGCGTTGGCGCTGAGAGTACATGTGTGTACCACAGAGACTTTGGCAGTTCTGTGGGTCTGTGTATTAGCACTCACCAGCTGTTCTTGCTTATACGCCAACTCCTCTTTGTTTGCTGACAGGCTCATTGGCAGCTGCATGTGGGATGGGAAAAGGCACCTGTCAGAATTATACATGGGGCCTCAGAAGCTCCACAAACAACCTCACAGCAGATGGAGAATGCTGAAAATGTGTCCTGTGTGTTTTGAATCTCTTTTTGAAATTTTGAAATGTATTGTGCACACACAGCATTGGCACGCGCCACATGGATCTAGAAAATGAAGTTTGCAGAGAGGCTCCATGAGGTTGATCTTTAGAGTCAAGCATCTGTTACTTAGTATATTGATTCTACTGTAAGCTATGACTCAAGAACTTCCCCCAAATAATGTTGTTTTAATATGTCCACTCTTGCCCCAAATAGTACACTATTCTCTCTGCCCCCTGAAAACACCCTAAAACATTATGTTATGAGCACAACAAGTGACAGAAATATGTTTTCCCAACATGAAATAAAATATTTGGATGATATTAAAATAGCATGTAAAGGACAGTGAGAGTAGAAAAGGGGTTTAATTTCCTGTATTATGTCAATGAGAATATTTGACGCTGGTATCTTTTTGCTCACGTTTTTCTTTATTTAACCATGCAAGTCATGAACACCACATCAGGTGACCATCAACTGCAGTCATGTCTGACTTGTTTCATTTGGAAATATTAAATTATTCTTGTGTCTACACTGCTACATGCTGTTGCTTACTGGTGTACATCCACACGCTGTTTATGCTGCTTAGTCCCATATATAGCTATTTGTTTCTCTCAGCCAGCCTGCAGCCTCCCCCTGTCTGGTTTCTTATTAACCATACTATCGTAGCATCTCCTCTGCATGTATATTCCATATCTCAATGCTGCAGTGCTCTGGGGAATTCAGTCTTCTTTGCTCCCATCTCTGAATGCTGCTGGGCTTGATATTGGGAATAATTGCAAAGAACATAACCCTGCACCTCCAAATGAAACTGTATTGACATTCATACTTTATTTTGTTTATTTCATTTTGACAGGGCTGTTCTTGACTGACAGTTACTTGTAATGTGGTTTAGCATTTCAAATCCAGTTAAATGCAGGATGCAGATCTGATTTGAACCAACAAAAACGGGGTAATTTGTGCACTTAGCTTTATAATTTGTTTTAACAAATTATTAACACATGCCCACAATTTAATAAATTATTTTTGAAGCACGGTCCCTTGATTAAACAACATATTTCAAAATGATTTCAACCACAAGTTGTTTTTTTTCTCAATGCATTAATTAATTATGTTTCTAATTAGACTACTATTGTGTTGAATAAATGCATGATTAAATAAGGCTTTTTTTTAAAGGTATATTGGATCAGGATTTGTAATCAAGCATTACTTCAGATAAAAAGCTCAGGGGAGGAGTTATTAAGACATTGCCTGCTGACAAGGCTTGTGATGCTAAATGCAACCGTTAGTACAAAACACTACACAAGAATAATCAGCACTCCCATCAACATGCAGATTTGAGTGATGTTACAGACTTAGAAGCACTCCAATACTCATTTTCATATGAAATACATGCAACTTGCAAGTTGTATGAGTGTATGCATACACACAATATCGTGTAGGGTGTGCAAATTGATGCTTAGTCTCCACTAAATGGTTCATAAACCGGTCATAATGAGAAATACCAGCGGAGCTTTAATGTAATTAACTTGTGGTTTGTAACCTGTAATTAGAATTTTAGTAAACGCTTTCTATTCTTACCGTTTACATCATAATTATCTATTAGCCACAACCGGTTCCGAGAAGCCCAGCACATATAAATCCCAATTAGGACAAAATATGTAAGCTACAGAGAGTTTCACATTCCCAGTACCAATCGGGCAGGATGTATGGATCTGATAACGACACCGCCAATCATATACAAATCAAAATGTTCTCATGGGACGCAGTTCTGACCCCTTAGAAGCCAAATCAGTCACACGTAGCAACGTGTTCTACTATATGTGTGGCATTAGCTATATGCATTCAGTTTTTAATATTGCTTTTAAAACCAGTTATCCATTGCTACAGTCTATTACTGAATTATTTTTCAGATATTGCAAAGAATCTGCATTCATGCATATTTAACACACAACTATGTTGCTTTTCATGTGCACCTCAAAGCTCAATAATAGCATATATAAACATTTGGTTTTGTTTTTTTACAGATAAATATGCCTTGCATGGAGCAGTGATAATGAACTTCTCATAAATACGTACTCCTCGTGTTGTTATTCAATCTCTGTGAGAACGATACGCAGAAACTACTCTGTGGGAAGGGCTTATTACGACCCCATTATCCCATTAGAAGCCTCTGAACCAGGTTTGTTGACTGTGGATGAAAGAGAAACATTAAAGGCCCTCATGAAAAGGTCTGACACTATTTTAACTGACTGCAAGACAGCCGAACGATACCCCTTACAACAAGGAATAAGCGAGGGGCTGAAAATACGCTGCACATAATGAATGTACTGAAATTGTCTGGAATAATGAGCCTTTTCATGAGGGCGTGCGCTATCATTTGTTGTCAGCCGTGGCTCTCAGACAGAGGCACTATTCAAAGATATCATCATTTCATTCAACCTGTCTATTCATATTCAGAAAACCCAGGAGGCGAAAAGAGCAGGGAACACGTGTCTGAAGTAGAATATGGAACGCCATTGTCTGTAAGAAGCAAATCTTTTCCAAATACATTCTCTGTCAAATTACTCCGATAGCAGGATGTAATGAGACAGATAGGCAGCGCAATAAAGCTCAGACAATAACCAAGTCACATTTGACATCAAGGTAGGTATGCTTAAGTAAATATGGTAATATGAAGGATTTGATCATCTGAAACTCGCACAACAACAAACTCTCGCTGCTTTGATATCTGTGTGCATTGGAATAGCCATAATGCATCAGATAAGGCGTGCAAAGCATCGGCCTATGGTGGTAATCCTTTGAAAGGTAGAGCGCCGGTGATTCCACTGTGGGCCTCGCAGATGGTCTGCTCCTCTCCGTCCCCGTGAAGCCTCCAGAAATACGAGCAGATAATGAAAAGGAATGGCCAGGCCTGTGCGACTTGATTGCCAGAGCTGCTTTCATCAATGCATCTAATAAAACGGTCACACCTTCGAGTGGGACAGAATGGACCCGTGATATAGAAGCAATGAAGGAGTTTTTTTTATTTTTTTATCTCATCTGCGACACAGGTCTAGTCCTGTTTTCAGACACGGCAAAGTAGTCCTGCAGGACTGCAGTGAAGCAGCTCAACAGGAATTGTTATACCATTTGGAAAACATCCCAATTTGAAAATTCCTTCCATACCACATTTAATCTCTTAACTGCAGTAAAAAAGATAGCAATGTTTTTTTTAATTTTTTTTTATTCATATCCAGTAGCAGAACTTAATACATATTCATTGGGTTCATTTAATTAAAGTTGTGTGGTAACATAAATCAAGTGCTTCAGGCCTCGGATCAGCTGAAACCTTTTCTTGGGTGTTTACAGCCGGAGAGTCTGCTTCCTTTGGCCTTGGACAGAGATCTTGCTTCGCCGAAACATAAAGGTTGGATTAGCTCTTTCCATGGAAAGCTCGTTCACATACTTTCTCCCGAAAGCACAATCTAAATGTAAATTGATAGCTGGTTTTGTTGTACCTCTCTCCTCGGGCATTAAGAGGTGAACTGAATGGGTTCAAGGTTATTTTATTGCAGAGAGCAGTAATTGGAGTCTTACACCTGTTGTTGTGACATGTTAGCCAAGTCGGAAGGACGCATCCAAAGGATCATGGACCCCTTCTTATGTAGTGTAAGAGATCATTGGTGTGATCTACCAATGCTAGGAGAGCACAGCTGCTGGGATGCAATGATTAGTCTGAAGTCTTTTTTGGCAGAATGTGTTAAATAAGTCATTGAATGCCCTCACTATTGACAGCCTTGTATGCCATGTGGAGGTGGACATCGTTATATTTTGGATTTATGAAATATACCGGCAAGATATATAATTGTAGTGTGACCCTCATTTTTCAGGCCCTCATTACGATAAATACTGACACAAATGTCAAACTGTCTGCAAAAAAACAACTGGGTTTTATTACTGACCGCATTGTAATTCTCTCACCAGATATAATAATAGGGAATAGTGATGATTGAGAGGTACACTTCTCATCATTATTCCTGCATTCGGTCAAAGTAAGTCAGTCAGTCTGTCTATCTCATCATAGTGAAATCAGAATTTAAGTTTTAGTTTAATAACATGGAATGGTGTTTAATTAATGATTAATGATTTAAAGTTTTGTTTTATTTCTGAGTAAAAAAATAATTATAAATCATTATCTCACTGAAAGTCAAACATTGGCCATAAAGTTGGTTATATCTCCATTTGTTTGTAATTAATAATTTGTTCCAAAAAGGAGCCTTGAGAGCACCTACACTCAGCTTCCAGTCACTAGATACACCTAGCTAACGTAATGCAGTCTAATACAACCGTCCTGTTGATTACAATGTATGTTTCTGTTATGTAGCCACCCCTCACTGATATGAATGGAGAAGACAACAGAATACACTCAACAACTGAATATAATTCACAAACAACAAAAACTGAACATTATATCCTTCATGATAGGATTTATTGCACAACTGTTGTATGCGACTGGATTAGTCTTAGTCTGGCAAAAAGTGTACATCTATACACCTTTCTGACATTAATTCAAAACCTTTGAAATCAGAAACAATTGAAATCAGTTATTTCTGAGAGCTTACTTCAAACCAGCAAAAAATCAAAAATCGGCGACTTGTTTTTGGTGACCAGAGGACAAAAAACGGCAACTTACTGCTGAGATGAATTGTTCTGTGAAGAGGTTTGATTGGGACTTTGAGCCTCAATGCTTATTGTTCAAAGTACTTAGTGTCAAAGAGAAAACACCAACAACCTGTTTGTGATTATTGGATATTCATGTTTGCCCGTCTGTCTGTCCGTCCATCCACAGCTTCTTTTACTTTTCTGCTAAATGGCTATAAAGTGAGTTATCTGTCTCATCTGAACATGATTGTTGTTGGAAAAGGTATTTGTCATGACTTATTCAAGTTAATTACATTTCTAATCAATAAGAGGCGTTCATGTTGTGGTAAATTCCATTTAAGTTAAACTCTGGGGAATATGAACGTATTTAAGGAAGAGTAATTATTCCAATTCTCAATATTGAGAAAATTGATTTCCTCTCATGCTCTAATTAATCCACAACATAAGCAAGAAGCTAAATATTGGGGGGATATGACGATGACCGCATCATAATCAGTTGTTATTTTTGAATTGTTTGAGTGTTTACAGGAAGGACAATGCACAGACAAGCGGCAACTGGCCAATCAGAAGACGGCTAATGAACGGCAGGTGTTTGCGATCGACTCATCAAGAAGCTGGAAGGAGCTTTCCGTGAGTTCGTCAGCGACAGAAGAGTGCAGTAAAACAATGTGTGACTGATTATACGATCAGACTCAGTGGCCACTTAATGGGGTTGGCCCTCAATAATATGTCTACTTTTATCATGCAAATAATATTATGAGTGTTGGTGTGTGTTTTACAGCTTTACAAAACAATTATATGTCTGCATTGATATCATATTTAGTGGTGGTGTACTAGATTGCATTAAATATAAACACCTCTCAACACCACCACCAATATGATATATATATATATATGCATGTATAAAGAAATATATGTCTGTATATATATAGGCATATAAGAATGTATATATCTGAAATATATATATATATATATATATTTCATATATATATATATAATATATATATATATATAATATATATAATATATATCTTATATAATATATATATATATTATATAAGATATATATGGGGAAATCAATCTAATTCTGAAATGTATTAGGTTAATAAAATACTTAATTATCCTTTTGCTTGTAAAATTTGTGCCGATAAATATTTAACTATTGCAAGTGTGGTCATTAAGCCAGCACATTACAAGCGGAATTAATATTTCAGAAGTCAATTTTAAAAAAGATTAAAATCTGGTGATGATTACAAATATTATTCATTCAGGATCTTTCTAGCAGGAATGTAGTGTGTGTAGGATTTCCAGTGGCTCAGTTCGCTGCAGCGTTCACTGCCATGGGAATTTAGAGTCACGTTAAAGGTTGAAGAGAAGAAGTACGACGAGCTCCCACCTCGAGTATTATACTCCAGCTCCTCTGCACAATGTCTTTCTTTTCAGGAGAGCCGTTCGCTCGCGGCTTCATTGTTTTATGCACATTCTCCCCCTGATTTTCCACACAGCCGTTAAATGGTGCCGTCTTTAATATGTCAGTTTTGTCTCCTGTTGAGATTCTTTAAAATTCATTCACCATGCTTCCATCCCCATTGGAGCATGACAGAGAGAGGGCAACAGCGAGAGTACAAAAGAAGTACAAAAGGTTTTCTGGCTTGAAGGCATTTGTACAGAGATAACTCCATCTCTACTTTGAAAATTTGTAGCGTTTGCTGCACACACACGTACCAGAGAAAAGGCATTTTACAAAGAAAATCAGAAGTGTAGTGCTTAACTTCGCTTACTGCTATAAGGCAGCATTTCTATTGATTGATATTGGGTTAAATAGATGAGAAGAAATGACTTTATTGCAGCACCAGGTCTGTCGTTTGGACATTTCTCTTGAGGGTGAAGAACTGCACCAGAGTCACTATATAATTCCACAGAGATTGCAGCAAAATTAAAAAGGGGGATGTGAACAATTTCCCATTATAAAAGTTGTATCCACACAATAATGTCTCTTTTACTGTTATTGCCATTAATAATCTGAGTGATCACCTTGCTGTAGAAAACCCCCTCCTGTGTTTAAATGAACTCTTCCTCTTCGGAGGTGACATCTCCTCTAAACACGTGCAGGTCGGCCGCATCGCAGACTCTAAATTTCACACAGACATTAAGTGTGTTTGTCTGCCAATTTGTGTTAGTGCTTTGATGTGCGGGTCGCACGTGTTTCCCCTACCTTCCACTCAGTGCATTTGGGGATATATGTAATTACATTTATAAATATGGTCTATTTTTTTCTTCTCCTAATACCACAAACCTCGTGAAAATAACAAAGCCAAGAGTGAATTGAAACTTTAAACAAGCATTGTCTCTGTACCCAACATCTAATGAGGTGTATTCCACATTTCATATCTGATATGGCGTATTGCCACACCGTTGCATTGGGCACCATGAACATTCATTACCGGGACCTTGGGCCTTGTCGTTTATTTTCAGTCAATCCCACAGATACTCACTAGAGTACCAAATGGTATTGATCTCCAGGTGAAATTAGTCTCCAACAAACACATTACTTTCTCCTGTTTGATGGACGGAAACATTTAACCCTTTTTAAGTATTTAGTTGTGGCTTGTTTTTTAAAGTGTTACCTCTTTAGTAGGAACAAAAGTGGTCCGGGGCCTTGGGCCACATTCAGGCTGGACAAGTTTAAAAGTATTGAGAGATGCATTAATGTTCCTGTTTTAAATTTTTTTTTATGGTTTTGGTCTTTTTATGGATTTTTTTAAGACGGTAGGAAATATGTACAACATGCACCAATCTTTACCAATACCTTGACATTTAACAACCTTTTTGTCATAGATTTAAAAAACAAACAAACAAGTGAGTAAGAGTGTGTTCTATAATAGCAGCTTTTAGAAGTTTTCAAGAAAAAGCTGAAAGAAGAGGAAAAACAAGAGTGCTGTGTAACACCATCACATCAAATATTATATTCACATGCGTGTTATTTGGTCAGTGAATGGCATTTTTCTCCCCATAACAACAGTGAGATGAAACAGCTATTCGATACTGTCGTATTGCGTTATTGCAATAACACATTACTGTATTACTGCTTCAGTCACGTTATAATCACATCTCTGAATATGCATGCGCATGTGGCCAATACTTTACACATCCGGGGGGGGGGGGGGGGGGGGGAGGACAACCGCCTCTTCCTGCATCCTCCAGCTGATGACTAGCCCGGTGACCACAATGATGCACTGGAAGGTGCTGTCGCTTCACAATAATAGAGGAGGGTGCATGTTGTTGCGAGTGGCCAGAAGCTAAAACAGAGCGAGATAGTGTTTGCTGTTTGTATTCACTGGATAATGGAGGAGTGTGTGTGTGGAGAAGAACAGGAGATGTGCCTTCCGATGGGAGGATTTCTCCCGGGGCAGCAACAGCTGTACAAAATTGACACACACTGACGATTGAGAGGAGAGGAGTGGTTTGTGTAAACCAGCCCTGTCACAACGGAGCCAAAAACAACAGTATTTTAAGTAGAGGGGATTATAGCTTTTAGTCATTGTGGCAAGATTGGTTAATTCCCAGAAGGCAACATGGTTAGAATAGAGGTCTTACAATTCATGGATCCTCTTTTCCTCCGCAACATAATTGCACAAAGTGAGTGGACAGAGGGGCACAGCTGGAGGTATATAGTCAAGAGAATATAGTCAACGTCGTCAGTTAATTCTAACCTTAAATCCATATTTAAACTCTATTTGCTTATGACGTTATCCCCTCTCTTTATGTAAGATCGTGTGCTCAAGCTCGTCCTTTGCGGTTTTATGAATAATGCAAGTTCAAGAAATCAAAACGCAACGAAAGATAGACGTAGAGATGTCACACAAGGTTTAAAATAATAATAATAATAAAGCTTCCACTGTTGATTATCATCCAACTGTACATCACTGGCTTCACCTCAGCTGTGTCTTCTCTGGTTTCACACCTTTAGCTGATGGAGAGAACAATCATATAAATGATTGATGTTAATGTGTGCATTAGTATTACAGCCTTCACTTGGAGTCAGGGAAGTAGAATAATATTAATCGCAAAGTGCTGTGGGAGATTAAATGGGACAGTGCTCTTTGTGGACAAGCCATATAAATGCCAGACTGTATAATTAAGATTAGGATAAGGTATCTCCTCGAAAATATTAATTGAATTAGGAATATGGACAGGGTCCTGCATAGCTCGAGATGAATGCGTGATGATTTAGACCTGTGTATTGCTGAGCCAGGCAAGTACTGATTTTAATTTGATCCAAACCGATGTTAAGTAAACAGTTCTGAGTAAAAAAAAAAATAAATAAAATGTTTATTTCCTTTCTCGTTGCATTCACGTATTTTCGAATGAAATTAAAGGAAAGCGAAGTGGAATGAAAGGTTCTTTCAAAGTGGTAGCACAAAGCCAATTGATGCTTTCATGACTTTCTGCTCTGGTGCTCCAACCCGTTGTTCATTAGAAAGCAGAGCGGGAAAGACTGCAGCGTGAAGCATTTGAGGAAAACGCTGCGATATTATAGGTAATACATAATCAGAGAGAGGGCCGTCACGTCATAACGCATGACAAGCCCGCCCAGGCTGACACCTGGAGGAGGACCAGCACATCTTTCATCTGCATTCCAATGCATTTGCATTTCATTGATGAAGGACCAGTCAGGTTTCCTCTTCTAATTAGAACCAGAGAATGAGAACTATTTTTCACCTGCATGCTTGGCATCCAGGTTTGTTATGGAAAAGGATCATGTTGCCAAACAAGGATCTTTTGCAGGTTCTCAAACAATATTTACAAGCCAGGGAGATCAGTTGTGTCCTCAACTCAAACAGCAGCTTGTACCACTGAACGTTTAGCTAAATGTCTGTTCCCTCTCACGAACCACCACGCGATGGAACCACTACAACAGAACCAGTACAACAGAACCAGTACAACAGAACCAGTACAACAGAACCACTACAACAGAACAAGTACAACAGAACCACTGCAACATAACCACTACAACAGAACCACGACAACAGAACCAGTACAACAGAACCACTGCAACATAACCACTACAACAGAACCACGACAACAGAACCAGTACAACAGAACCACTGCAACAGAACCAGTACAACAGAACCACTACAACAGAACCACGACAACAGAACCAGTACAACAGAAGCACTACAACAGAACCAGTACAACAAACCAGTACAACAGAAGCACTACAACAGAACCAGTACAACAGAACCACTACAACAGAACCAGTACAACAGAACCAGTACAACAGAACCACTGCAACATAACCAGTACAACAGAACCACTGCAACAGAACCACAACAACAGAACCACTGCACCAGAACCAGTACAACAGAACCACTGCAACAGAACCACGACAACAGAACCACTACAACAGAACCACGACAACAGAACCACAGCAACAGAACCACTACAACAGAACCACGACAACAGAACCACGACAACAGAACCACTGCAACAGAACCACTACAACAGAACCACGGCAACAGAACCACGGCAACAGAACCACTGCAACAGAACCACTACAACAGAACCACGACAACAGAACCACTACAACAGAACCACGACAACAGAACCACAACAACAGAACCAGTACAACAGAACCACTGCAACAGAACTAGTACAACAGAACCACTACAACAGAACCAGTACAACAGAACCACTACAACAGAACCAGTACAACAAACCAGTACAACAGAAGCACTACAACAGAACCAGTACAACAGAACCACTAAAACAGAACCAGTACAACAGAACCACTGCAACAGAACCAGTACAACAGAACCAGTACAACAGAACCACGACAACAGAACCAGTACAACAGAACCACTGCAACATAACCAGTACAACAGAACCACTGCAACAGAACCACAGCAACAGAACCACTGCAACAGAACCAGTACAACAGAACCACTACAACAGAACCACGACAACAGAACCACGACAACAGAACCACAGCAACAGAACCACTGCAACAGAACCACGACAACAGAACCACAACAACAGAACCACTACAACAGAACCACAACAACAGAACCACAGCAACAGAAGCACTGCAATAGAACCACTACAACAGAACCACGACAACAGAACCACAACAACAGAACCACTGCAACAGAACCACTACAACAGAACTACGGCAACAGAACCACGACAACAGAACCACTGCAACAGAACCACGACAACAGAACCACTACAACAGAACCACGACAACAGAACCACGACAACAGAACCACTGCAACAGAACCACAACAACAGAACCACTACAACAGAACCACGACAACAGAACCACTGCAACAGAACCACTGCAACAGAACCACGGCAACAGAACCACTGCAACAGAACACGACAACAGAACCACTGCAACAGAACCACTGCAACAGAACCACAGCAACAGAACCACTGCAACAGAACCACTGCAACAGAACCACGACAACAGAACCACGACAACAGAACCAGTACAACAGAATCAGTGCAACTGCTGTGGCAAACACTAAAAATGTATCTTGCTCAATCTCCTAGTGTACAAAAACTGAAAAAGCTGTTTTGCAGCATAGCAATGCCAATTTTACAGAAATTGAAAAAAGGATGTCTATTTTCTTAATGACAACATAATGTTCGGAATGGAATAGGCATCGGAAATCAGATCCCAAACTAGTCGCAGTTAATCATCAAAAGTACCGTGTGCCTTGGATTTGGAGTTGCAAATACTCTGCAAAGTCTGAGTGTTGCACCCGTTGACATCTGCTGATGCTCTGAGGTTCTCCAGAGGCCGGGTCAACAGACCCTAAACACAGCGATACAACCACAGTCCCACCTGAGGGCCGTAATCAGGACGGTGTTAATGAGGGTGGGGAAAGTGTTGGTCTTTCTTTGTCCCCATCCAGATTCATCGTGAATTTTTCATTTTTTTTTATTGGTGTTTGCTAGGATGCAGGCGTGGTGTAATAACCGCATCCCCACACTCAACCTTGGAAACTTTAGATTGTGTGCTGAGTAAACAATGCACCGCTTTTTGCTTCTGTGGCCCTTTGTCCGTTTAGTGTGACATCAATTAGCCTCTGTGTGTGTTATTCTAACCCAGCGTGAGTTAAACGCCTTAATATCCAGTCAATTCTCAGCCATAATAATCGCACAAAAGATTATTCCATTATTTAAGAAAGCCTCCTGGATTAAAGCTAATGTCACACAGTAGACCGTGGTGATCTGCAAGCAGGCTTGGAACATAATCTTATTAAATTGTCATTCACGTGATATTAAAAGTTGCAACCCCTTTTGCAAAATACATCCAATCTTTATTTGAAATGTCAAATATTGCATGCATTCTGCATAGATTTGTTCATGGACTGAGTATTGCTTCGTCCTTTATGTCTAGCATGAGGCCAAGCTAAATAATTGATCTTAAAATGATTGCTTTTGTGTCAAATAAGCGACCCATTGATATCCTAGTTTCGAGGTCAAACCATCTCCCAGCTGCTATTATAATTTCACGTAACACTTTGAGACTCGCCGTGCACATTTCACACCGTGCACATAGAGTGAAGGGTGTTACTGCAATACAGGTAATCAATGTATAAAAACCCAGTGTCAATGTTTCACTGTGAATTGACTCCACATTACAGCTCTTCAATTGATTTCTCTTGAACACGTAGGTGGAATATTGAGTGAACGGAACATCGAATGGCTGCCGGGTAAAGGTAAACGGAAATCCATGCATGCAGGAGGGAGATAATGAAATGGAGTGAAGTCGGACCCTTAAAGCACATACGAGTGACTCACTGTGGGTCCCATGACAATCAAGATTTTACCCTTTAATTGAATTCTGATTATTCTCTAGTCATGATTGACACCCCCTTTAAATGTCTTCTTGGTAGTTTAAATAATGGCTGTTCCAATTTGCCTCTTCTGTATTGTCTGTTTTTTTCTCTTAAAGCTCTTTTGTTGATATTTGATATGCAATTTTATTATCAAATTGCAATTTACCGAGTTCAGTTGCTCTGGCTATAACACTGTGACACCAGAACATGGTTGGAGAAAAACGTGTCGTTTAGAACAAGTCGGTGGACTGATAAAAGAATGTATTGGCCATCGTAACGGATATTCTTTGAGGTGATGCAAGTTGGCATTAAGTCCTAACAGATGGTAGAAAGTTCAACTAGTAGTCATACTTTTCTGATGTAGATTTTATACAAATACACTTGTGATAAGCTTCGAAAACATAACTCATTTCTAAAGATTAAACCAGTGGACTTCCAACCTTTTTGCCTTGACATAATAATAAGAAAACACACTCTTTAAGTGAAGACTTGGACTAAATGGTGAATGAACTTGTACTTTTCTAGTCTTCCCACCACTCGAAGCGCTTTAACACTACATGTCATCATTCACCCCTTCACACCCATTTCAGACACTGATGGCGAGGGGCTACCACGGAGGGTGCCATCTCTAACTAACATTCATACACATTCATACATCGCAGGCACAGCGGGAGCAATTTGCCCAAGGACACGTCGGCATGGACGAGAAGAGCCGGGTATTGAAACGCCGGCCCCTTTGATCGAAGGACGACCCGACTCTCTCACCCGAGCCACAGTCGCTCCCCGGACTAAGGTCCAAAGAGGTCAAATGAACTAATAATTACATTATAATCATCTTCTTTCCTTCCTTCTTTCTCCAATCATCTCACGACCCCTCTGATTCAATGTGTGACGCTTTGCAGGGGGGTCCCTGACCCACAGGTTGGAAACCACTGGACTAAAAATGTAGCTGCCAGGATCGGAGTACAATCCGGGAGTGGGGAACACATTTTTCTCTTGTTGTCTGCTCTGTAAGACCACAGCATATCTTTGGAAGTTATCATGCTGCTTGTTTACAGGTTCAGAACACAACAAAAGCTGCTGGAAAATCCACAATACATTTGAAGAGTTAAGGATTTCGAGGTATGTCTCACTTTAGAAAAATGACACCTGCTTCATTCAATTCAGTTTTTTTCATTTTTCTTTCTTTTTCTCTTTTTGTGTCATCGACACTCACCTACTATCACTCATATCAGTGAAGAGTTATGCCCTCGGTGGCTCCATGCATGCATAAATAATGATAATGACTTACAGGAGCTTTGGCGAGGAAGCGTCTCTGGGTTTTTTGGTGGTCAAAGCGCCCTCAGAAATAATAAAGGGGTCTGAAAAATGGCTTTCTCTGAGCAATTTGTGCTATATTCATTGATTGAAACCATACAGCTTATTGTGCATTTTGCAGCTTGGTGACCTTAAATTGCATTGTTGCTTTAATGTGTTTGATTAATCTATTTCAGTGAAACAAATGCTTTAGAGTGCAAGAAATAGAATGCTAAATTAGTTTGAGATTAGGTTTTTATAATAGGTTTCACATGAGGGGCATGTCTGTGTTTTTCCCCCCCAGAAGCCCCAGCTCATTTAACACTTCCATCACAGCCGACGGTTCATGAGGGGGAGAGTGACTTGTGGTAAATTATGGAGTTTGTGGATCAGCCCATTTAGCCCTGGGGATTTCCTTTGAATATACGTTCAACTCCAAATGAGGGACACTTCTCCTCTCTAAAACCAAGCTTGGAAATCCACCAATTAAATCCGCCGCAATTTGCAGAAGTTCTCATTTGACCATGAATGTTTTCCAAGGTACACAAAAAAAACGATTGTCCTTCTTTCCGTGTCAGAGATAAACGCGGTGGCAAATCCATCATGCACTTGAAGGCTGTCAGACTCTGGCAAGAAAAAAAACAATTAAAGGTTCCGCACGGGGGTCGAGCGGCTCCGATAGTCAATGAAGCAACCTCTCAGTGAGCGGGCCCGACGCATTCATTAGGAAGACGCCAGTGAGGGAGGGATGTGCGAGGCAATTAAATGACCTACAGTATATGAGGTTCAGGACTCGTGGGACTGTAGAGATGGCAGGGAAAAAGACAACTGATATGGGAAAACAAAGAGTACAAAACAAAGTTTACTCAGGTCACTGTCATTATTAAGCAATTAAAGCCAACGTGGGTCAATACAGAAAACGACAGAGTCAAATTGAAGTCATAGAGGTGAGAGAAAGTCCTCCGGGAGGTCCAGGAGGACGTCGGTAAACAAAACCAAAACTTTGTCTTTGGCATGCCTTCCAAAAAGTCAACTGTCACCCACAAAGACATCACCATGCATTCATCTGCATGCAAGCTGACAACACACGCACACACACACACATGCACGCACACACGCGCACGCACACTCTTGGCATTTGGCCAAGTCACAGACAATTTATGGCCACTGATGCTGCTGTCATGCCGGTGCATGAAAGTGGATGCCCGTAATAGCTTGTGCAGTCAATCAGTTACCATGAATCACATGCGCGGCCCATTAATGCTGCTTGTCAGTGGTGTCTACAATGCAATCAAGAAAGTGCGGAGTATTGAATCATGGGGCATATTGTTCACTAACAATACTTGGCATTGCATTGATTTCAACCAATAGTCCTTTAGCCCTCAGGCACTGGGATGTGGCTCATTGATGAGACACTTTATCAAGGGGGAAAAAAAGGTCAGTTCAAGTGATTGATACCCTCTTTTATGAGTGGTAATACAGATGGTATTACTTGTGCATTTTGAATGCTCAATCTCAATGACATTTGTTCCAACTGGGCAATAAAAAGGCAATATAAGAGTGAAACTGAGTAATAACGTCCTTATTTTGTGTGTTTGAATGTTATGCATCTATAAAACACGCCACGCTATCTCGTGTGTGACAGCGGCGGAAGCGAGAGCCCTCGGGGTCAACGCGGAAGCTCTTTGAGCTGTTGTTTATGACTGTTGAGTGAGAGGAGAGGAGCCGCCACCCGCGGGTGGCCCCCCCGGGTTATGGATTATTTGTTGAAACATTGATCCACGCAGTGTAGCTGTGAGGCTGTACGTCATTAATCACGTTTACCTTCTGTTCATTGAAGGAAGAGGTACACATAATTAGCTCAAATAGGATGTGAATGGCAAGTTTAGAAAAAGTAGATCCAGGATGGGCCCTCGAGTGTCCCCCTCAGGACGAATTCATCTTGATCTTCATACCGGGACTTTTTTTTTCTGCCATTATTTGGCCAACGATATTGTTTTCCATATACAAAACTAGTGACGTTTTCATCAGCCTCAGCTGTACATTGGTTTTAGTGCTAAGGAGCAAAGGTGCTATCATATATGGTGAAGATGAAAACATTACACCTGCTAAATATTAACACGCTAACATTACAATTTTTTTGTATTTCGCCATGCTTAATAAAGCATTGCTGTGCCGAGCGGGGCTGTAATCTCTTAATCTTGCTCCAACAAAGTTGACCATCAATAATTCTAAGGTGACAGGATGATATCCATGCTTTTCCATAGGCACTGAACTAGCGATTTCATTTTCATTTCCATATGCATATTTCTCATCTCGTTCTGCTTACAGTGGCAAATTCACTTCTCCATGCATGGCTAATGCCGAACGGTAAATTTCATTAATTGTATTAACCCCTGACATATCAGCACAAAATACCTGTCTCAGCAGTGCTGGCAAATTATTATTGATCAACATGTTCACTGGTTAAATGATATCTTTCTGCGGCAGGAACGGCAGAAAGCAAAGAGGAACTGATTTGATGCGACTGGGATTAACTTCTTACTTTCTTCTCATCCACGGTTTACAGATACATGACTCACTGGCAGGTTCATATGTGGACTAACTATTTACACAGACTCAAGGATGAACGGATTAGAATTGGTGGTACAAGGTCAAAGGTCACGGTCACTGTGACCTCGAGAAAAAAATGTTTCTGAGGATAATTATGGCAATTTCACACAAATAGATGAAAGTGACATTTTGGATGGACATAGATGTAAACTACAATTAGACTTGTTGGCTGAGGCGGTTATTATTATTATAGTTTCTGAGTTTTTAGATACTTAACAAAAATATGACTTTTTATGACATGTTATAATAATAATAATAATAATAATACATTTATTTATATAGCACCTTTAAAAACAGGGTTTACAAAGTGCTCTACATAGAAGCAAGGTAAAAACATAACATCAATACAAGTAAACATTTCAGAAAATACATGAGGCAAAGGAGACAATGCCATATAGGCAATGAACACAATAGAGAAATAGAAAATTACAAATACAAAATAAAGCAGAACAGACAAACTAAATTAGTGGAACCAAAGAACTGCATAAAAGGACGACATCTTGGAGGTAATAAAAGGTGTACCAGTCCAGTTTTGGGGAGTGGAGTCAGCAGGAAGAGTAGAGGGTGCTGGGGGAGCTGTAACAGTTCCTAATTTCGTTGCCACCATCTTGCTCTTGGGGACTGTTGTTGTGATGAAGAGCTGCAGCGATGCGCTCGGCCGACCAGAGGGAGGGGATGGAAAGCGTGGAGCGATCAGGCCAGGAGCAAACAAACCCTCCGCGGGAGGCTCTGTGGATGCAACGGGGCCGACGAAGGAGTCCGAGCGCCCCGATGGCCGAGACGAACGGAGGAGCAGAGAAGCCGTTGAGCCCGAGGAGCTGCGAGGTGGAACACTGCAGAACCATGCCAGCCGGGGAGGATGCAATCGCCAACCACGGACCGGACCACCGGAGCACCAGGACCGCTGAGAGGCGACCAGCCTCAGAGCAACAGCATGGAGCAGGGAGTCGGCCGGCTCGCCCGCAGCCGCCGGCCAGCAAGAGACCATCGGCCAGCCAGCAAGAGACCGTCGGCTAGCCAGCAAGAGACTGTCGGCTAGCCAGCAAGAGACTGTCGGCTAGCCAGCAAGAGACCGTCGTCCAGCCAGCAAGAGACTGTCGGCTAGCCAGCAAGAGACCATCGTCCAGCCAGCAAGAGACCGTCGGCCAGCCAGCAAGAGACCGTCGTCCAGCCAGCAAGAGACCGTCGTCCAGCCAGCAAGAGACTGTTGGCTAGCCAGCCAACGGCAGTTGTCCAGGATTGTCCAGGCGGCAGCGGTGGAGAGCATCCAGCAGGGAGTCGGTTGGCTCGTTGGTAGCCGCCGGCCAGCAAGAGACCGTCGACTAGCCAGCCAACGTTATGACATCCTATACTATGACTTAAAATTACTTTTTAATACAACCTATTTTTATGATTCACTATACAATTACATTTGTGTGCTATACCGGGAAATGTTATGACATACTATACTATTAGTTTTTAGGACTTTTTTTAGGAAATACTAATTGATGACATTTTTACGTCATGCTTCTTTATCATTTTTATTTATTTATGATTATTTATTAACTATACCTTTTACATTTCTATGAGAGACAATTATGTTTTTATGACATATACATTTCTTTTACATTTGCATGACAAACTATACAATGCATTTTTCTATTACATACTATACAATTACTTTTTATAAAGATTTCTGACTTTTTTAAATTTTTATGATGTATAATACTAAGACCTTTTCATGACATAGTTTTTTAGAAACTATAAAAGTACATTTTGTGACAGTTTTCATGAAATGCACTTAAATGATTTATCACATACAATAAATGCTATGCCTTTATTCTGACATTTTAAGATCTTTTTAGGAAATCTGTCTTTTTTCGACATACTACGAGTTTTCATGACGTTTTTCCGACATTCTATATTTGTACTTTTTTTTCGACAAACATTTATTTGACATATTATAGAATTACTTTTTATTACGCTTTTTTTATACACTATATTTTTACTTGTTATGGCATATATTCTATGTCATTTGTATGACAATATATAGAACAACATGTTGGCATTTTTCTGACAGACTTTTTTTATTACATACATTTTTAAATATTTTTTATTAAAAAAATAAAATACGTCATCATTTCAACTGATATTTTATGATACACTATAATGACCTATTTTTGTATTTTTTATCACATACTATACTATAACTTAAATTACATAATTTAATAACGTTGTATTTGCTTTAATAACTTTGAGAATTATCATAATTTTGAGACTCTAGGTACCCACAAGTAACTCTTGTGGAACGCAGCTCTCTGGTGAGGTCGTACGGTACGATAAGCTCCTTAAGATATGATGTGATATGACGAGCCTGACCAATTAGGGCTTTGTTGTAAAGGTGTTTTGGGAACGTGTGAATTATGGAACCACAAGATGTCCTTGAGAATGCGTTTGGTGGAGCGGTATGAAAGATTATCAGTAGACACACACACACACACACACACACACACAGCCAGTGTTTCCAATAGAGGGAAAATATATACGACACAGATTTTCTGTGTTCTCGGTTAATTAATTCCTTTTGATTGTTGATTATTGTTTTGCACATTTTAGAGTTATTTTAAAACAGTCAGTTAAGGAATGTCCTAGACTTAACTGACCAAATATATACCAAATATAATACTGATTGCTATTTCTGTCTTGTTTTGAAGGGTCTCCAAATTTCTATTGTTGCGGAAGTGTAAACAGGCCACTGTTCGCCACTTGATATGTCAATGACATCTTGTTTCCGCTGCCCCCAAACCGTAAAAAAGAAAATCAATTATTGCAGGTTTTTCCATATAATTCACCTCTTGTAGAAAACTGTATATGCATGGACTCACTTCTAGTTTATGAATGGGGTCATGCATTGTTTTTGTGATCATTTCTACAGCTTGTCCCAGATGCAATGCAATCTGCCAAATATATTCTGTCATCTTAAAAACTCAAAATGTCCTCTGTAAGTTGTTGCTGTAAAGTCCACACGCCCCTCATGTTGATGACTCTCACTGCACTATATTGCATAATCCTTATTTTGTGACCATTTTTACTGTTTTAATTTATGTCCGGGCTTTAAATTGCTATTGAACATTACGGAGGCCAAGTGGGGCAAGCAATAACATGAATAATCTATTGGCACTTCCTGTTAGACTGAAAGAGGAGGAGACCTCCATCACCATTATGCTCAGGGGAGTGAAACCAGGCAGTAGCAGCATTAGCCTTTCCCCTTAAAAACATATGCTTCGCATATTGAAGATGTAAACATCCATCTTATTAAAGGTTGTGTTTTTGACGGTAGTCAATAATGTCATTGAATATTTCTCTACAAACATATAATCATAGCAAACCAACATAAGCGCTCCTTATTAACCCCTCAAAGACACTGTAGTCCCAAGAGCATCTACCACAGTGGTTCTCTATTAAATATGAGCCATGAGCTAACTCATAAGCCTGTCTTACAGCCATACACCAACGTTATTGCTCATTAGCTTACAATACAACTAACAGCTTTTGTGCCCATCTTTTAGAATGACTTTTAATCCTAAATGCATACATTTAACAGCCTCTTCGAATAGTGAACACTCTAAATTCATCATGCAGATCGATTGCCTATTCCAGGCACGTCTGTCAATCTTACTGTGAAATGAGGAGCCAGAGGCTACTGACCCAGACACATCAGCTTCTTTTCGACCATCTAACAACACTTTCTGAAGGCTTCAAACTTGCACATTAATTTCTTATTTTTAGCTCGCCGCTGTCTTCTCGGACATGGATCGTGCTCGGTTTAGCTTGGAGTGAGTTGGCAACAAGTATAGCTTATGTAAATTGCTTATGATGGCTGGGGCAGAGGATTTTATGAGAATACCAAACAAAAAGTATTAAAAAAAATGAGGACCGAACATGGCCAATTGCAGAAAACTCCGTCAAATAATAATTCAGTTACACCAGAATTAATTTGCCTTATTACAAAAACGTAATTCTTGTCTAACTAAGTCGTTGATGTTCTCCTAATGTAAACTATTTGCAGCTCCGAATCCTGTACGTTTACTTTAAAACCAACAAAAGGAAATTGAACACAATAAATACTATGCCTTTATTCTGACATTTTAAGATCTTTTTAGGAAATCTGTCTGTACGACGAGTTTTCATGACGTTTTTCCGACATTCTATATTTTTACTTTTTTTCGACAAACTTTTTTTTGACATATTATAGAATTACTTTTTATTACGCTTTTTTTGATACACTATATTTTTTACTTGTTATGGCATATATTCTATGTCATTTGTATGACATTTTATGACAATATATAAAACAAAATGTTGGCATTTTTCTGACAGACTTTTTTTATTACACATTTTTAAATAACTTTTTATTTATAAAATAAAATACGTCATAATTTAAACGATGACATTTTATGATACACTATGACCTATTTTTGTATTTTTTAATCACATACTATACTATAACTTAAATTACATCATTTAATAACGTTGTATTTGCTTTAATAACTTTGAGAATGTTCATAATTTTGAGACTCTAGGTACAGCTTTTGTGCCCATATTTTAGAATGACTTTTAATCCTAAATTATAGAAAATAGTTTCACCAAACTTTCGATACATTTTTACATTACATGTCATTTAGCTGACGCTTTTATCCAAAGCGACTCACAATCATGTTACATTCATATACTGTAGACACAGCTACAGGGAACAACTCAGGGTTAAGTGTCTTGCTCAAGGACACATCAACTAGGGCGGGGATTGAACCGCCAACCCCCTGATTGAAAGACGGACCTGCTAACCACTGACCCATAGTCGCTCCCATTTAGGAGTTTCCTCCGAAAGGGGGCCGGCTCAGCCTTAACGAAGGGGAGGAGCTTGGACATCAGGAGGGAACTTGGAGTTGAGGCTCTACTCCTTCCTGTGGAAAGGAGTCAGCTGAGGTGGTTCAGCATCTAATCAGGATGCCTCCTGGGCGCCTCCCACTGGAGGTTTTTTTCCGGGCACGCCCAACTGGGAGGAAACCCCGAGGAAGACCCAGAACACGCCGGAGGGATCCCCCAGAATGAGTTAGAAGACGTTGCGGGGGAGGGGGAGGTCTGGGTCAGCCTGCTTGGCCCGCTGCCACCACGACCGACCCAGATAACCGGAAGACAATGGATGGATGGATAGATTTTAAAATGCTGTTACTTTTCCAATTCAAACTTCATGCATTGCATCGAAAAAACACCATTGGAAATGCTTTTTTTTTTTTTTTTAATACAAATATTTATTTCCCATCCATTTGAATGTCTATGCTGCAAATCTTTTGCTAAAAATGTCTTAATTGAGACCCAACTTTGTTCCAGTTACAGGAATACACGTTTACATTGGCAGTCATTACTGAAAATACAAACTCTCATACCAGAGAATATGAAACGATAGCCTCATGTTAAAGTTACACGGTAGACATCAACACATGTCCAACAATAATCAATACAAGTATTTTTCACTTAAAAAAGGAAGAGAATTGCTGTGAAGTACCTGAAAATAATACACCTTTTCCATGATATACTGCAAACACTGGGACAAAACCTGTATGCAAAATTATATTAAACGAAATCTAATACAATACTCTCGATATACGTACATATTTAAGGACCCTGCTGTGTTTCTTTTTTTTCCAAAAGACCTTGAACAACTTCTTCAAAGTGACTGTAGGTTCTTTCTCAAAAGTGTCAGTGCATTTTTCCACAATGGTGAGAAAGCGTTTGTGACCCGATGTTCACCGGACAGATATGTACCAACATTGGCTTCACAGAAGAAGAAAATATAGAACCTGTTGCACAGATTAACCCTTCGCCATGACTAATCCTGAAGAGGAGGATGGCCCCTTGTTGACCCGAGTCTGGATGTCATCCAGCTCAACGTCTCCTCAAAAGGACGACCAAAGCTATCCCAAAGTCAAAACCTGGAACTTGACTCACATTCTGGAGACGTCTATTATTAATATTTTGTATTATTTCGGTTATTATTACTTGTTAATCTTTGAACCGTGTATGCGTGTTCTCACATGAGCAGAGGCCTGGACTGGAGCGAGTTCAACATACCCAGGTTATCTTTTGGTTATCTGGCTCAACTCGCCCCAAACAAGTGCGACCACCACCACCAACAACAACAACAACAACAACAACAACCAACCCAGAGTTTCTCAATCGGTCTCTGAGTCTAAAGTTTGCAGCACATGGCCAATCATAACAAGCCGGCTGTGTGAATGCATGAATTAGAAGGCTCACATTATGCCTGCTCCATCTCGAGTGGATCTGACTATTATCACATTGGTGTATTCAATTAAATTAATGCGTTG
The DNA here is from genome assembly GCF_009769545.1 of Cyclopterus lumpus. NCBI lineage: Eukaryota > Metazoa > Chordata > Actinopteri > Perciformes > Cyclopteridae > Cyclopterus > Cyclopterus lumpus. Next base: position 7,850,962 of record NC_046971.1, on the reverse strand, counting down.
CTTTGATGTATTTTTTTACAACAGAAGATACTTTATTCATCCCTGTGAGGATATTTTGGCATGTTACGTCTTATTCTTTCAGCTGCAACTCTGGGGTTGTGAAACGGACTGGAGGACAAAAAAAATAAATAGCGTGAATATAAAAACATGATTCAAAGAAAGAAGGTTTTCTTCCTTAAATTATAACCCCCCCCCCCCCCCCCCCCCCATGGCAAAAACATAAATACACCAGTAGTAAAGTAACGCAACATGTTGCAACACACGGCTCAACATCTGACACGCAAACATTTAAATAATATATGATAAGAGAATATATGATAAGAAATTTCCTGTGATTGTGGTACCATAAAATATATTTATGGTACCGTTAGATTGCTGCTAAACTGCCTGGGTTAATTAATACAGGTGCGTATTGCCTGCAGGAGACAAACAGGGAAAATGTGTGGAAAATGTTGAATAAATTCAAGCAGAATGTTTTGGGGAAACTATTACATCTTATTTCAATAAATGTTGATTTTGGACTTTACAATGCACTAATAAGCCTAATATTAGTGTAGTTTAATCTTTATCTAATTCGAACGTCAACGTTATAAATGAAGCTTCGATCTATTCAGTACTAGGTTCACTACCTAAGTAAGTAGTAAGTACACTACTTATAAGATGCACTATAAAAAGTCTAGTTATGTTTTTGAATTATTATAGCCTATTTCTAAGCATCAAATGAATTCAACGGAATACAAACAAGTAGTCAGATCCCTCGCTAGATGAGGCAGTAATATTATAAACCTTCACAGTTACGCATTCATGCCACCTGTCTTTTCTGCATTCGGCAGTTCAAAATGTGTGGCTTTCTCCCTCGATTATGACTTTAAACTTTTTCACATTCGTTTAATATTATCTCCCGATCCATGCGCCAGGCTTTGATTGGTCAGGAGGCGGTGCTCCTACCTCAAACATAACCGGAGCAGCCTGGAAGTTACCTCCCTAAGCCCAAATCCTGCTTCTTGGAACAGTTCTGTGAATGTGTTTCCTGCTCTGAACTTCCACATGTCACCGTCCCAAAAGGTGGAGCCACCGTAAAGACTTTGGACTGGCTCTGCTATGTGTGTTTTTTGTTTTTTTTAACTCCATAATTGTTTCCACCTCGTTGTAGCAACAGAACCAGAGAGATCGTCTTCGACCCGCGGTTGAGACGCACGTGTGGCTCGACCGCAGCGGCTCCATGCAAGACTCTAGACACTAACCATGATATCAATGATATCTGTGCCGTCCTGATCATCTTCTCCGTGTGGCGTCTTGTTGAGCGGACACGATGCTCCGTTTCAACTTCTTCGTAAACAGGTGACTGGCTCTCCCACAGTAGGTGTTTGCGGTGGTCTGCAGCGAAGCTTCCAGCGGCTGAAGCAGTGAGGTCTCCATGTTCTCACCAAACGTGTACTGTGAGGAAGACAAAACGGGTGCACGTGTTAATATTTAGGATTTCAGAATAAAGATCGGATTTGATCACAGCTTTGAACATCAGTCGTCTTTGACTTCAGCTCCTGACATTACTCAAGAAAGACTCTGCATGCTTTTTTTGGTTTGTTTTGTTTTGAAATCCAGCAGAGTTCACCCGCTGTTGCAGCCATGATGGGACAATAAGAAGTGCATTTACATCACAAGAATTAAGTGCCACATTTATCACCGTCACTTCATGACAACAACATTCTGCATTTGATTCATAACTGTCAATTCAGAGAGTCTTTGGATGATGAATATCTGGTCCTACAACTACACATAAACGGGCCCAGTGGGGCGTAACGACATTGGAGAGAGCTGCAGCATTCCAGATATGCTTCATTATTGAACGCTTTTGTGTCACCAAGTGAACAACAAAGATAAAACTTCCAGCCCTTAAGCCAGTTAATATAAGCGGCGACGGCTTTTGTCACGTACAGTGTGAAAATAAGGATGCAGGCCTTTTGTTTTTATATCGGCGTACGCCATTGTTTTAATGCTCTAGTAAATAAGAGGAAATCACTACTTTACAGCATCTCATTTGACTCCTGTTTGGCCAAGCATTAGGTAAGTCAAAGCACACTTTCTTTATTATCATTCATATACTGCAACAGGCAATAAAGCACCATTAACAGCCGCCTATCGATTTTTATGTGGATGCTGAGGGTGCTTTGTCCACACAGCCATCATGATGTCTCAAACTAGCATCGGCACTAAAAATTTTTACAACTCTTCTGTGGGCTTGGCTGCGTAATGGTAGCGCTCTTTATTGCAAGCTCCTCTGCTGGCTGAGAGAACTGGGCTGACTCAGGAGCTCTTGGTGGGATGGAAATGAGTGTTTCCTCCAGAATTGCCTGCTCCAGGCTTTAGGATCCCGTCCTCAAAGGACTGAGTGGGAACAAAGTGGGAGGGGGGCCTGAGGAGCTGGAGCAACAGGAAGCGCGGATAAAAGCTTCAACCAATTACAGCTTATAACAACAAAAGGATGAAATGCGCTTCAGTTATCCTATTTTATAATAAGCTTATTGTACGACAAGGTCTTGTATCTTACATTTATTTACTTAATACGGGACTCGTATTTCCATTATGAAGGACAAACCACAGCACTCCTGAAATCAGGTGAAGTCTGGTATTTACTGTCTTTATGTTTGTGCTGTCGGAGAGACTGATGGAAGCACGAGGGCCGAGTGCCCCATAATGAAGCCCGCTCGTTTACTTAATGGCTGAGAACATTGCCCGCACTGATAGTGGCCAGGCTGGGCCCTGTGGCGGTAATGGATGGAGACCAGCTAATGAGGCTTCCCTGACTCCCCCGATTGCTGCCTGCATGTTGGCCGGTGTGCTGAAATCAACAAGAGCAGATCGAAGGCGAGACGCCGACGCAGCAGAGAGCTCTCCGACTGACTTGACTGATGACGGCTGTGGAGCGGACCTTTAAGCTATGAACTCTGAAACGCAGAAATAACACGCAAAGTATATTTGACAGATGTCCAACTTTCTTTTTAAAAAAATCCAAGTTCTGTCTTTATTTTCAGAGCTCTGTAGGGCGTCATACCAACTAAAAGACGGAAAAAGTTTAGAGTTTACAGAAGGCCCGACCAGCTGTTCCACGTGAATCAGGCCGATGGACAACACCAAGAGGGGGCTGGAGGACGAGGGTGGAGATTATCGTCAACAAATCCAATGAAAAAACCAAAACAACAATACATTACTCCTACTAACAAGCATCGTCTGTGTGTTCCTAATCTGATGTAGCGTACACCTCTGCGCAAAAGGCTTCCATTGATGTCCAAAGACTTTTAAAAGCACATCAATGAGCAAGACGATTTCACTGGCTGTTACGTTTCTTCACTTCATCTTCTTTTAGCCTTTTATCTGACAACATCTAAAGCAACCATTCCAGTGGCCAAAGCAGGGGAGGGCTAAGACGGGATGACTGAAATATGTAACAGGCTATTGATTGGGCACAGGTGGACGAAAGCTACTATGAGAGAAAAGCAATGACCTGGAGTGCCTATTGATAATGTAATGAGGTGAAAATGGCTCACCAAATAGTCTTTAGTTTCTTTAGAGGGCAGATGTGTAGGTCCAGAGGGACCAGAGAGAAAGCCTAATAACAATGGTTGCTCCTCACTTAAGAGTGGGCGGTATACTGGTTTCATCCCAGGTACCAGTGTCACTTTCGGCCACAATACAGTCCGTCTTCACCGTGATAGACACCTGATGAGCTGCAGCACTCCCACACAGTTTATAATGTGCATGGGTATGTCCAGGCAGGTTTTAACTGCATCGGCGTGTCTGTGTGATGTCAACACAGACAGCATCGCTGCTTTGGCCGGCGTGGCTCCTTATCAGATAATTTGGTCTATTTTTGCCACACAAGCCAAATCTCCGGAGGACCCGAGCAGCTCACCGTCCATGTGTCTTTTGTACGGTTCTGGTCCAACAGTGTGTGTGTGTGTGTCCACGCGGTGTAATTTCAAAAACTCTTTCTTCGTGCGGGTTTAAATATAAAAGTTACGTCAGGATTTGGTTTCTTTCTTTGAATTCAATTCTTTGAAGTGTAATGTTTTTTCTCATTTTGACTGTGGTAAAAAGGAGGTGAAAATAAAATGAAAACCAGGTTGCTCGACAATAAAACTCACAACTCAAAACAACAGCATGGCTTTTACTAGAAATCACATTACATTCCCATTATGCGGGAGGCTACGCCCACCAAAACCTGTGCAGATCTATACCTCATTTTCATTCTTATTTGGAGGTAAAAATCCTGTTTCGAGTTGAGCATCCCTGTTCATTTTGTAATACAACACAAAATATATTGTATCAATTTTAGATATTGCCCACTCCTATTCTCACTAGAATAAACAAAGCAGTTCAAACGTGACTTCCCCTTAACATCAAGTTATCCAGTTAACTGTCTGGAAGGCTCTTAATAAAAACTTTTGGAAGAATAAGTCATTTTTGCAAGACATGTTTGTTAAGAAATAAAAAAAAACTTGAGTTGTTTATTTGACTGGAGGGGCTCAGAAAACCCCCCAGATTTCTGCTTAGAGAGGCTGACTCTACCTTTCGGATGGCGTCGTAGACGGCTCGAAACGCAGGCTGCTTGTCATCGTGGTAAACTCCCCTGTTACCATGGAGAATGAAGACACCTTCCTGATCCGCTTGTTGACAGTTGCTGCCATAGATACAGTGGTCCGGACGGTAGTTCCACTGGCAGGGAAACACGTATAGGCTTTCTGTAGAGCAGCAGGAGCCATGATTGGTTTGATGAAGATAGTAAAGAAGAGGGTATATTTAACAAGGACCTGTTACAAAGGCTACAATATTTGTTTTAATGTTAAAAAACAAATGTTTTTTTGTCAGTTAAATTTAAGACTTTTGCAGTCATACTAGCAGAAATTAGTATGAATACTATACTAAATTAGTATGAATGCAAATAAGTCCTCAAGTCACTTTAAGTACCTACATTTATTGATATGCCAATAAACAATAGCAATATATTTCGATGCTTGCTTCGAGTTAATGCGCGAGCTGAACTAGTCGCTGTGGTCCTGAAGTTCGGACCACCGCCTAAAAATGTTGAGAGATCGCCGGCATCTGTTGGCAACTTTTCATTGCGGCTCGATGTTTTGGACATTTTATGAAGATATTACAACACGTGGACACGTGAGGATGATAACCAGGCCAATAATATTGGATAACCAATATCGTGGAGCCTACAAGCAGAGCGTGACAAGCTTCAAGGATATGCTCAGGTAAGTTATGACCGTGGTGGAAACACTTTATTTTGATTGTGGTTCTCTTGTCCCCAAGAACAAAAACGATCATCTTGATTATTTTTATACACACAACAGTAGCGCATTCATTTTAAGACCTATAAAATCATATTGAATCAATTTCAGACCTTTAACTCAATGGAATTTAAGATTCATGACTAAAAAGAATGTTCTATGTGATTGCACAAACCTGGATTATGGTGAAATATGATATTAAGAAGGTCCTGGTCACCCCAGGTGATATTGAGTTTATACTTCTGGAGAAGGGGCATCAGAATATCCTCCCACTTCAGTGCAACTGTTGTCATGTCATTCTAGAAGGAAAAAGACAGTAATCAGAACATTCATACCAGTTTTCAACGGGAACTCATAAACCTGCAATTCTGCAAAATGAATCACTTCATCAACACTTCATATCAACTCATAGAAACAGCTCATCATTGAGAAAGGTATGACAAGAGTGACCTCAGCTGGTCAATGTTGGGGATGCAGCTACTCCTGAAGCCTCCTTCACCATTCTCAACATGTTTCACTGACTAACTAAATGTAGAAATGTTGTTTAATATAGGCCGACATGATAGAACTCCATAGATGAGAATACAAATATATGCATACAAACATTGATAGGGACTAAATTAAATGTGTAGTAGCGTTTGTTTAAACAGTGAGCCATACTTTACTCATAAACATACCTGTGGACCTGGACATATACATTAAGATTGTTCCACGTCTGCTTAGAAGGATGCTAGGGGTGAGAACGAGGGTGCTGTAATACATTGATAGGATGTACATATCCTTTTGGAAGATAATTTGTGAACTGTTCATGAAAACTTTTTTATTTGTGAATAAATATAATAAATGAAACATTATTTCAAGTTTTTCTCATCTGCTCTTTTGATTATGTAGAATACGATTTTCACAGATTTCCCTTGAAGTGTTTTGGATTTTATCTATAGTAATAATAATAATAATGAGGTGAAATTGCATAGTTTTAAGTCAAACGGCTTAAAATGTTCTTGGGGCTTCTTGGGAACCCCAAACGGTAGAAATTCAGAATGTAACAATGATAGCTGGTACTGGCTGAAACACACAACAGCAGGTGAACAAAGGTACAGCCCCCCCCCCCCACCCCACACACGCACACGCACACACACACTTCAAGCAGGAGATACACTGGTATATTCATTTGGCAAAAGCTGACAGTAATTAACAGGCTGCAAAAAAACTACAGACAAAATAAAAATCCACCTGCTCATTACCTTAAAAGATTTCTCCCTGAGGCGCGTCATGTTCATGAGCATGACCCCTGAGTTGATGCCCGTCTTGCCATAGTAAGGGTGGCGGGCAAAGCGGTTGTACCAGCCGATGCGTGGCTCCTCGTGCTCTGGAGCCATGGCTGCTAAGTGGCTTGAGTTGAACTGAGAAAGAAGGGCCCAGATGTCCTCTACTGGCTGCAGAAAAAGTATATCTGTGTCCACATAGAGCAACGAATCTACCTCCTTCAGAATCAGCTGGAAAACAGAATATAAAAATAAACTCATGAGCAAATTTGACTAAATGTGTTATTGTTACAAGTTATATGCAGGAAGGATGTTTCTAGACCTACTGGCAGGAACAGCCTCTGGGAGGCACAAGGTTTGAAGAGCTTCTTCCACTCTTTTGCATTTTCCTTGGGAAAAGTGATGGGGTAGATGGTGTAGTTAAACTTGGACTGAACTGTCCTGGGCCAGGAGTCCAGCTGTAAGAACAGATAGCACAAAGAAAATGTTACCATCAACATGTAAGATAAAAAGAATAAAAATGCTTTGCAGCCTTCTGGCCAGAAAGTGAACACCTGTGAAATGATAATACTTTACTGTGAAGACAATGCACAATGAGAGACTGTTTCTCAAACATGCCTCGAGTTTCCTTGCACAATTTGTGCAATTGTTGCAATGAGGCCTTCTTAATGTGATTCTCTGACAATGGCATACTACATAGTCATAATGGGCTATTGCTTAAGACCCTATGTAAAACCTGAAAATGAATACACACGTACATGAAGGTTCTGGTGTTGTTGGGGAAGACACTTACAGCCTTTCTGAAGTGGTCATGCAGATCGTCCTCAGCAAAGATGTAAAAGTGCAGCGGCTTTATGCTGAGGAGAACAGCAGACTTCAACATGGCAAGAGTCTCCTCGAGCCTGGGGCCACAGGCCACCACAGCCAGGTGACTTCTCCCATCACCATGTTCCTGAACTTCAGAGCCCGATCTCTTTCTGAGCGCCAAGACAAAGTGCAATAAATCAATAATCAACCTCAGTTTGTATTCACACAACAGCATGGACACACTTACATTTGCAAAAGATAACATACTAATAAAGACATCAGCAGGCACAGTTGACGGGTGCTCCGCTTTGTAGGGTTTGAACTGTCATTGAGTTTAATGGGACTCTCTCAAGTGCTCCTTGTAAACTACTACTTGTAAGTTTAGAAATCATGAATGTAACTCATCATTTCAGAGACCACTCTGCCAATGTTCTACATGTGCCTCTGATGATGCAAGGTCAAACTTTAGCAAGACAGAAGTCTGTAAATAAGATAGTGGTATGTTTAGTGGTGTGTATGTGAATGTCTATCTATGATAGCAACACAGAGATTTACAGGTTAAAATGTAGTATAGAAGAAAGTAGTTTTTCCACTACTTTAGCACTGCCTTTACATACTCATGACCATGAGATAGCTTAACTCTCACAGCTCAACTCGTCAGTGTGTGTGTTGTGTGTTTATGACTTCAGGATCAAGAGTAGTTTCAAGGTGCAGCAAGAGGCCCAGCCTTTACTTTGAGCTGTTGACCTATGAAGTAGGGGAGAGATGCAAGTTGAAGTCTACTGGTTCTAAATAACATTGGTATATATATATATTAAGAGATGCACAAAACCGGCCATACCTAATAGATGATTCCAATAAGCAGTTCACTCCACAAACATCAGCAGGCAGTCTCCAATATGGATTCCAGTAAGAAACTGACAGTTTTTTACACCTGACAGAATGAAAACATGATCTTTTGGATCCTCAACGTTAAATTATTCTCCTAGACATCAGACATGTTCAGTGGGTTATATGCCCGAACTACCACCTAGAGTTTTATAGGTGGCCGTTAGTTGACTAGCAGTAATGTTAATATCTAGCTAGCTAACAGGTGGTAGCTTTTATATGTATACAAGATAGCATTAGCAATGTGCAGCACATAACCTTATAGACAGAGGGTGTAAAACAGGACAATTAACTTTAGGTGCATAGGCCGTGTATATTTTAAATGTATCCAGCCAACGACTTAACGTTACGCAGCTACCGGTACAGCTTTAGCAGGTCAATTAACGTCTCAGCAGCAACAGTATGTATTATTCAACATAACAGTCACGCTCACCTGATAGCACCTGTAGTACATGCAGGTAAAGCCCACTACTAGCTACGTTACACATGTTCTCGGTAATGAAATGAACGTGAGGTGGCGTAGATTAGCATGCTTTAGCTAGCAAAGCTACCTGTCGCGGTCTCGTAGGCCCGCCACTCCGGGCTTTTTCCTGAGGAGGTGCCCGGCGTCATGAGCGCGCCTGTCGGGTACCCCCTGTTCGTTCAGGTTCCGGTCCGTACCGTCTTCCAAGGTGGAGGCTAGTTGATTGAACACGTACAGCAGTGAAAACAAGGTGAAGACCATGCACAGGAGAAATGCTTGATGATAGCATCGCATCTTGCGTTTCGAGTTTGTATGCGCTAACTGAACATTTTTTAAATGTATTGGTTGTTGTTGATCTCGGCTACCATCAGACGGCGCGAGCTAACAAATCCCATCCCAAATATTAAGTCAGAAGCTAAACCGAAGGGCACGGTTGCTGTTGACCGTTTTTTCTGCCCCACCCACAGCTGTTCCACGTGTGTTTACTTTGATCAAACGTCTGTCAGTAACGCCGCAGCCTGAGACAGCCAGGTATAGCTACCAAGGACTCAATCATAGTAAACGTCACACTGGGGGAAAAAGTACAGAAACAATATCAGCAAGCTCGACTTGAAGAATCAACTAACAATCGAGTGTAATTACTGCTGTGTAAACAGTGTTTGCTCGTCTAATCTATAGCAATTCATTAGTGATTACATACTGTTACTTAATATGCAAGTCACATACATGTAGTGGAGTAAGGTGTACAATATTTATCTCTGAAATGGTGTGTGGTAGAAGTATTTAGAAGGTGTGAATACTAAAGTACATCAAGGTTTCACTCTGTTACTCTCCATCATTGCTTCTAAGGGTCTTCTTTTTTTTTTTAAACACAACTACAGCAAGGGTAAGGAACATGGTGCAGGGTAAAACAATCATCAAAAAGCCCACATAGAGTATGTTGAAGTGTATGCAACTCATTGATTGACCTGAACTTATCGGTCATAATGCGAAAAAAAGGTAAACACATTAAAAAATATAATCCAATGACTAGAGTTGCTCAAGCAAATCACTGAGGGGAAAAAAGGTATGTTGGTATATCCGGTAAAGCCACTTTTAAGCAATCTGTCTTACAATATAAAAACATGTTTATAATGAAAAATAAAAAACATACCCAAGTATCTACAACTTGTTTTATTTAACATTATTTTACAATATAAACCATTCTAGAGATTAAATCATGCTTAACTCTACCAAGTGAATGAGAAGCATACTTTCAATAATTATTCATTACTTTTACTCAAATGTTACAGTACAGTAAAAAAAAAAGAAGATTGCATCCAATGGCATAAAATGAGAGCTGAATAAAGCCAGTAACCACAGTGTTATGATTTACTGATAATGGGAAAAGTGGAAATAATGCACACGTCTTTTCTTTTTAATCATGAACATAGAATGCCATTAAGTGCAAATAACGATAACACAATTCAAGGATAAACTACAGTTCTAAGATGACTTTTTCATTTTCTTTCATAATGCGCCAAGTATTCTGCGCAGCAACGACTAACCCCGTGCAACGCTGACGTTAGAACTCGAGCAACCACAACATGTGGCAGAAATCCAGGATTTAAATGCTACCGTTCCTTTTTTCCAGTCCATCGTGACAGATCTTTGTGGCAACAGTTCTTTTTGAGTCGAGTGTACAGCGTACGTCCCGACTCCCGAATTCTTCATCATCACGGGAAGGCAGTGAAAAAAAAAATAAAAATACAGCCCCAAAGAGAGGTGAATGCTATCACAATGGGATTCATAGTGTTAGTACGTAATGCATGTTGAAGTTTAAATCACTCGTTGAGGCTGTAGAGAGTGCAGAAGAACGGGTCGTGCCAACTGGGAGTGTGAAGGCTAGCGAGTCTCTCCGTTAACCGGTGAGCCTTCCCTGTGGGGCGAAGAGCATCTGGAGACCCCTCGTTCAGTGTTATCAGAGCTCGAGCCACTTTGACTGTGTTGGTCTGCTGAGGCGGCGCTTGTCAAAGTGGACGTGGGTTTGGCTTTCTCCTTAAAGTCTGTGATTATTACTGTCAAGTCTCCAACTGTGACCTCTAGATGCTGGGCGCTGCTCCTGTCTATGTTTTTTAACCGGGGCCTGGGGAGGAGAGAAAGAAACGGAAAACAAATGGATATGAAATCTGCTTGGCGGACACGACGTGTTGACCAACAAATATGATTAAAGCTATTTTTCCCTTTTGAAAACATGTATCAATTACCTCATCTTTTTATGGCTTTTCTTTTTCAGTGTTGGTTCTTTATCGCTCTTGTCTTTCTCAGATTTTTCCTTCTTCTCCTTTTTGGGGAGCATGGGGGGTACAAACTGCTGATTCGCTTGCTGTGCAACCAGCTGAGAAACAGGCCGTGGTTTTCTGAAAGACACAAACACAGTCAGTGGTCTGATAGTTGCTTTCATATTAAGAAGGGAGAGCATGTGGTTTGCAATGTGCAACTGTTCAATTGGACCTGGAGGAACACTGAAAGTACTCAAAGTAACACTTCATTTGACAGGAGAAGTGATTAGTTACTCAATCTGTCTCAATATCCACCAGACTAGTGTTTTAAGACCGACATGAAAATGTGTCCTAACAATTTGATTGGTTGTCAAAGAAATTGACACGAGCAAGACATTTTATTGCATTGCAGGTTAGTCCAGACAAAATTGTATTCCTCGGTATGGTCGTGCTACAAAAGTGTACGCTGGTGAAACACGATTGTTCTAATCTTCATGGGAAGCCCCACATATGACATCACGCAGTGCTGCAGGACTGAGTGATAAGACCCAGTTATGAGTCAGCATCTTTTAACTTCTGGATCCCTCGTCAAGTTTTTAAAAAAAAAATGTTTCATGTCTTTTTTGGTAGATAACTGAAATAAGGGTTGTGGTTAACATAAGCTTAAGAGATTGAAAGTGGTGGCAAACAAGTGGCTCAATGACACTACAAAATGTCATCAAGTCGACAAATCCCTTGTTGTGTATACTCGCGCTCATGAAACTGTGGTGTAGGTCATTTATAGCTTAATAATAACTTTGAACTCGTATATTATTTTTTTGAAATCACGAGTAACTTGTGTTCGCCACTGAACTTTTATTCTGCAATTATACAAAATCCAACGGAATAATCCCATTGGCTTTTTTTGTCAGGGGAACCAGTGCAATGCTAACTTTCGGGGTTGGCCTACAAACATATGTCAATCCTGCAGCACTCAATTTCTCTCTTTCTTCTCCTACTTTCATCATTTAAACTTTCCAAGTTTCCTCATATCATCTTTTTCAGGTTACTCTCTCCTTTTGTTTTAAGAGCTTTGGTGAACAGATTCAGACTGACTCCCCTTTCTTTTTGGTTAGAGACGAATTTACCCCGATTGGAGCTCTCTATTTTTATGCTAATTCAATACTGGCAGACCGCATGTGATACATAGAAAACACAAAAGGGATCAGGACTGTAAAAGATATTTTACATTAACACCACTGTGCAGTTAAAAACTGCCCAGATATTAGTCAATATAGGTATATTGTGATGTAGCCATACAGAAAATGGTTATTATGCTACCTATAGGATGTGTTCTATGAATTCTTCCAATCTCGCAAATACGTACATATTTGGGTTAAGTACTCAAAACACACACTACTGTAGTCTAATAATACAACAGCCCTGCAGTAAACCCTGCCTTTGTTAATGTTCTCATAACTTCTGCCATAACCCCCCGCCCCCCCCCTGCCCCAACACACACACATTACGTTTTATTAACATATTTTCATTTAATGTTTTGTTTCCTTTAAAAAGGTTATGAAATACGCTAAATTCCCAGAAACACTCGGGACATGAGCACAGTGGTACTGTAGATTATGGCCCTGACCCAACACTCCACTCTCAATTGTACACCGATCTCAAATCAGCAACTATCTAAAAACCTCAACAAAAGAAGGACATTAATCCCTTCACGAAGATACGATTCATTGCTGGGCTGTTGTGACGGATAGTTGGAACACTATATCTAATAAAAGCTGCAACCGGGTCCACTTCTTTAGACCCTTTCAATTAAAGTACTTCTGCAGTGCTTCGATTATTAAAATAAACGAACGGCTCCAGGGATTCTTACCGAGTTGACGTACCCTTCCTGACATCACACATCATGCACTTGAACGCCTCAGCGGTGTTCCTGAACGTGCAGACGCTACAGTCCCAGTACCCATCGTCGGCGGAGGGCTTCGATTGCCGCTTTGGCCTTCAGACAAAAACAAAACAAAAACACTGTGATAACGCCATTATTTGCAGTGAGCGCAATGCTTTTCAAAGAACCTCCTTGCTCGGTAACGATTACCGGAACAGGAAAGACTCGACTCTCAAGTTCTTATTTGCTCAGAAGTCAGTCATTGAAAGAAAAAAGGGAGATTTCAGTTAACACGGGCAGTTGCCCCCCTTATTAAACCATCAGCCAGCCGCCATGAACACTTCAGTGTTAAAAAAAAAAAAAAAAAAAAAAAAAGAAGAAGAAGAAGAAGAAGAAAAAAAAAAAAAAAAAAAAAAAAGAAGCTCCATCCATTGACCGAGCCTTCTGCTCTCAAACGGCCCGATAAAGTCTCAATTCAGAGCTACTAGCGACAGTTTTACCTTGTGGGGCTCTTCTTGTCACCCATTTTACGAAACTTCGACTCAGTGGAGTTAAAATGATCTATGTTACAGGTGAAAAAACGCATTTAGCTGCTACTCAGCTGTCGTGGAAACTCCTGTCGAGGACGGTCACGTGACACGGGTTCACCCAATCACCTTTAATGTAATCACTACCAGACAGAAGCAGCGATAAATGGACACAACGGTGATGAAAGTCGCTTTGTACATGTTGTACATCAGAAGAGGAAGGCGCGCGCTCCTAGACAGCCTATACTGAGGAATAGGGGCGTACAATGTACAAAGCAGTTTATAAATCTGAAATGCAATTAATATTAAAACACAACATACACTTAAAGTGGAGCAACGAAGTGTATTAATACACACATGATCTCCAGCTATGACAGAATGTAGATGTTTCAACAGATAATTAAAACAAGAATTGTCCTTGAATTAATGGCGTTGGTATATGCATTGGTTATAATTAGTTCCACGTTGACAAGTAACAACATGTAAATGCTGCCTTGAAATACAACACTGCAAAGGGCCGTGTTGCTGTCTAATGCATAGACTGCATATACGAACTAAGAAGTATAATGAGTACTGTTACGGCATTGCTACTTTTACCAAAGTAAAAGATCTTCCACTACTGGCCGACATGAGAACGTTTGGACACTCCCAACCTCTGCCTCTAGGGGGCGGCCGCGCATTGTTACCCGGAAGTATTTTATTCGGCGAAGAAGAGTCGACAGGAAGTTGGTGCATACTGGTGGTAATGTGTTGGTACTGTAGCTAGGAGTATTTGGGTTTTCCTTTTAACAGGTACTCGAAGAGAAAAGTGAGCATACGTCTCATGTAGCGGTACGAGAAATATGTGAAACGCTCTGTATGACCAAGACTTTTGAAATCATCATCAAGTGAGTTTCTCACGACTTCTTCTTGCTCTGTGGTGCTAATAAGCTAGTTTAGCTAACAGCAGTGAGAGTTTGGGGCTTTCCCATTCAGGCAAAACAACATCAGACATTTCAGCAAAACCTCTTCAAATCATTGTCATTTGTCATGTGGGGTCTCGTTGCTCTCATTCATACGGACTGTTCACATTTTCCACCAGTCTTTGGATACTTGCATACTTTTGGAAATGACGTTATTTAGTGATACAAAAAAAGGAGAAGTGGAGTAACAGTGAGCAGTGTTCCTGACAGAAGCCACCGTTTATGAAAAGAGAGCCGACTGTTAATAAGAAACGTTGTGTGGATGGTTGGGGACCGATTAGTTAAGTGTCTATAAACAAGAACATTTTTGAATCAATCTAATATGTTAAATTCTGTGGGCTTAAATACACATTTTCCTTGTCTTGGCATGTTTAAAAGGACAATAAGTAATGACACACGTATGGGTGGGGATGGTGTCGAAATGTTGTTGAACTGAGGTCATAATATTTGTGTGTTATAACGCTCTAATTGTGGGTAAAAGTCCACATTAGTTTATACTAAACAAGGCTGTCCCTTTTTTCCTTATTCTAGGGTGATCATTTTTAATTGAAACATATTGCACAAACCGGACGAGGAACCAAAGTCATTCCTTCGACAGTAAGTGAAAACAACATTATTCTAACAGCATGTTTTGACAAGCACACCAATTAGTAGTCGTTCACACAGACTTCTTCCACTTGTATTTCAGCATATTGACATTTTTGACCGCACATCAATATGAGTCTACATAACATTATAGTTACCAAGTGCACATTTCCCAATGTCTCAGGAGGACAATGTTAATTCATTTTCAGCTGAAAAGTCTTGAATGCGCATATGAATAACTATTTTCACATGATTGTGTGCCAGCATGCCTTTTTTTCCCACCACATATTCATTCAAGAAATAATTAGTAAAAGTTACTTCATAGCTTTACTTTGAACACATGGTCTGACCAATACACAACACACTCCATCTTTTCTTTATAGTGGCATATCAACGTGGTCAAAACTCAATTAGAGAAGTATATGAAGAGCACTTCTCATCAATGGATTCAAGAGAGGTATGGAAAGATGTAACACATATATTAGTTAGATAATAAGTTTGGAAAACTGCTGGGTTAACAGTCTTTATATCTTCAGGCTGTTTCTTAAATTGCATTCTTCTGATTAGCTTTTTTTGACCATGCTGGGTATATTTATGATAGTTTTATGAATTCATTCCCCCCTTTTAGAATTGTTTGTAGTTATTCTTTAGGGGGATATCAATGTTGCATCCAATTCTCTTGAAATGTTTGATCTTAGTGTGTATCATAATGCTGTGTACGCTGTTATCTTTGAACCAAGGTATTCACTCAGCCCTTAGCTTGACTTCTCTTAGGACATCTTTTATTATGATTACGCATGACATCATCAAGGAAATGAGGAATTACTTGTCACACCTTCATTTAATTCAATGTTAATGTATACCATAGGAATATGTCATTTTATCGTTTAAAATGGAGGTAATTCCGAACATTCTGCCTACAAACTAACTCTTGTTTCAAGAGGAGGAGAGGCTGTATTTTTATTTGTTAAATGTAATATTGTATCTTTTCAGGTGACTGTCCATCGGGTGGTCAATATTGTTGATAGGAGGAGCCCTATACCTCGATCACATGTGGAATTTGACAGAGGTTTTAATAATGAACAGTGGTATGGGGGTCCTCGAAATTACCACGATACAAGAGAATTTCATGGAGAAAACAGTTACCCACCCAATGACCGACGCTACTCTGATGACAACTCGCATGGCAATTTTCACAGAAATGTTTCACAAAAGGTAAGACAAGCTTGGTATGCATATTTTATATACTAACATCTGTCTAATGTTACAGGTTTGGAAACAAGTGTAACTATAGCCAGAGCAGAATGTTGTAAAGTGCTCTTTTTTTTGGTGCTGATTAAATAGAAACATGAAGAAATGGCATACCAATGCATCTGACTCCAACTTAAGTATGTCAGAAAGTTAGCAACTAAACGGTAAATTGCATTAATTTAATTGGGTTTTTGTCGGCCTTTTTCTTGTTCCCAACCCCACCATGATGCGTCGATTGTATTTCCCATGTCGCAAAACATTTCCAAACTGATTTTTAAAAAAAAATGTTAATTGTTTATGTCTATATTTACGAGCAAACTTCTTCCTTATTGTCTTTGCACTATATCTTTGTGCACTACCGCCGCTTGTCGATCAGTGAAATCGACTGAAACCACTGACAGGAATGTGTTCTGCGTTCCGCGGGGAACCTTCAAGGGTGTTGTAATTGTGATTTTGTTTTCAGGAGGGTCCGTACCCGCAACAGTCTTATGGCAGAGATGATCTGAGGCATCAGTTGGCCTCAAGGTAATTCATATTCCCTTTTCTATTAATTGATACATTTGTTGTTGCTTCACTGAAACGTTTGTGTAATGCATCCAACTGCCCACAAGGTGGAGGCAGAGTTCAGTCTTTTTAAACGTGTTGTTAGCTATTTGATGACCATCAGCTTGTGGGACTTTCATAGTATGTGTTATCTTGGAGGGAAAACCAAATGGGTTATTCAAACTCATGTGTGTAAAATCACTTGAACATTTATTTTTACATTCTGTCATAACTCATTGTTGCCCTGGCAAAAAAAGTGTAACTTTGAAAACTATAATTAGCACATTTCAGTTATCTGTGACCAAGCTGCTCTTGAGATAAGCGGAGGAGCTTAACCCCACACAACGCCGCTAAGTCCAGCATCAACAGACTACTTCTACATCAACAGACACGCTTCTCGTCCCGGCCACTTCGACATACCAACAGTTTACGGGCCCGAGCTCCCCTTTTCCAGGAGTCATACCAGGCTAGAGAGGGGGACAAAGGGCACTAGTGTCTACTCACTCAGTCAAACAACCCCTCCCCCAGCCCTCACCCCATCCTGAGAGGAAAAACAGCTGGACCACTCCCTCCTCAGTCAAACACCCAGACACTTGTCAGAAATGCTGAGCAAAGTATGTCTTGTGTCTCTTTTGGTTCTTTCCTTTTGAATTTCCAACGATATTGAGTTCATATTCAGGTTCCAGATTACCCTAAAATCTATCTGTTGAATGTATTTTGTCACACACAAGCAGACTGTGGATTTTGACTCCCATCGCGTACATTGGGAGCACATTAGGAACAGATATTATGATGGACAGTACGAACAGAAGAAATGATTACAACGACCAAAAATCTTTTCACTGTACGGAGGGGGGATCCCGACGATTGCTTTTAGGACAGACTTTAAAACACGGTCACAAACCCAACCCATCCATGTAATAATGCTCCATCATTTCTATCACGACAGTGTATAACAAGTGATGTTTAGGCTCCAGCTTCTCGTGTCAGGAGGCAGCTGCTTGCCATTTAACCGCATCCTGTCTCAAAGGCGAGGCAGGAAGTCTGAC